>NC_081423.1:79890059-80182559 GCF_949786415.1 Peromyscus eremicus
GACAACCTGAAACTGATCCCCAGGACCTCTACATACACACTATGGCATCCCTACACACACACACACACACACACACACTAAAAGAATGTAATTTTTTTTAGAAAAAGAAATGCTGGGGGAAAGAAGCACTTAACTGGAGTTTACTCCAAAGAGTAAATTGAATTAATATTTTTCAAAGTTTGAAGCTTATGCCAACAAAATAACTGGTTTAGTTACTGGTCTTAATCCTTATCTAAGTAACCATACTGTCATCCATCAACACATACCTTGAGTTTTCATGGCAGCCAATCATTTGATCTACCACAGTCAACATAACTTTACTACTTTATACTTTACATCTGCAAATCCCATTTAGCAGACTACTACTATAACCACTTTGAAGGGGCTTAAAATGTTTATTTACTTTAGAAAGCTTTGTGTACAACATCAAATTACCAATATTTTCTCATTCCTCCTATGTTTAGGGAAGTCTACCTGCTTATACTAATAAATCAAGCCATTTTTTTACTTAACAGCTACTTTTTCTTTTCAGGTTACTGACACTTTTAGAAAAGTAAAAGAAGCCAGAGGAACAAAAACATGTACCCTTAAAAATAGAACTCCATTAAACCTTTTAAATATCAGTCAATATCACCTGACCTCCCCAAAACATAGTAATACCCTAGACAGAAAGCCAACAAAGAGAACTCATAAAAACTGTGATAAGGATGTTGAAGTGTAGTTCCCCACAAGTGGTAGTTTCTGGTAAGGGTAGAAGGTGGAAAAGGACTCAGTTTTCTTTAAGGAACTAGCCACGGGGAGTTTGACCATTTCCAAATGAGTATATGGGCAAGACAAATTGGATTTTTTTTTTTTGGCAAGGGTGGGAGGGTAGGGGGTGGGGGAGTGGAGGGTGTCATAAGGGTGAGGGGAGTGGACCTGGGAGAACTGGGAAGACAGTGTGCTCAGGGTTCATGATGTGAAATTCCCAAATAACCAATAAAAATATTATGGAAAAAAAAAGTCAATATTTTTTGCCCCTTATTATAGAGATGCGTTTAAAAAAGTAACCAAAAGCCGGACCATGGTGGTGCACGCCTTTAATCCCAGCACTCGGGAGGCAGAGGCAGGCAGATCTCTGTGAGTTTGAGGTCAGCCTGGGCTACAGAGCGAGTTCCAGGACAGGCTCGAAAGCTACACAGAGAAACCCTGTCTCGAAAAACAAAAACAAAAACAAACAAAAAGAAAAAAAAAAAGGTAACCAAAAACAAGATAATCTACAGAAAATGATTGAGTTAGCATTTACTGCCTGGTAAGTAGTAACCACTTAAAAGGGTATTGTGTGTGTATACATACACACCAAAGTAACTGTATTCTCATATAATTTAAAAAGCAGCATTCACCCAACAGTTTATAAATTAAATTTAAAATTTAAGAACTCTGTGTTCTATCATATAGTTTTGGGGATACCAGCACAAATGTTCTACCCAACAAAGATAATTTAAAATATGTGGACACAGGCATGTACGCTGATTACAAGACTATATAAAGTCATCTTTCTGGGGCTGGAGAGATGGCTCAGAGGTGAAGAGTACTGACTGCTTCTTCCAAAGGACCCGGGTTCACAACTGTCTGTAACTCAAGTTCCAGAGGACCCGAAACCCTCACACAGACATACATGCAGGCAAAATACCAATGAACATAAAATAGAAGTAAAAATTAAAAAAATTTAAAGTCAACAACAACAGCAAGGACTTGGTGATATAGCATGTTACTTCTCATACATTGATACCATCATGTTAGTAAATATTACCTGTGCTCTGCAATTAAAAACAAAAACACTGCCCAGCAATGGTGGCACACACCTTTACTCCCAGCAGTTGGAGGCAGAGGCAGGTGGATCTCTTAGAGTTTGAGATCAGCTTGGTCTACAGAGTAAGTACCTGAACAGCCAGGGCTACACAGAGAAACCCGTCTCGAAGAAAAAAAAAAAAAAAAAGAAGAAGAAAGAAAGAAAAAGAAAAAGAAAGACCGACAAAAAAACTGAAACAAGAAAACAAGAGGGACAGAGAGATGACTTAGTAGTTAAGAGCATTTATTGCTCCTGCAGAGGACCCGAGTTTTGTTCCCAATACCCACAACCATTCATTACTCTTCCAGGGAATCTGATGCCCCCCATCCCAAGGATTTTTTTTTTTTTTTTGAAGATTTATTTATTATATATACAGTGTTCTGCCTGCACACCAGAAGAGGGCACCAGATCTCATTATAGATGGTTGTGAGCCACCATGTGGTTGCTGGGACGCTGAGACATCTCTCCAGCCCCACCCCCGCCCCATGCCCTCTCTTGACTTCCATGGGCACTAAGCACACATGTGGTGCACACAAACACATGCAAGCAAAACACTCATACACACAAATTAAGTAGATAAAAAATAAAAATAAAAAAGAAAAATAGGTTTAAATTTAAATGAATTTCAGCACTAAAACTGCCAATTTCCAACTTTAAAAAGTGAAATGCAGCCATGCAGTGGTGGCGCATGTCTTTAATCCCAGCACTCAGGAGGTAGAGCCAGGCCGATCTCTGTGAGTTCGAGGCCAGCTTTGGTCTACAGAGCAAGATCCAGGAAAGGCACCAAAACCACACAGAGAAACTCTGTCTCGGGGGGGGGGGGGGGGGGGGGGGGGGGAGTGAAATGCTTAAGTTGACCTACAAATTGTGGTGATAATAAACTCACTTTCAATTCTTCCATTTAATGCCATAAAAGAGTAAAATGCCATTTCTTTGTTTCGGCTCCAGGATTAAATCTTTGGATTTCTATACAGATTGTACTTCAAATGAACCACATAAATGGCTGTACTAAAGCAGCATGGTCCTTGGTAACAATTGTACAATGGAAGATTCCAGGGCACTTACAGAGGTAGCAAGAAGACACAATTTTTCCTGAAAGCTTTCTCTGCAATGAAGTAACATGCTCCATCCATCAGGCCCTTGATCTTTTGGGGACGATGACTTTGTATTGTGTATAAGACTCAATAAATTTTTCCTGACTGCCAAATCCAGATAAATTAATAAAGGAAAATGTCCAGTGATATAATCACAAACAATCATTTGGAAGCCTAAAACACTTTCCCTAATAAGTGATTCCACTGCTAAAACTTTGCAGTAATTGTTGCCTTGGTGGAACAGAACTATAATTTCTCAAGTCAACAAGAAGCAAATTATCCGTCAATTCAAATTGAGCCAAGTTTTCTTACAAGTTTTCTTACAAGTGATGTTGAAAAGAGCAAGTCAAACGAAACCAAGTAAGAACTTTTTCTGTTTTGTTTTGTTTTTTAAGATAGTTTGTTTTGTAGCTTAGGCTGGTCTCCAACTCACTATGGTAACCCAGCCTGCTGGAATTTGAGAACCACCTGTTCAAAGAGTTGGGATTACAAGCATGTTACCACCACTCCCAGTCATCAATAAACATCATACATGTGTGTGTATATATATATACACACACACATACACTCACACACAGAATATTGACATTTATAGTTTGTGACTACTTATAAACACAATAAAGTTAAAACTGTATATAGGCATATTATGTATCTCTAAGTAGGCAACAGTTGAGCATGGTAAGACATGGGAATGAATTTTAGTGGTATTCATGACTACCCCTACTCTTTGAGACAAAGCTCTGGCTCCTGGAACTTTCTATATGGACCAGGTTAGTCTGGAACTCAGAGATCTGCCTGCCTCTGCCTCCCAAATGCCAGGATTAAAGGTGTGTGCCATCATACCTAGCCTTTTTTTGGGTGGGGGTGCCCAGGGTGCAGGGTCTCATGTAGCCCAGTCTAGTCTTGAATTCACTGTGCAGACAAGGATGACCTTAAACTTCTGATTCTTGCCGGGCGGGTGGTGGCGTACGCCTTTAATCCCAGCACTCGGGAGGCAGA
Source organism: Peromyscus eremicus (assembly GCF_949786415.1). NCBI lineage: Eukaryota > Metazoa > Chordata > Mammalia > Rodentia > Cricetidae > Peromyscus > Peromyscus eremicus. The sequence continues at coordinate 79,893,984 of NC_081423.1, forward strand.
GGCAAGTGGATCTCTGTGAGTTCGAGGCCAGCCTGGGCTACAAAGTGAGTTCCAGGAAAAGCACAAAAAAAAACTTCTGATCCTCCTGCCTTTACTTTCCAAACATGGAGATTACCTGGTGGTGCTAGGGAGCCTGTGTGAGACAGAGATTACCTGGTGGTGCTAAGGAGCCTGTGTGAGACGGAGATTACCTGGTGGTGCTAGGGAGCCTGTGTGAGCCAGAAAAACAACTCTTATTTACTGAGCTGCAACTCCAGTGCTATCTGTGACCTTTTCCAAAATATGGTATAAACAGTCTAAAACAATAGGACAAAAGAGTAAATCTAGGTAAGTTATTTTCTATATTTCTAAAACATTTCCTGATTTAAAATAAAAATTCAAAGAGATTACAAATGCCAAAAAACTGAAACCACAGGTTCACGCGGTGTTCAAAAGGAAATCTCTAAAATCTGGGGAGCTGAGCTCCGTTAACACAACAGCTAGCACAAAGCTCAGTTCTTTGCCATTGACTCACATCCAGATTAGAATAGATTTACTTTACAGGGCTGGAGAGATGGCTCAAAGGTTAAGAGCACTGATTGCTCTCCCAGAGGTCCTGAGTTCAATTCCCAGCACCCACATGGGGGCTCACAACCATCTGTAATGAGATCTGGTGCCCTCTTCTGGCCTGCAGTCATACATGCTGTATACATAATAAATAAATAAATTTAAAAAAAAAAAAGGAATAGATTTACTTTACAACAAAACCAGACTCATTTATGTAGCAAAGTTCAAAGAAGCTTCATAGACAACTGCCTACTCAAGACCACATTTATCCAAGTTGTATTAGATATTGATAATCTAGAACCAGAAAGCTAAACTTTAAAAAAAAAAAGGCTTGTACACAATGCCAGAATAGATAATACAAAGTTCATACACTAAAGCTCACACCATTTACTTAGAAGAGAATCCATCAACTCTCACTTAGAAATTCATTTTTAAGCTCAAACAAGCTTGCTTGACTCATTCCATAGACTTCTCCAGCTCAAGCTCAGTGAAACAAGAGAGGACAAGGTGCACACCAGGCATTATGACAAGACACAATCCACATCGAGAAGCAATGTGCCCGAGAGCAGAAAACACACAAGCCAAGTTTAAAGGACAGGTACGAAGTTCATGAATCATATAGTGCACAGTTTGAGGTAACTGCTATAAGTATTCTAGCACCAATGACATGCTCAGAGTGAGCCAGTATTTCAAAAAGGGAAGAGAAATCTAGAGTGTCAATTATAAACCTTAAACATTTCCATCTAAATCAGTGAATAAAGTTTAAATATTTCAAAGATAAGTTTGATTTATATGGAAAACTCACTACAGAATTCAATGCCAGGTGACTTCAGACAAAAGTTCACTACATAAAAGTTCTATGCATTAAGTTTCTGCACACCCTAAATCCTAAGCATGGACTCTACTACCAAGCTGGTGAGGTTTGCTTGCTTCCCCCGCAACCCCCAGCCCCCAGCTGAGGACCAAACTCCAAGCGCTCTACCACTGAGCTAAATCCCCAACCCCTTTTCTTTATCTATCTTTTTCTTTTGTGTGTCAGTCAGTCTGTCTGTCTCTGTCTTTGTCTTACTTTGCAGTCTGGCTGATTTGAAATTGGCCTTGAAATTTGTGGTAATTAATCCTCCTGCCCCCTAAGGGTTAAAATTACAAACATGAGCCACTAGGCCCAGTATAGTGCTTTATATTTCTTATTTTATAGATACACTGTTTAAAAGTTGAACAAAAAATGGGAGCAAATTTCTTATTACCCACTGTGGTGGTTTGAATAGGAATGGCCCCCTAGACTCATGTATTTGAATGCTTGGCCCATAGGAAATAGGCACTATTAGGAGGTGTGGCCTTGTTGAAGTGGGTGTGGCTTTGTTGGAGGAGGTGAGTCACTGGGGGAGGGCTTTGAGGTTTCAGAAGCTCAAGCCAGGCCTAGTGTGGCATTCTCTTCCTGCTGCCTTAGGATCTAGCTCCTTCTCCAGTACCATGTCTGCCTGAGTGCTACCATGCCATGCCACCAGCCATAAAGACAATGGACTAAACCTCTGAACTGTAAGCCAGCCCCAATTAAATGTTTTCCTTTGCCCGGCAGTGGTAGCAAACACATTTAATTCCAGTACTTGGGAGGCAGCGGGAGGCCCATCTCTGTGAGTTTGAGGCAGCCTGGGCTACAAAGCTAGTTATAAGATAGCCAGGGCTACACAGAGAAATTCTGTCTTGAAACAACAAAACAAAACAAACAAACAAAAAAAACAGATTTCCTTTATAAGGGTCGCTGTAATCATGGTGTCTCTTCACAGCAACAGAAACCCTAACTAAGACACCCACCTTCTAAACTTTGTTTATTTGCTGGGCATTGAACACAAATCCTTGAAGCATGCATTCTTACCATTAAGCTACACCTTTAACACCACAGATTTTTTTTTTTTTTTAAAGATTTATTTATTTTGTATACAGCATGTACGACTACAAGTCAGAAGAGGGCACCAGATCTCATTACAGATGGTTGTGAGCCACCATGTGGTTGCTGGGAATTGAACTCAGGACCTCTGGAAGAGCAGTCGGTGCTCTTAACCTCTGAGCCATCTCTCCAGCCTCACCACAGATTTAAGACCAATTAATGAGCTAACATAATGCTAGCATATTATTAATTTCGCTCATTTTTAAAAGTAATTAAAAACTGTCACCCCATGATTATGGAAAAAATAAGGAAAACTTGGGCATTAATGTTCATAACACATGGTTAACAATAACATCCACTTAGATGGCAAGCTTTTAGCCTGCCAAACAAACTCCGGGATCTGCAACTCTCCTCTTATTGCCAATGTAGTCATTTGCAACATGGATATTTGTTGGTAGAACCCAGAGACCTTATAGTATATTCTGATTTCTAGGCTGATACAGATAAGAGTATCCAACTCTTTTTGTTGTTGTTTGGGTTTTTTTGTGTTGTTTTGTTTTCGTTTTTGTTTTTCGAGACAGGGTTTCTCTGTGTAGCCTTGGCTGTCCTGGAACTCACTCTGTAGACCAGGCTGGCCTACAGAGATACCCCTGCTTCTTGAGTGCTAGGATTAAAAGCATGTGCCACCACTGCCCAGGCTGAGAGTGTCCCAACTCTTAAGAATTCCAACCTCGGGCTAGAGAGATTAGCTCAGAGGTTAAAAGCACTGACTGTTCTTCCAGAGGTCCTGAGTTCAATTCCCAGCACCCACATGGTGGCTCATAACCATCTATAATGATATAGTGAGATCTGGTGCCCTCTTCTGGTGTGCAGACATACATGCAGGCAGAACACTGTATACATAATAAATAAATCTTTTTTAAAAAATATGAAAATAAAAAAAAGAATTCCAGCCACTCAACCAAGGACTGCAGTCACACTCACACACACATAAGCCTAGAATACAATTTAATTAATCATCAATAATGACAGAAGATTAGATTTTGAAATTTCTGCAGACATCTTTTTTTAATTAATTTATTTATTTTTCTATTATCAGCTTGATACAGTACAAATTCTTATACTAATAATGAGATGTTTCACTGAGGCTTGCAGACATCTATTGATTCAACACATCCAATATAAAAGTGAAAATGAGGGCTGGAGAGATGGCTCAGTGTTAGGAGCACTAGCTGTTCTTCCAGAGGACTTGGATTCAACTCCCAGCACCCACACAGCAGCTCACAAGTGTCTGTAACTCCAGTTCCAGGGGACCTGACACCCATGGCAAAACATCAATGTACATTTAAAAAAAAAAAAAAAAGTTACCTATAAAAGTGAATTATAGGCCTAAAAATCTCTCCAGGCCCATAAGACATTTTCAGGGGCCTGTTGAAGCTGAGCACAGTGGCTCGTGCTTATAATCCAGTGCTCCAAGGCAGAAGGACTGCTGAGCTTTGGAGGGTAGCAAGGAATGCACATTGAGTGCCAAGTCAGGCTGAGCCACAAAGACCGACCTCATTTCAAAAAGACCACAGTCAGGGCTGGAGAAATGGGTCAGAGGTTGGGAGCACTGGCTCTTCCAGAGGTTCTGAGTTCAATTTCTGCAACCACATGGTGGCTCACAACCATCTATAATGAGGTCTGGTGCCCTCTTCTGGCATGCAGGCATACATGCAGACAGAACATGTGTATAGAATGAATAAATAAATAAATAAATCTTAAAAAAACAAAAACAAAAAACCCTCACCACAATCAGAAGAGGTGTCTATGAGCCAGAGGTGGTGGCACACACTTTTAATCCCAGCACTAGGGAGGCAGAGGCATGTGGGTCTTGAGTTCTAGGCCAGTCTAATCTACACAGAGAGTTCCAGGACAGCCAGGGCTACACAGAGAAACCCTGTCTAGGGAAAAAAAAAAAAAAAGTAAAAGAAAGAAAGAAGAGTCATCTATGTAAAATAAAATTTATTATTATTGTTATTATTATTATTTTGTTTTTCAAGTAAGGATTTCTCTGTGTAGCCTTGGCTATCCTGGAATTAGTTCTGTAGCCCAGGCTGGCTTCAAACTCACAGAAATCTGCCTGTCTCTTCCTCCCTAGTGCTGGGATTAAACAAAAATTGTAAAAGACGGGCTGGAGAGATGGCTCAGAGGTTAAGAGCACTGCTTGCTCTTCCAAAGGTCCTGAGTTCAATTCCCAGCAACCACATGGTGGGCTCACAACCATCTGTAATGAGATCTGGTGCCCTCTTCTGGCCTGCAGACATATATGCAGGCAGAACACTGTATACATACTAAATAAATAAATCTTAAAAAAAAAAAAAAAAAAAAAATTGTAAAAGACAATTTTTACATCATTACACGTTGTCTATTTTTTTTTCACTTTTCACAGGAGTTCAATACCTGAGACCAGGTTAAAAATCCACCAAGTTTCTACTATGTAACCTATACCAATACTCTGCCATAAAATCCACCAAGTTTCTACTATGTAACCTGTACCAACACTCTGCCATAAAATTTTGCAACTCTAAACTAAGGCAACCAAGCAACTTGCCATATTCTATGATATGATATCAACTGTTAAGAAAGTAACCTGACTGGGCGGGTGGTGGCGCACGCCTTTAATCCCAGCGCTAGGGAGGCAGAGGCAGGCGGATCTCTGTGAGTTCAAAGCCAGCCTGGACTACCAAGTGAGTTCCAAGAAAGGCGCAAAGCTACAGAGAAACCCTGTCTCGAAATAAATAAATAAATAAATAAATAAAATAAAAAATAACCTAATGTCGTTATTCAATCTAAAGTTTAGAATATTTTAAATTTCTACAATGAAACCACCTAATGCTACAACTTAAACATATAGCTTCAATTTGTGGATGCAGTTGCTGTAACTACTGTTAATGTCACTTATGCTTCCAAAGGGACAACTAAAAAGTTCATTCATCCCTGTAGTCAACTCATTAAGATTCACTAGCACCCCATCTTTGTGTTGCCACCCTAGCCTGAAAAGAACTGGGGGTGGGGGGGCTTGAAGGCCAAGAAGACGGCTCAGTGGATAGCTGCATTTGCTGCCAAGACTCTTGAGTTTGATCCCAGAGCCCCACATAGTGAACAGACAGAACTAACTCCCACAAGTTGCCCAATGACCTCTACAGGCATGCCTTGGCACCCAAGTGTGCGTGCACTCACAGGTAAACACACAAAACAAATAATGAGGGAAGTGTTTTGTTAATTCTTTGTAAAGTCTATTCTATTAAAAAGATCCAGCTGGGCGGGGTGGTGGTGCACAGTCTTTAATCCCAGCACTGGGGAGGCAGAGCCAGGAGGATCTCTGTGAGTTCGAGGCCAGCCTGGTCTACAGAGTGAGTTCCAGGACAGGCTCCAAAGCTACACAGAGAAACCCTGTCTCAAAACCGACCCACTCCAAAAAAAAAAAAAAAAAAAAAAAAGATCTACTCATTTCCTCGTGGCAAATTCACCAATCAGGCAAATACAATGGTGTGCACCTAAAATCTACTCTGGACGCTGAGGTGAGATGGTGAGTTCAAGGCCAGCCTGGGCAACTAGATCTTCATCTCAAAGAAAATTACTAAATCCTGCTGATGGCGAACATCTAATCTTGTGCTTCCCAATGGCAGAACCAATCTTCACATATTTTCATCTCTCATCCGGGTAAAAGTGATTGACATGGGAGCTAAACAACCTGAGTAAGAACCCAAGATCCAAGATCCCACTGTGAGAGGATCAAAGATGCCAAGTGTTGTCCTCTGACCATACATACCATAGCGCACACGCGCGCACACACAAACACACACACACACACACACACACACACACACACACACACACACGCTGTTTTAAAGAGGAGGGGGTCAAAAGCAGCACGTTGCTGCTTGCTGTTCTAACACTTCAGTAAAATTCACTTAATAACCAGTAAACAAATCGTACTATTTTTTCCTCAAGTTTCTTCACTCAATATGTACACCTTCCAGAATTACAAACTCCAGTCAACTTTCTGAATGTTAGTCTTTTCACATAGTTTGCACTCATCCAAGGCTAGATCCTTTTCCAAAGGTTTGCCAAGTCACAAGACACTCTACTTCAATCTGCCCCCTGCCAATACCTGTCAAACTGAAGTCACTTGGCATAAACCAGTTTCCTAAATAACACTTTCAAATCCTAATTTAGACCCAACATGCACACATCCTGATTTTGTGTGTGTGTGTGTGTGTGTGTGTGTGTGTGTGTATTTTTCCCGGAGCTGAATCCCTAACCCCTGAGCTAAAAATCCCTAACCACTGATTTATATTCTTGATAGAAAACTTGTAAATCATCTCACTTTCACAAAAGTCCTGCCTTTTGATGCTGCCAGCACCTACGGCCTTCAAGCTATCAAACCAATGCCCCAAATCTAACAGTATATATTTTTCAACAATTAATTATTTATTTACTTTATTCTATGTGCCTTGGTGTTTTGCCTGTATGTATGTCTGTGTGAGGCTGTTCGTTCCTGGAGTTAGACAGTTGTGAGCTGCCGTAACTGTGAGTTGTGGGTGCTGGGAATTAAACCTGGGGTCCTCTGGAAGAGCAGTCAGTGCTCTTAACCGCTGAGCCATCTCTCCAGCCCCTAAGAGTATACTTTTAAGTTCTGCACTTTGACACCAATTTTCAAACTGAGTATCATACTTTCTGGGCCTTCAATTCATGGGCACTAGTCTCCATTTCTCTCATTTCATCACACACACACACATACACGCCCTCATCTTTCAGGTTGAGGCCTACTGGCCTAGCTTCCTCCACCACTCCCGCTCCCCCACCCCTAGCTGGGGTGGGAAAAGAAACGGAACCAATTCCATTTCCCACCATTCCTTTCACAGATGGCTATTAAACAGTTCGCAATTTTCATCTCCGATTTCATACAACACATCATGCACCACGGTATCTATCATAAATGTCCGTTGGGGACCTTTATGGGCCATCTATACTAATGGTCTCCAAAATCAAACAATACTGCCAGATAACGCTTCGGGGAGGAGAGAGGAGAGTATGATTCACCAAAAACTGCAAAGAAGAGTAATGGAATATTTTCACCAGGGGCAGCCTAAGACTGAGAGCCTTCTTTCAGAGGAGGGGACTGCTGAACAACCATCGCTGCAGCTATAAATCCACCAGCTTCACCAGCTTCAAAGGTTCCCAGAGCAAGGCAGATAGGAAACGCGGAGCTGGGGTCCTCCCGCAGCTTCTCAGGAGGTTAGGGGAGAACAAAGTCACTCACTGCTGCACTGTCATTTGAGGGGAAGGGGGGAGGGGGGCGGATCATCCTGGAAACCCGGCCCCTGGGCAGGATCAGGCCGAGAGAACTCGGTGAGGCTGCCGGGGATTAACATTCTCGTTCCACGCTCCCCCCGTCCGAGACGCTCCCCTCCTCGCTCCCGAGAGCCTGATGACCACCCCTTCCAATCTATCCCCCGTTGGGTGAAGGGACAAGCAGACCAGAACCGAGTCCGCCAGGCTGGGACCGAGCAGGGACTCCCAGCCCCTTCTAGTTCCCCACCCCCCAAGCCAGCCTCTCTCCCAGAGCTCGGGGCCCGGAAGGCGGGGACCCGGGGCGCCCGTCCGCACACAGGTGTGCGGGGAGGCCCCCCCGAGGGGCGCACCGCCCTCCGCCCGCAAGCCCCCGCGGCCGCGGTCCCCGCCCGGCCAGGCCAGCACGCCGGCCTCGAGGGGCGCGCCGCACCCGCCTCCCGCCCGGTCCCGCGGCCCACGCGCCCAGCCCGCCCCGGCCTCCAGCCCAGCCCGCGGGCGCGGCCTAACTGCTCGCCCGCTGCTCGCCGCCGGCGCCCGAGGGTCGCCGTACCTGGGCGGCGGCCTCCAGCTTGCCCTCGAAGGTGAAGTCCAGCAAGTCGGGCTTGAGGCAGAGGCTGTAGTTGATGGGCGACACCTCGGCGGGCAGCCGCTCGAAGGGCCGCTTCTCCGGCATCGCGGCGAGGCCCAGGCTGTGGAGGAGGCGGCGGCGGCGGCGGCGGAGAGAGGAGCGGCTGAGGAGGAGAAGGAGGGGAGGAGGCGGAGGGCCGAGGAGGAGCAGGCGGCGAGCGAGGGAGGGGGCGGCGGCTGCCAGCCACATCCACCGGGCGCGGGCGACCGCCTGCCGAGAGCCGCCGGGGAGGCTGGGGCGGGGGACAGACCCAGCGGGTGCCTGGGCCGGGCGGGCGGCGGTGCGGGCGGGCGGACGGGCGGGCGGGCGGGCTGCCTACGGGGAAGGGGGCGGAGGGGAGGGCAGGGGAGGAGGGCAGGGAGGGAGGCGGCGGCGGCGGCGTGCGCGGCCCCGCGGGGCGGGCGCGCCCCCGCCGAGGGCGCGCGCCGAGGGCGGGGCGGGGCCGCGAGGGCGCGGCCGGGCGGCCGGGAAGGCGCGAGGCGGCTCCGGGCGCTGCACCTGTCGGCGCCGCTCGGCCTGTGGCAGGAGAGAGCCGCCAAGGGCGTGGAGGAGCTCCTGAGGCGCTGAGGGAAATGGAAGCCTCCGCCGCGGCGGTCAGTTCGGCCGGGGTGACGTGTGGAAACAGCCGTTCTACCTCAGCGGTCTAATCCTGACCCGAGGCTCTTCTCTGTTACACAGCTAGTTGAAGGGATGACCTGAAAACATTCTTTCTTTTCTTTTTTTTTTTTTTTTAACCAGAAAATCTTTAGTTCTCCAAGGCGCTCCGACCAGTGAGATCTGGACCTTTGGGAGAGTGATTTCAAACATCAGAAGGACTGGACCCCATGATTTAATGTTTAAAACAAGATGCTTCAGAGTTGGGCATGGAGACTGAGGCAGGAGGATCATCACGGTCCAGCCTGGGCTCCAGAGTGAGTTCCAGGACAGTCTGGGCACGGAGAAAGATTTTGACTCAAAAAACATAGATAGAAATAATTAATCAAATAAATATGTCTCCGGGATCTTATCTTCTTGTGGTGCTAGGCCTTGAACTCATAGCTTTCATCCAGGCTAGGCAAGCCCTTTGCCACTAAGCCACACCTGAAGCTCCTCGTTTTTTTGTTTCTGCTTTTTTAAATGACAAGACTCTTTACCAATTGTGACTTTCATAAAAATTTCCTAATTTAGACATGAGTCTAAATTAGATCAAGGGGAAAGATATTTATTCCTAAAAGCATATATCTTTATAAGAAATTTCTAAAGTAGAGCCAAAACTTCATTTCCGAGACTGAGTGGAGAATGCTCTCTGGGACAAGACCTGTCCATGGACGTCACCACATCACACTGTGAGCCACTGGGTAGAATTAAAACAAGGGAGATAGCCAGGCAATGGTGGCAGGAGCAGGCAGATCTCTGTGATTTCAGGGCCAGCCTGGTCTACAGAGAACGTTCCAGAATGTCCAGGGCTATACAGAGAAACCCTGTCTCAGGGGAAAAAGAAAAGAAAGTTCAGGACTTGCCGAAGACCTGTATACAGGCGGAGTTGGAGTGGGGACCCAGTCCGTTTCTTTTTCTCCTTGGAATTTTACAACAGCTCCCTTCATAATTCTACCATTTTGTCTTATTCTAATCCAACTGTATATCAGTTCCCCCAAGATATTTTCATTTTAAAAATACTCAAAAGGCTTCCTGTGTCAAAGCAAAATTGATTTATAACCATCTAAGGCTGTCTGTGAGCTATTTTGGCCTCAAACTCACAGAGATCCATCCGCCTGCCTCTGCCTTCCTAGTGCTGGGATTAAAGGTGTGTGTCACTGCCGCTCGTCTGACTTGTTTTTTTCTTACCCTTTAACATACATTCTCCAGTCTGGCCCCTACAGCTTGCTCGTTTGCCGTCTACCATTGCTCACAAACTAGTGCTGGAATGGCCTCCTCCTCGTCCTTTTCTGTCAAGCTCCTGCTCCTCCTGTCCTCGTTGACTGACACCACCCAGCTCTAACCCTCTCCCCTTAGCTCCGGTGCTGACTCCGCTGACTTATTTGTACTCGTTCTTATGTTTTGCCATGGAATGTATAGGGTTTTGGTTTGGTTTGTAGGATAAATACTAGCAAGAGTTGGCTTGGTTTTTTATTTTTTAATTTTTTTTCCTGAGACAGGGTCTCACCCTATAGCCCACGCTGGCCTCAGACTCAATATATAGGCCAGGCTGGCATGAAACTGTTGGAATTTTCCTGCCTCAGCCTTCCCCAGGTGTTTACAGGCATGCACCACCACCAGTTTGTTTTCTTACTTTACTTTCCTTTTCTCCTCTTTTCTTTCTTTCTTTTTTTTCCCTTAAAACCGGGTCTCACTATGTGGTCCTGACTCTGACTAGCATGGAATTAACTATGTAGAACAGGCTGGCTCCTAATCACAAAGATCTGCTTGCCTCTGCTTCCCTAGTACTAGAATTAAAGACAGGAACCACCATGCCATGTTATTTCTTTTTGAAATTGGGTCTCAGACTGAAGCCCTAGATGGCCTTAAACACGTAGTTATCCTCCTGCCTCGGCCTCCTGGGTGCTGGGATTACAGGTTTGAGCCACCACACCTAGCTCTCTTCGTTTTCTTTCTGCTTCGTTTCCTTTTTTTTAGAGCTCCCTCTCTAGTTCTCTTATTGCTTTCAGCAGCAGGCCCTGAACAAAGTACACCTCAGTTATCGAGCTGACTCACAGCTGGCCAAGAGAGGACATCTTATTTAGTCTGTGTTGTCTTTCCTGTACCAGATCTGTGCCCCACAGGGAAACTGTGAACCTAAGACTATAGACAGTCTTCTTTCATTAAATAACAAGATTAAAAGGAAAATGCACATGGGCTGGGGTGTAGGCTTAGTGTTAGAGTGCTTCCCTGACGTTACGTGTACAAAAAGTTCTGGGTTCAATTCCTAGCCCCCCACCATCCAAAAAAACTGCTTCATACCAGCAGTAATTTTGAACTTGCTGAGAAAGAAGAGAATAATCATATTCAGCCCCATCCCTGGTTTACATAACCCAAGAGATTTCAGGATATCAAGCATTTCCTACCTGGGACTGGATACCCCCCTAACATCTATTCTATTAAGGCTTCTCTAAAACAGCTGAGATGGAGAATTCCAGGGCTTTTGGAAATTCTCCTTGGTGCTTCCAACAGACTAGGAAGTCAGTGCTATCAGCAGATCATCAATCAGCCTTACTTTTAACAGATTTCTGGGTATGTTTACCAAGCCCCTGAAAAATGTGCAAATAAGAAGAAGAAATTCTGTTCTAGTCCATAAGCTTCAATAAAAAGTTTAAAAGGGGGCAGGCAGGATGGCTCAGTGGGTAAAGGTACTTGCCTCCAAATCTCACAATCTTCGTTCCATCCCCAGAACCCACACATTGGGGAAAAAAACTGACTCTTGCAAGTTGTCCTCTGATTTCCACTCGTCCTGTGACACACACACACACACACACACACACACACACACACACACACAAGCGCACACACGAGCTACAGACACAGGGTTGGGGGTGGAGTGGGAGGGCATATGAGAAACAAATATTTAGAGAGCTGAGACAGGATTGCCACAACTTTGAGCTTAGCCTGGGCTGCATAGTGAGTTCCAGGCAAGCCTGAGCTATCTTCCAAAACAATAACAAAAGAAGAAAAAAACAAAGAAAGAGGGGTTGGGGAATTAGCTTAGTGGTAGAGAGCTTGCCTAGCAAGCGCAAGGCCCTGGGTTCTGTCCTCAGCTCCAGAAAGAGAAAGAAAGAAAGAAAGAAAGAAAGAAAGAAAGAAAGAAAGAAAGAAAGAAAGAAAGAAAGAGAAAAAGGAAGGAAGAAAGAGAAAGGAAGAAAGAAAGAAAGAAAGAAAGAAAGAAAGAAAGAAAGAAAGAAAGAAAGGAAGAAAAAAAGAAAGGAAGAAGGGAAAGAGAAAACCCTAGTATCTTGCCTGCATCAGCCAGGTGGGATGTGATGGAGCGATTGTAATATTGAAGTTAAAGCACTAGCATCAGAAGTTCATGGTCATCCTCCCTTACATAAAGAATGTGAGACCAGCCTGGGCTACATGAAACCCTATCTCAAAAAAATAAAAAATAGACTGGTGTAGTGTCCTACACCTTTAACCCTAGATCACGAGGCAGATGCCAGTGGATCTTTGGAAGTTCAAGTCCATCCTGGTCTACAGTGAATTCCAGCATAGCCAGGCTACACAGAGAAACTATCTCAAAGAACAAACAAAAAACAAAATAATAGTAACAATAAACAAATACATACATGAAAACTTAAAGGCTAAGAAAATAGGCTGGGGATATAGCTCAGTGGTACAGTGCTTATTTGCCCTGAGCTCAAGACTCTGAGGACACAAGGAGATAATTTCAGTGTCTTCTGTGTGACCAAGAACAAGTCATATACATTGTCTGCCTTGGTTTCCACATCCATAAGTGAGATTTGGGCTTCACTTGGGGCTTGAAATTTTCTGTGGAAAGGTTTTACCATTTTTGTAATATGATGGGTAAAAGGGATAGCATAAAGGATTCATGGAGAAAATGTAGATCACTGAAAGAGATGATTCAAAGCAAAGATAATACAAAGGAGTTAGAGAGTAGGGAGCCAAAATATCCAGACAGAAAAGAAACCCTGGCTGTGGAACATGGAAAGGGGAAGAGAAAGATGTAAAAACCATGGGAGACCATAAAACCTACCATGTTAGATCAAAACAAAACATCACTATCCCTAACTTGGAAATTTTTGCCTCAACGTCAATTTCAAGGGTGAAAATTATAACTCTACTTCTACTAATATGATTCTTACCTGTGGAATATGAAGAAGGAGCTCCAAAAGCCAGGGACACAGAAAGTTGAAGCACAGTCCGACTAGAAGTGACGTCAGCCTTGGCTGTCTTCTGTAAGTTAAAATGGCTGTTGTAATGACAGTTGGAAATGAAAATAAACGGAATGTTGTCACCTGTGTTCATGAAAGGGAAGTAGGTTAATTCGGTATCCATTAAGAAGCATATTCTACGTACAGGGCAGTGTGTTGGTGCACACCTTTAATCCCAGCACTCTGGAGGCAGAGGCTAGTGGATCTATTTGAGTTTGAGACCAGCCTGGTCTACATAATGAGTTCTGGGCATATATATGTATGTATATATATGTATATATAATATGATAGAGTTTTGTGTTTGTTTTTATGTGTTTGTTTTTTAGTTTTTCAACACAGGGTTTCTCAGTGTAGTCCTGGCTGTCCTGGAACTCACTCTGTAGACCAGGCTGGCCTCAAACTCAGAGATCTGCCTGCCTTTGCCTCTTGAGTGCTGGGATTATAGGTGTGTACCAGCACCCCCACCACCCCTGGCTGATAGAGATTTTTTTCAGGGTTTTTTCTCTTTGTTCTGGTGCTGAAGATTCTAACCCAGGGACTTACTCATGGTAGGCAAGTGGTCTGCCACTGGCCTACACCCCAGCCCAGATCTGTGTATTGGAGAATGGCAATATTATTCTGTGGATCCAACCGAGACCAAAGGTTGGTACTTGGTTCTATTTTGTCCAAAAGATTTCTGTTTCTCTTGGTATCTTTCCATCAGGAAATTGAAAGAGTCATGCATTTCCACCTGCCTAATTTCCTTTTGAGCCCCAACACCACCACCACCCTTCTCGTAATCATTACTAAAGTTTACTTATCAGTCCCGAATGACCAGCAGCTACACAACAGACCCAGCCCATCACTGCTTATCTTCAGATTGAGTTGGGCCTGTTCACCTCTGCTCTCCTGGGAAGTGTGAGCCACCAGGACTCTACAGAATGTGTGTTAGGGAGTGAAGCCAACAGCTGCAGGCAAGAATGCAGATGTCTGTGTCTGCAGTGTGGGTTTCTGGAATGCAGCAGCAACGATTCTCGTGGAATCCCAAGTCTTTAAAGGTTACAGTGTTCTGGTATGCTGGCATGCTGGCATTGGGTTTCAACCACATTTGCACTGACTTAAAAAAAAAAAATCCAGCCAGGAGATGGCTCGGTGGGTGGAGGCCTTTGTCACTCAGGCCTGGCAACCTGAGTTCCACAAGATTCTATGTAAAAATGGAAGGAGAGAGCAAACTCCATGATGTTGACCTCTGATCACATGCATGACTTGGCACCTGCACTCACACACACACACACACACACACACACACACACACACACCACACACACATCATTCATGCACATAGACTCACACATAAATAATAAATAAACAGGGATAAACAGGGGCTGGAGAGGTGGCTGGAAAGTTGAGAGCACTTGTTGCTCTTTCGGAGGACCCAGATTGGTTTCCCAGAACCCACATGGTGGCTCACAGCCGTCTGTAACTCCAGTTCTAGAGAATCTAATTCACTCTTCTTGCTTCCTTGGGCACTACACGTGGTACACATACATACAGGCGAAATACCCATATACACAAAATAAAAATAACTCTTTAAGAAGAAAGAATTTGGCCAGGCGGTGGTGGCACACGCCTTTAATCCCAGCACTTGGGAGGCAAAGGCAGGCAGATCTCTATGAGTTCGAGGCCAGACTGGTCTACAGAGTGAGTTCCAGGACAGGTGCAAAGCTACACAGAGAAACTCTGTCTTGAAAAACCAAGAAGAAGAAGAAGAAGAAGAAAGAATTTAAGCTGGGCAGTAGTGGCACACATCTTTGATCCCAGCACTTGGGAGGCAAAGGCAGGCGGATCTTTGTGAGTTCGAGGCCAGACTGGTCTACAGAGTGAGTTCCAGGACAGACTCCAAACCTACAGAGAGAAATCCTGTCTCGAGAAAAGAAAAAAAAAAAAAATCATTGTGGAGGCAACTTGAATGAGAGCATTGGTGTATCCAAGAGGATTAGAAGCCTCAACAGCATGACAATAAGTCATAGAGCCTCAATTTCTCCACCCTTGACTCTTTTTCTGTTTCTTAAGTCCTTGACAGGAAGAATTGACATCAGAATTAGGCCACCCTCAGTATCTGATCCCATGCCTAGCAGAGAGAATAGCCCAGCCCTTGTCCAACCCCAGGTTAAGGGTGTGGTGAAGGAAAGAAATCCAAGACACAAAGGTCTGCCACCACCTGGTAGAATCTCATCTCATGGGGTGTGACTTTATAACAGCAATTTGCCTTGGAGTCTTAGCCACATAAATAACTGAAGATGACAGTTCTTGGCTGCCAACCTCCCTGGAGTCAGTATTGAAGTTAAGGCACTTAAAAAGCATGAGAGACCAGGTATGGAGGTAAATGCCTGTAATCACAGCACTAGAGAGGCAGAAGTGTAAAATTAAGAGTTCAAGGTCATCTTCAGTTACATAGTAAATTTGGGACAGTCTAGGTAAAGAGACCTTGTCTCAAAACAAAACAAAATGGAGAGAGAGATGGGAATTGGCTTTGACTCAACTGGAACTTGTCTTGTCCCTAAGAAAAAAAAACAATACTAGAGGTGCACGAAGAGAGATTGTAAATCCAGCTTCTGGGGCACCTGCATCTTCAGATATTATTTTGCAGGGGGAGAGGTTGGTTTCAAGACAGGGTTTCTCTGTGTAACAGCTCTAGCTGTCTGCTTTATAGACCAGGCTGGCCTTGAACTCACAGAGATCAGTCTGCCTCTGCCTCCTGAGTGCTGGGATTAAAGGCATGTGCCATCACACTCAGCTATGGAGCCAGCTTTTAAGAATCTTTTTAAAAAAATCACAAATACAATCTAAGATGTTGATGCAGTATCTCTATGTTCTGAACCAACTCAAAGAAACCAAAGAGACAGGAGAGCGATTGAACCTGCTCATTAGCCCTGAGAAGCCTGCACAAGCAGGTGTCTGGCTATGGTCTATTTTAGTTCAAAGTGCGATCACACTGTATAAAACACACATTCACTGAGAACTGAGAGACATAGCATGAATACCGTAGGGACCTGACATCAAAAACTAGGGCAGGTCAAAAAAAAAAAAAAAAATCCTTAGTCAAAAGACAATTTAAACCATTCAAGAGAGATTTATGTTCCTATCACCCCACACCTACGTTAGCTCAGAATCAGAAGCCACAATGGTATCCAGTCTGCATCAGTAAACACAAGGAACTCTGGGGTGTCCTGATCTGGTGTATAACTGTGCCGAAAGATGCCAAAATGTGTCATCTATCTTTAACCCTGTGGACTTTTTTTATTTATTTTTTTTCAGAGCTGAGGACCGAACCCAGGGCCTTGCGTTTGCCTAGCAAGCGCTCTACCACTGAGCTAAATCCCCAACCCCTGCACTTTTGTTAAGTGATTCATTGTTTTGTTGTTGTTGTTGTTTTATCCTAAAGCAAGGCAGCCCAGCAGATGCAGGGGAGGTGACAGAAGTTTGACAGGACATGCTAGTGTGACCGTCTGCCAGGGTAGATCTTTAGTTTACTAGCCCTTCATCCTGCTGCTTTCTCAAGGAATTAGAAGATTGGAGTTCTGTTCAGGTGGGATTCACACGGGAATTTTGCAACTTGCAATTCTAAAAGCAGACACGATTCATTCTTTTCTTTAAAAAAAAAGGCATTGGAATGAGGTGGGGCGCTGGAGAGAGGGCTTGCTGCTCTTGCCAAGGACCTAAGTTCAGTTCCTAGCACCCACATCAGGCAGTTCACAACTACCTGTGACTCCAGCTCCGGGGGATTTGGCTTACTCTGTTGGCCTTCATAGGCAGGATACACATACACACACACACACACACACACACACACACACACACACACACACACACGAGACACACACACACAATCTTAAAAAAACAAGCCTGGTGTGGTGGCGCATGCCTTTAGTCCCAACACTTGGGAGACAGAGGCAGACGGGATCTCTGTGAGTTTGAGGCCAGCCTGGTCTACAAAGGGAGTTCCAGGACAGCCAGGGCTGTAACACACAGAAACTCCGTTTCAAAAAACAGAAAACAAAACAGCAACAATAACAAACAAACAAACAAAACCCCACAAACACAAACAAAAAACCCTTTGATCTTTAAAAACAAAGGACATTTTAGGAGTAGGGAGATGGTAAGGTACACGCCATGCAAGCTTGCTGGCCTGATTCTATCCCCAGCATAAAAAGCCAGGCGTGGCGGTTCGTTCTTGGAATCCCAGCTCTGGAGAAGCAGAGACAGGATCCCTAGGGCTCCCTGGCCAGTCAGCCTAGCCTAGTCAGCAATCCCCAGGTCAGTGAGAGACCCTGTCTTAAAAAAACAAAACAAGGTTGGCATCTCCTGAGGAACATTGTACTTGGCCTCCACATGTGCACCAATGTGCTCCTGCATCTACACACACACACACACACACACACACACACACACACACACACGGGGGGGGGGGGGGGGGGGGGGGGGATTCAGCTGGACATAAAACTTACTTGCCTAGCATGTATGAGGCCCTGAATTACATCTCATCTTACTTGCCTAGCATGTATGAGGCCCTGAATTACGTCTCCACATTGCAAAAATGAAACAAAACAACCACTACAACAAAACAAAACAACACAGAAGTGAAAATCAAAGAATTCGGGGCTGGAGAGATGGCTCAGCGATTAAGAGAACTTACTTCTCCAGAGGTTCTGAGTTCAATTCCCAGCACCCACATGGTGGCTCACAACTACCTAATGAGATCTGGTGTGGTCTTCTGGCCTTCAGGGACACATGCAGGCCTAATATTGTATACATAATAAGTAAATCTTTAAAAAAAAAAGAAAGAAAGAAAGAAAGAAAGAAAGAAAGAAAGAAAGAAAGAAAGAAAAGAAAAGAAACTTTAAAACAAAAAAAAAAAGGAAAGAAAGAAAAGAAAACCAAAGAATTCAGATTCGAATGGGCAAGTCTCCAAGTCCTTTCTTTTTCATATCCTTTCTTTCTCCCACTTTGTGGTAAAGGGCCGTAGAAACACAACCTGCTGTGTCAGAACCTTGAAGATTCTTAGGTTGCATTTCAAGACTAGCCAAAATAAGTTGGAAACTAGTTCGTTTTTGTTTCCATTATTGTCACCGGTCCATCAAATAGAAGGGAGAGGAAGCCGACACAGGCCGAAGATTCCCCAGTCTGCCCGGGGTTAACTGTGAGCAAAGACTAAAAACACAGAGAGAAGGGGTTCAGACTCCCAGCCCTATCTGCTGTCCAGAGATCCTTGCTGTCCTCTGGAACTCACAGAGGAGCCACCTATGCTAGGTTTCTAGGACACTCGAGGGCAGGTGTGCTCCTCCACTGTCGTCCTAAGACAGGCCAATGTCTGGGAATTCCAATACTCTGGCATTTGAGTTTAAAGAAAATGAAAGGATTGTGTGCCTGGAGTCAAGGCAAAGAGGACACATGAATAGGTAGTGTCAAGGTCGGGTAACAGGAAGGAGACAGAAAGATCTGATTGCTGGAATAACCAGGCTGCTCAAATGAGGGTAACAGAATCCCGTGCCACAGAGCGTCAGCTGATGCTGAGTGGCGTGATCTAGATGAGCACAGCAGGGCTCCTTCCGTTTTCCTTTCGTCCTTCCTTTCTTTTCTTTTTTTTTCTTCGTTTATTTGTGAGACAGAGCCTCACTATGTAGCCCTGGCTGGCCCAGAACTCACTGGGTAGACCAGGCTGACCTCCTCCTATCTCTGCCTCTGGAGGGCCACCACACCCAGCCAGGATAGCTGTTTTTCAAGCCCTCTCTGGAATAACAATGTTCTAGTCTCTGTTTGGCAGGCTTCTCTCCTGGAGGTCTGACAAGTCCTAAAAGGCCAGACAATAGGGTAACCCATTAGGGAAAGGCGGGGATGACATCATTAGAACAAAATATTCTCACTCAGCATTTGTGAAGGCCTCAAACTGCTTTACAGAATCAAATCTACGAATTCAGTAGGAACAGCAACCCTAGCAAGAGAAACAGGTTTTCTAGCATAACTCTGGTTAATCCGAGGCTCTCAGCCCTCACACAAACACTAACTGAAGAGCTGCAAATGAAGTATCCACTTTATTTAATAGTTGATCCATCACTGCACCAAATGATTAAAAGTGTATTTCCATGTTTTTCACCATGTAAAGGGGACAGAGTGAAAATCCATGGAGCAGAAGGATCTGTCCTCTTCATGGTCATGGCTAAAGGCACACTCGCCAGCCAGGTCAGAAGTTTGCCAGGAAATAAAAGGAAACCTGGTTAAATTTGAATTTCTTTTTTTAAAAACTTATTTTTGATATTCTATTCAATGTGTATGGATGTTTTGCCTGAATGTATGCCTTATTCATATCATTATATCACTATGTGAGTGCCTGGTACCTGCCAGAAAAGGGCGTTGGATCCCCTAGGACTGGAGTTATAGACCGTTGTGAGCTGTCATGTGGGTACTGGGAATTGAACCTGGATCCTCTGGAAAAGCAGCCAATGCTCTTAATCACTGAGCCATCTCTCCAGCTATAAATTTTAATTTTTAGATAAACGACCATATGTTGTTTTGTTTTAAGGAAGAAAGGGTTCATTTTTAACTCACTCTTGGAGGGGACAGTTCACCATAGTGACAGGAAATTGAAGCAGCTAGTCACATTGAGTCCACAATCAGGAAGCAGAGGTTAGTGAATCCCAATATGGGTTTTAGTTTGTTTATTTTAGCATCAAATATATATCCAATATTTCATAATATATGATTATATTAAAAATGTAAATGGCTGGAGAGAGATGCCTCAAAGCTTAAGGACACTTGGTGTGCTTGCAGAAGACCCAGTTCATTTCCTAGCACCTACATGACAGCTCACAACCATAGATAACACCAGTTCCAGGGGATCCAGTACTCTCTTTTGGCCTCCATGGGCACTACACACACGTGGTACACAGACATGCATGCAGACACTCACACATACACATAAACTAAACCTTTTTTTAAATACACAATAAGAGTTTACAGCTGGGCGGTGGTGGCTTATGATCTTAATCCCAGTACTCAGGGAGTCAGAGGCAGGCAGATCTCTATGAATTCAAGCCAGCCTGGTCTACAGAGCAAATTCTAGGACAGCCAGGGCTACACAGAAAAACTCTGTCTCAAAAAACCAAAAGGAAAAAAAAAAGAGTTTACATTCATATCAACACTATACATTGTTCATATGGAGTTCTCACTAATTTTCTTGGTGCTAGGGTAGAATCCAGGGCCTTACATATATATCACCAATCCTCCTTTCAAATTGTGAAGACTGGGGTTGGGGATTTAGCTCAGTGGTAGAGCACTTGCCTAGCAAGCGCAAAGCCCTGGGTTCGGTCCTCAGCTCTGGGGAAAAAAAAAAATTTGAGGACTGCAACCAATGGTATTTAAACTGTTCGCTTGATTTGTGTGTTTGTTTATTTTTAGTATTTATTTATTTATATTAAAGCCACCACCCCCAGCTTGTGTTTATTTTTTAGAAAAGGTCTCACTATATCACAGGCGGGCTTTAAACTTGTGTATAGCAGAGAATGACCTTGAACTTCTGGTTCTCCTGCCTTCACTTTTAAAAGAGTGCTGGGATTAGAGGCTGGTGTTACCAGATCCAACTTTATGTGGCACTGAAGGCAGAGCCAGGCGTTTGTGCCTACTGAGAGATCACATTGCTACCAACTGAGCTATATCCTCAGTTCCTGAGCTGTTTGGTTTATAAGAAGGAACTTCAAAAGAGCTTTTGTTTGCACCGATCTTTTTCTTGAGAGTTGACTGGCATTCTGTCATGTTTGGATTTTTCAACCTATGAAACCCTAAAAAGGATCTCTTTTTTGATTTTTCTATATTCAGGTTGTTTACTTTAGTGGAAGACAGCATAGGTTAATGTCTCAGTCACAGTTCCATTGATGTGAAGAGACCATGACCAAGGCAACTCTTATAAAAGTAAGTATTTAACTGGGAACTTGCTTACAAGTTCAGAGGTTTAGTCCACTGTCATCATGACTGGGAGCACGGCAGCACCATGATGCTGGAGAAGTAGTTGAGAGCTATCCTGATCCGTAGGCAGGCAGAGGGAGAGAAACTCTGGACTGGGTACAGGCTTCTGAAACCTCCAAGCCCACCCCCAATGGCACACTTCTTCCAACAGGGCCACACCTCCTAATCCTCCTAATCCTTTCAAACAGTCCCACTCCCTGATGACTAAGCATTCAAATATAGGAGCCTATGAGGGCCATTCTCATTCAGAACCTCCACAGTTAACTTCAACGGGCTCCATAAAAATCAGCTTGTCTCACCAAATAGTTCAGATGCTTTACATACTATTTCTGAGATTAGATACTTGTGTTCAGAATAGGGTAGCAGTTGTGCTGTGTTTGTTTAATAAAAAATTACTTTGAGAGTGATATTGGCAAGATTTTGTCAGGTGGCAGCCAAGAGCTGACATACCACAGAGAAACCAATGATGGTTTTCATTTCTCTCTGGCCACTGGTACTGTCTCAATATACTTTGAACACTTCCACTACCTAACAATGACTCAGGCTGACATTCCAGACCTGATTCAGCCTCTCCTGTTAATATCAGAGCTTAAATTTACCTATTTATATTTCTTTATTTGGTTTCTTAAGATAGGGTTTCTCTATGTAACCCTGGCTTTCTGGAACTCACTCTGCAGACCAGGCTGGCTTTGAACTCACAGAGATCCAACTGCCTCTGCCTCCAGAGTGCTGGATTCAGAGGTATGAACCACCTCGCCTGGATTTAAAATTGTTTTTGTTTGTTTGGTTTTTTTTGTTTGTTTGTTTTTCGAGACAGGGTTTCTCTGTGTGGCTTTGGAGCTTGTCCTAGAACTCACTCTGTAGACCAGGCTGGCTTCGAACTCATAGAGATCTGCCTGCCTCTGCCTCCCAATTGCTGGGATTAAAGGTGTGCACCACCACTGCCCGGCCTTAAAATTGTTTTTTACAGGGCTGGGAAGATGGTTCAGAGGTTAAGAGCACTAACTGCTCTTCCAGAGGACCTGAGTTCAACTCCCAGCACCCACATGGCAGTTCACAACTATCTGATATGATCCACCATACCTGGCTTTCATAGGATTTTTTAAAAAAATATTTACTTAGCTGGGCAGTGGTGGCGCACACCTTTAATCCCAGTACTCGGGAGGTAAAGGCAGGCAGATCTCTGTGAGTTCAAAGAGGCCAGCCTGGACTACAGAATGAGTTCCAGGAAAGGTGCAAAGCTACACAGAGAAACCCTGTCTCAAAAAAACAAAAACAATAAATAAATAAATTAATTAATTAAATAAATAAAAAACCAAAAAATTAAAAAAATATTTATTTAGCTAGGCATGGTGGCATACAACCTTTAATCCCAGGACTCAGGGGGCAGAAGCAGGCACATCTCTGTAAGCCTAAGGCCAGCCTGGTCTGCATAGCAGTTCCTGGCCAGCCAGTGCTACATAATTAAGAACCTGTCTCAAAAAAGACAAACAAACAACAACAAAAAATGTTTATTCATGTATTGTGTGAGTTCAAGTGCAGGCCACAGCAGGTATGTGGGGGTTGGAGGACATCTTTTGGAAATTGGTTCTCACTTTCCACCTTAGTGAGTTCAGGGTCTGTTTCTGTGCCATGTTGTGCTCTAGGCCACCTGATGCACAAGCTTCTGGGACCTAGAATGTAGGTGATCTACTGTCTCAGCCTCCTATCTCACCACAGGAGTGTGTTCTGGCAATCCAACCTAAGTGATCAGGCTTGCATGGCATGGTGTGGTGGTTTGAAAGGAAATAGCCCCCAAAGGGAATGGCACTATCAGGAGGTGTGGCCTTGTTGGAAGAAGTATGTCACTGTGGGGGTGGGCTTTGAGGTTTCCTATGCTCAGGATACTGCCCAATGAGCCAGTCGACTTCCTCTTGCCTCTGAGTCAAGATGTAGGACTCTCAGCTCCAGCACCATGTCTGTCTGCATGCTGCCATGTTCTCCACCATGATGATAATGGATTAAACTTCTGAAACTGTAAGCAAACCCCCTCAATTAAATGTCTTCCTTTATAAGAGTAGCCATGGTTGCCGGGCGGTGGTGGCACATGCCTTTAATCCCAGCACTTCTGGGAGGCAGAGGCAGGCAGATCTCTGTGAGTTCAAGGCCAGCCTGGTCTCCAAAGCGAGTTCCAGGAAAGGCACAAAGCAACACAGAGAAACCCTGTCTTGAAAAACAAAACAAAACAAAACAAAACAAAAAAAAAAAAAAAAAGAGTTGCCATGGTCATATTGTTTCTTCATAGTAATAAAAACATAACTAAGACACATGGCTAGCACTTTTACCCCCTAAGTTGTCTCCCCTAGCCCTTTCATGAGATAATTTATTTGTTCATTTGGTTTTGGTTTTTGGTTTTTTGAGACAGAGTCTCATTGTGTAGCTCTGGCTGTTCTGGAACTCACTCTGTAGACCAGGCTCTGACTTGACCTCACGGAGATTAAAGGTATGCATCACTATGCCTGGATTCCCAGCTTATTTAATAATTTAATTCTTCAGAAAAAAATCATCTCTATACTTGTTTATTGTGTTTATTAAATGCCTAGTATGCACCATGATTTGTGTGTGTGTATGTGTGTGTGTGTGGTGTATTCTTGCATCCACACACAAGCCATAGATCAATGTCTTCCTCTACTGCTCTCTACCTTATATTTTTAGAGATAGGATCTGAATCTGAACCTAGGATTCACCGTTTCAACAGGATTAGTTTGCCTGCTAGCTCCAGAGACCCTTTTATCTCCAAGGATTACATGAGAGCTCTACCAAGCCTGGCCTCTTACCTGAATGTTGGGGATCTGCTTGCAAGACAACCAACTTTACCAACTATGTCTTCTCCCTAGACTCCAATTTATTTATTTGTTTTTGTTTTGTTTTATTGTGGTGTGTGTGTGTGTGTGTGTGTGTGTGTGTGTGTGTGTTTCTCTGTTTCTTTGCGTAGCCCTGGCTGTCCTAGAATTTACTCTATAGACCAGGCTGGCCTCAAACTCTCAGAGATCTGCCTGCCTCTGCCTCCCGAGTACTGGGATTAAAGACGTGCACCACCACTGCCAGGCCATCATTTTTTTTTTTTTTAATTCTGCGTGCATGGGTGTTTTGCCTACAAGTATGTCTATGTAGTATGTGTGTGCTAGTGCCCAAGTCAGAAAAGTGTATTGGATCCCCTGGAACTGGAGTTACAGATTGTTGTGAGCTGCTATGTGGGTGCTAAAAATAGAACCTAGGTCCTTGCAAGAGCAACAAGTGCTCTTAACCACTTATGCCATCTCTCCAGGCCCCCACAATTCACCTTTTTCATACGGGTATATAAGCTTTTACTGAGAAATAATGTACATATAGTAAACTGGGCAAACCTGAAGTGTTCAGATCAATGACTTGAGAATTGTAGCTGCAGTGTAACTATGATTTAAAACAAGACATAGGGCCTTTTTTAACAAGCCAGGAGCTTTTTCATGGTCTTTTCAGTCAGCTCTATTACCCACTCACACTAACCTGACAAGTACTTTCTACATTCCAATGCCACAGAGTATTTTTGCCTCCTGTTCCTGTACTTAACAGCAGTGGGATCTTTTGGTATGGTTTGCATCTATGGGCCAGATCTATGTTATACAATCTGCTTGTCTGTCTCGTGTGTCTCAGACTGGCCTCAAACTTACTATGTAGCTGAGAATAATAACCTTGATTTTCTGACCCTCCTGCCTCTACCTCTTGAGTGTTGGGACCACAAGCATGTGCTAGTACACCTGGCTAACTCAATGCTGGATCATGGTTAAGTATCTATTTAACTTTATAAGAAACTGCCAGACAGGCGGTGGTGGCACATGCTTTAATCCCAGCACTCGGGAGGCAGAGGGAGGTGAATCCCTGTGAGTTCGAGGCTAGCCTGGTCTACAAAGCAAGTTCCAGGACAGCCAGGACTGTTACACAGAGAAACCCTGTCTAGAAAAAAAAAAATGAAAAACAGCAGCAACAACGACAACAAAAAAAAAAAAAAAGAAAGAAAGAAAGAAAGAAAGAAAGAAAGAAAGAAAGAAAAAAGAAAAAGGAAGAAGAAAAAGAAACTGACAGATAATCTCCAAAGTAGTGGTATTATTTTATCCCAAAGAGTCCTGGTTTCTCTACAACTTCACTAACATTTACTATTAATCCTTTCAGCCCTTCTAGTGAATGTAAAGTGACAGTTCATGGTTTGCATTTAATTCAAATACCTTGATCATTAACCATCTTGGGTATTATCACAGTTGGGTTCCCTTGGTAGTAAAGGCAAAGAGAAAATTAATAGGCAGGAAGGGTTTTTTGTTGCTATTGTTTTCTTGGTTTGTTGCTTTTTGGTCTTGAGGGTTTCATGTAGTCCTGGCTGGCCTCCAGCTCACTATGTAGCCGAGGATAGCCTTGAACTTTACTCATCCTCATAGTTCGGTGACCTGAGTGCTGGGATTACGGTGTGTGTCACCACGCTTAGCTGGCAGGAAAGGGTGTGGGTAGCTGGTGTATACATGTATATGTGGTTATGTGCACGTGTGTGTGTGTGTGTGTGTGTGTGTGTGTGTGTGTGCACATGGGTGTCTGCCAGAAGTCACTGGGTGTGCCCCTTGATCACTCTCCATCTTATTCTTTGAGTCAGGGTTTTTAACTAAACCTAGAGTCTGTCAATCCTGCTAGAGAGGCTGGCCTTGAGCTCCAAGAAGTCTCCGGCCTTTGCTGCCCCAGCATGAGAGTTACCGATGGGTTAACATTTCTGGTTTTATGTAGGTTCTAAAGGTTCAAGCTCAGGTCCTCAAGCTCATGCAGTAGACAGTTTATCAGTTGAGCCATCTTCACAGCCACCTGGCAGGAAGTCTTTAAAAGATGCCCTTTGCTCACAATCTGAAGTGTATTAGACCATGTTCTGTTGGTATAACAAAATACCTGCCTGGGCTACCAAGTGAGTTCCAGGAAAGGCGCAAAGCTACACAGAGAAACCCTGTCTCGAAAAACAAAAACAAAAACAAAAACAAAATACCTGAGTCAAGTCATTAACTTAAAAATAGAGGTTAAGTCAGTCCTAGTGGCATATGCCTGTAATCCCAGAACTTGGGAGGCTGAGGCAGAAAGATTACCTTGAATTAAGGCCATCCTGGACTAGAGGCTGAGTACCAAGCAAGGACACATAGCAAGACCTTATCTTTTTTTTTTTTTTTAACTTTATTTCATTTATTTATAATGTCTATGGTTGTTTTTCCTGCATACCTGGTATCAGTGAGACCATTAAGAGAGTGTCAGATATCCTGGGACTATAGTTATAGGTGGTTGTTAGCCACTATATGGGTGCTGGGAATCGAACCCAGGTCCTCTGATAGAGCAGTGCTCTTAACTACTGAACCATCTCTCCAGCCCAACAAGTCCTTGTCTTTAAAAATATCATTGTAAAGGTGGTTTATTTAACTCATGGGTCTAGAGGCTGAAAAGTTTAACGGGATGGTCCTGGCATCTGGTAAGGGCTTTGTCTGTCACATCAGAACATGGCAAGAGGGTATCACATGGTGAGACAGAGCAAGCACCAGCCTGGGTCTCTCTCCCTCTTCTCAGTAGCCCACTAATGTCATTATGGTGGCTCTACCTTCACAACCTCACCCAATCTTCACTTCCCTCCAGGGTCCCCCCTCCAACTACCATTAAGGTGACAAACTGGGAGATTGTACCAAAATAATTGAGGATGAATACATAATGAAGAAAACAGTTTGTTTAGCTCACAGTCGTGAAGGCTGTGAGCTAAAGATCAAGCCGCTTCATTTGTTCAGTCTGTCTGAAATTCCCCTTGGCTACATCACATCAGTGTAGACTCAGAAAGGGAAAGGGATGGGGGCTGGAGAGATGCCTCAGAGGTTAAGAGCACTGACTGCTCTTCCAGAGGTCCTGAGTTCAATTCCCAGCAACCATCTATAATGAGATTTGATTCCCTCTTCTGGCGTACAGGCAAACTTGCAGAAAGAACGCTGTTTATATTACATAAAATAAATCTTAAAAAAAAAAAGAAAGAAAGGGAAAGGGCTGCACACAGAAGGGCCCAAGCATGTTGGGTAGCCTTGCTTTGTAATGACACATTCTAAAAGAACTAATGAATGCTTTGATAATGACATGAATCTCTTCTGAAGACAGTATGTCTGATAACCGAATCACCTTCCATTCGACTCAACCCCTGGAAGGTTCTACGACACACACTGCTACTGTGGACAAAACTTCAATGACATAACCACCCCCCCAATGGACCCACTGAAACTATATCTAAACCATAGCAAGGGTTAAATCTCTGCGATGTAGACTCTGGACTTGAGAGATGGTTCCGTGGACAAATCTCCTCTTGCTGTGAAAATATGAGAACCTGAGTTGGAATGCCAGAAGTCACATAAAGCTAGAGTTGGTAGTATGCCTCTAGAATTCCAACACTCTTACTCAGAGGTGGAGAATACCCCGAAACTCTTGAGGCAGATGGTCTGGTCTCTATGCAGCCAGGAACAAAGGACTCAAAGAAGAAAAACCAGCTGACACCTGAGGTTATTTTACGATCTTCACACTCAAGTGTGGCATGTGCCACCCCCCCACCCCCACCCCCTGCTCCCCCCAACCCACACACACACAGAGGGATGCGGGAGGCTTCCGTGAGCTACAGACCAGCCCTGGCTATGGAGGGACACCATGTCTAAAAGGAAAGAAAGGAAAGGAAAAGAGGAGAAGTGAGCTCTCACCCCTCAGAGGGCTCAGCTGATCCTCTAGAAAGCAATGAGCCTGGATAACCTTCAAAAGTTTCTGAGTTTGGGCAAAGGGCTGGGTCTTTGTACATCCATGTTCATTAGTCTTTGGATATAGGCCACAGGGAGAGAAGAGAGTGACCATAGAGAGGCTGAGGTCATCACTGAAGTGACTGACAGTTGAGGGCTGTTTGCTGGCAGGCAGCCTTCCCAACAGCTGAGGACAAGGTTTTTCATTCTGAAAGGAGAATTACAGCAATTACCGGAAGTGCCTGTTCATGACTCATTGTTCATTCAGACACCTCTGTAAGTATCTGTTTGAAGCTTACCATTCAATGGATCGTTGTCTTTTGTTGTTGTTTTTAGCTATTCCTTACATTATCTGGATATGAATGCTTTATCAGGTATATGAATATTTATATTCTCTTGTCCTTCTTAATGGTTAATTCATTTTCTCTTTTTAATCTTTTGGGATTTTTTTGTTTGTTTATTTTGTTTTTATTGTTTTCAAGACAGGGTTGATTACTATGTGAAGCCCTGGCTGTCTGGAAACTCGATCTGTAGACCAGGCTATCCTCAAACTCAGAGATCTGCTTGCCTCTGCCTCCCAAGTGCTAGGATTAAAGGCGTGCACCACTACTACCTGGCCTCTTTGGGTTTTTTAAAGATATTTATGATTTTTAGTTACATGTAAGTGTGTATGTCTGCATGTGGGTATGTGCACATAAGTGCACGTGCCCTCAAAAACATCAGAGTCCCCTGGAGCTGGAGTTACAGACAGTTGTGAGATACCCTAAAAATAATTTTAAATATTGATGGTCTAGTATGATGCACATGAATCACACACTCACACATATCATACAAAAAAAGTTAAATTGCATTATATTTAATTTAAGAGCTAGAAAGAACTTCAAAGATTTTCTAGTCCAACAAACAATTTTACAGACGAAATCAAGGCACTGAGAGTTCCTAGAGACAAATAAAGGATTTGATGGCACTGTTTAAAATCAAGGAGACGCTAGTGACCACCAAGAAAAATGTCTTTTTTTCAATATTTTTATTTAATTAAAAAATTATATGTGAGGCCAGGTGGTGGTGGTGCATGTCTTTTTTTTTTTTTTTTTTTTTTTTTTTGGTTTTTCTAGACAGGGTTTCTCTGTGTAGCTTTGCGCCTTTCCTGGATCTCGCTCTGTAGACCAGGCTGGCCTCGAACTCACAAAGACCCACCTGCCTCTGCCTCCCGAGTGCTGGGATTAAAGGCGTGCGCCACCACCGCCCGGTGCATGTCTTTTTTTTTTTTTTTTTTTTTTTTTAAAGATTTATTTATTTATTATATATACAGTGTTCTGTCTGCACATATCCCTGCAGGCCAGAAGAGGGCACCAGATTTCACTACAGATGGTTGTGAGCCACCATGTGGTTGCTGGGAATTGAACTCAGGACCTTTGGAAGAGCAAGCAGTGCTCTTAACCTCTGAGCCATCTCTCCAGCCCCCGCATGTCTTTTTTTTTTAAAGATTTATTTACTTATTATGTATACAGTGTTCTGTTTGCATGTATCCCTGCAGGCCAGAAGAGGGAGTCAGATCTCATTACAGATGGTTGTGAGCCACCATATGGGTGCTGGGAATTGAACTCAGGACCTCTGGAAGAATAGCCAGTGCTCTTAATCTCTGAGTCATCTCTCCAGCCCGGTGGTGCATGTCTTTAACCCCAGCACTCAGGAGGCAGAGCCAGGTGGAGCTCTGTGAGTTCAAGCCCAGCCTGGTCTACAGAGCGAGATCCAGGACAGGCACCAAAACTACACAGAGAAACTCTGTCTCGAAAAACCAAAAAAAAAAAAAATTGTATGTGAATCGGGTGGTAGTGGTACAGGCCTTTAATTACAGCACTTGGAAGGTAGAGGCAGGCAGGTCTCTGAATTTGAGGTTAGCCTGGTCAACAGAGTGATTTCCAGGACAGCCAGGGCTACACAGAAAAATGATGTCTCAAAAAACAAAAACAAACAAATATATGTGTATATTCGTCTGTATGTGTACCGTGTTATAATGGGTCTTTCCTTGGACTGCCAGCTCCTGAATAACCACATGGAGACTTTATTAATTATGAAAGCTTGGCCTTAGCTTAGACTTGTTCCCAATTAACTTTTTTTTTTTCTTTCCCGACACAGGGTTTCTCTGTGAAACTGTCCTGGTTATCCTGGAACTCACTCTGTAGACCAGAGTGACCTCGAACTCACAGAGATTCACCTGCCTCTGCCTCCCAAGTTCTAGGATTAAAGGCATGTGCCACCACTGCCTGGCTCCAATTAACTCTTAGAAGTTAAATTAGCCCGTTTATATTAATCTACATTTTGCCATGTGGCTCATTATCTCCCCTCAGTAAAGTATGTCTGACTTCCTTCAAGTCTGGCCGGTGAGGGGTTGGGAAGTTAGCTCAGTGGTAGAGCGCTTGCCTAGCAAACGCAAGGCCCTGGGTTTGGTCCTCAGCTCCAGAAAAAAAAAAAAAAAAAAAAAAGAAAAGAAAAGAAAAAAAAAGTCTGGCCGGTGAATCCCCCACCTCAGATTCTTTCCCAGAGTTCCTATCTCTCCCCGGAAGTCCCATCTATCATCTCCTGCCTAAGCTACTGGCTGTTCAGCTCTTTATTAAACCAATCAGAAGGTGCCGTAGGCAGGTGAGGTAGAAAACCAATCAGAAGGTGCCGTAGGCAGGTGAGGTAGAAAACCAGAGACACATCTTCACACAGTGTACAAAAAGATTTTCCCGCCGGGCGGTGGTGGCGCACGCCTTTAATCCCAGCACTCGAGAGGCAGAGCCAGGCGGATCTCTGTGAGTTCGAGGCCAGCCTGGGCTACCAAGTGAGTCCCAGGAAAGGCGCAAAGCTACACAGAGAAACCCTGTCTCGAAAAACAAAACAAAACAAAACAAAACAAAACAAAACAAAACAAAAAAAAAAAAAAAAAAAAAAAGATTTCCCCAACACCACAGTCATGCAGGAGCCCTTGGAAGCCAGAAGATGGTGTTGGATCCTCTGGAAATGGAGTAACAGGAAGTTGTGAGCCACCATGTGGATGCTGGGAAGTGAACTCTGGTCCTCTTATAAGAGTAGGCAGTGCTCTTAACTGATGAGCCTTCTCTCCAGCTCCTGTCTGCCCTTCTAACTGAC
Organism: Peromyscus eremicus; assembly: GCF_949786415.1. NCBI lineage: Eukaryota > Metazoa > Chordata > Mammalia > Rodentia > Cricetidae > Peromyscus > Peromyscus eremicus. The sequence goes on from NC_081423.1 coordinate 79,925,169, forward strand.
TTTCCTTGGATACACTGCACATCTGTATGTGCGGCTTGTATGTGAACACCCCTCGCTACCCTGTTTCCATGGTCACATTTACTGTTTCTTCTTTCCCCTTCTTTCTCTAGGTTGTTCACACATTGATTCTCTACTCCTGTCTGAAGCTATAGATACCCAGAAAGCCTACAAATACAGAATCTGTTTCTTTTTTAAGGACCGAACTCAGGATTCTTTTTATGGGATATATAGACTCATTCAGTGAAAGTCAAAGATAAAGATAAACAACCTGAGACAAAACATCACAAACCTATTTTCAGAGATGGACAAATGCTGTGTGAGCATTTGGTACACTGAGGTTGGTTCAGCACAGTGAACTAAGGATCCCTAAAAGGTGACATGTTGACCACATGGCATATCATTATTGAGCATTCCATGTATTGTAACATTCACAAGCCTTTTATTATGTATATTCACCTGTTTCCAGATGTGGATTTTTTTCTTCTTTTTCTTTTTTCTTTCTTTCCTCTTCCTGTCCTTCTTCTTTTTTGAGACATGGTTCTCACTTTGTAGCCTTGGCTGGAACTCACTGTGTAGACCAGGTTGGCCCAGAACCCACAGAGATCTGCCTGCTTCTGCCCCCAAAGTGCTGAGGTTAAAGGCATGCGCCACCATGACTGACCATTTTTGTTGTTGTTGTTCTGTATAATTATTAATTTATTTTATGTGTTTGGGTGATTTGCCTGCATGTATGTCTGTGTCTTCAGAGGGCATTGGATCCCCTGGAGCTGAAGTTACAGATGGTTGTGAACCATCACATGGGTACTGGTGGCCGAATCCAGGTCATCTGCAGGAGTAGCAAGTGTTCTTAACCACTGAGCTATCTCTCCAGCAGCAGCACCGCCAGCCCTCTGCTTTTTTTTTCTTTGAGATAAGGTCTCATGTAGCCTAGGCTGGCCCCAAATTCTAATTCACTACATAACCTAAACTGGCCTTTAGTGCCTGCTCCTCCTACCTCCACTGCCAAGTGTGGGATTCCAGGTGTGTACCATCACATCAAGACTTTCACTGCTTTTCCTTCGTTGTATAATTTATACTTGTTCACTAGCACACATGTCAACAGAACTGTGTTTGCATAATCTAGCTTGATATTTTTTTTTCTCTTCTTTTGAGGCAGGGTGACCGTACATAAACTCAGACTGGCCTCAAAATTTGTATCTACCTGCCTCAAGCTCCTGAATGCTGGGTTCACAAGCATGGGCCACAATCCTGGTCAGTGATCTAGCTCTGAATTCAGAACTAAATGCTTCCATGGTGTGCATTGAAAATTGGAGGTAGTAGAACAGCTGAGTTCTATTTTGACCCTTCTTTATGTCAATAGCCAGAATCTCTGTCCCATTTAGGAGGCGGAAATTATTCAAGAGGGTCCTTAGCAATGCCAGCATCCACTTAAAAAATGGCAGGTCAGCCACAGACAGTTTACTTTAAGAGAATAGCTGGAGAAAACAATCAAAGAGAGTTCTAGAAGGCATTACTTCCTTAGGAGTTTAAATACTTCTTGTTCCTTTTTTAAACTTTCTTTTCACTTTTGAGACAAGGTCTCATGATGTAGCCCAGGCTGGCCTTTAACTTTTAGTGATCCTCCTGCCTCTGCCTCCCCAGTTCTGGGATTACACGTGTGTGTCACCACGCTTAACTTCTCTTCTGTTTCCTTTTGTAATATCTTGGAGGGACACAAATTCCTGTCACACAAATAAATGAACTAAAGATATCTTGAGAATGTCTAAAGCTAGTTGGAGCATACCTAAAAGGTAGAAATTGTGTCACACAGTAATTTCAGCACTGGAGAGGTGGAGGCAGGAGGATCAAGAGTTCAGTGCCAGGCTCAGCTACCTAGTAAGTTCAAGGCCAGACTAGGCTACATGCAACCCATTTCAACAACAACAAGTTTTGTTGTTGATGTTTTTTTTATCTACTTTAGGGCTGGAGAGATAGCACAGTGGTTAAGAGCACTGGCTGCTCTTCCGGAGTGCCCATGTTCTGTTCCCAGCACATGGCACACACAAGGCAGCTCACAGCCACTTGGAACTCAGGTTCCAGGATATCCACAATGCCCTCTTTTGACGTCCCGAGACACTGCATGCATATTGTGCGTAGACATACATGCAAGCAAAATACCCGTACACATAAAATAAAAAGTTAAAAAAAAGTTTAAATAAATTTTGTCACTGGATGTGATAGAGCACGCCTTTTATCCCAGCACTTGGGAGGGAAAGGGAGGTGGATCTCTGAGTTCCAGGACAGCCAGGGCTACACAGAGAAACCTTGTCTCAGGAAAATAAATAAGAAAATAAGTAAATAAACTTTGTCTTCTCTGTGGACTTTGTCTCCTGTCCAGGACTCTTTATTCTTCAACGAGCTCTCTCTGGTTAATATCGACATTGCCGCTTATCGATACACTGCTCTTTGAAAATGAGCTTCTCAGCTGAGCATGGTGATGCACACCTTTAACCCCAGCTGTCAGGAGGCGGAGGCAGGAGAGCAGCAATATTGCTGGGAATGTGAGGTTAACATGGTCTACATATAACAAGTTCCAGGCCAGCCTGGGCTGCATAGTGAGACCCTGACTCCAAAGAAAAAAGAAACAAACAAACATGAACTTTTCTCTCTACTCTAAACAAGAGATGTCAAACAGTGAAAATAATACCCTAACTATATCAAATGAGCAAGGGAAAAATGAATCGGCAGTAGTCTGCCATAAGAAATGGTGCAGGTGATAGGCAGCTACCTAGAAGCAGGGAACTGACTGTGGTTACTAGTGATTTTTCCCACCAGTAGCTGTCATCACAGTTTCCAGAAAAGCTGCCAAGAAATAACAGGAATTAGCATTTCACACAACCCCTCCCCCACGCAGAAACACACCCTCAGAGGCCTTGGAACTTTTCCCAACTGCTCTTTACCCTCCTGCCTTCCCTTTCCTCCCAGCATTCCAGACAAACCGGCAAGGCGTTTGACTCACCTTGAGCAGAAGACTTCAGAAGGTGCCTCCCTCTGCCAGTGCTGCTGAGGCCTTTAATCTCCACTGTTCCCAAGAATCAGAAAACCCCAGGGATAAACATCTTACCCTACTTCCTTCTCCCTTTCTCCTCTGGCTGCCTCTCCTCCAAACAATACCCTCAAGTCTCTGGCTCTTTAGACACTTAGCACACTCCTGCAGCTAGCAACCCAGGCAATCAGTTTGATTTCAAAAAAATGTGACTTGATTATGTTGCTCCCAACACCACAGCAACGTCTAGCCCCGTTGTTGGGTCTTAGGAGATGTTTGAATAGCCTTGCCTGAACTAGCCTCGGGGCACCTCCTGAATTTCACAGTGTGCTGAATTGCGAGAGCCTGACTGACAGGCCAACTGCTTCCTGTCTGGGAAGATCCACCCGGAGACCAGAAGACAGTTGCTCCACTGCTTCAGAGGGAAAGCGCTGGCCTAAACTACACCCCTCTGCCTGTGATCCCATCTCACACGTTCTCTGCCACAGGCTGAAGCAGTCCAGAATTTGTGCGTTTTAGAAGGATAGGTCTTTTCACTGAGTGGATCGGCTAACAGAACAAGCTGTGCGGGCTAGTTTGAGACAGAGACTGAATTACAGTGCACAAGGACAGTTAGGCTAGAATTGGGTAGGGACCCAAGTAAAACTAGTCCAAGAGCAGAATGTCTGCTAGGGTTAAGAATGGTCTCTACTCTGAGTTCAAGGCCAGCCTGATCTATAGATTGAGTTCCAAGAGGGCCAAGGCTACACAGAGAAACCCTGTCTCAAAAAACAAAAACAAGACAAAAATCTCTAATGCTAGGGAGATGGCTCAGCGTAGTAAAAGCTCTTCCACACAAGAACCCACACAACAATTTGAATGTAGGGTGTTCACATCTGTAATCCCAGCACTCATACTGTGAGATAAGGAGCCAGCACAGAATTGTCCAGAACCTTGAGGGTCAGCTAGCCTGGAGTATGCAGCAGCAGAAACAAGGGATCCTGCCTCAGCAAGGTGAAAGCCAAGAACCAATTCCCACAAGATGTCCTCTGACCTCCACATACTTGCTGTGAGGCCTGCACTTATGTACGGATGGCACACCCACCCACAGAGGCATGCACGTGTGTACATGCACACACACTAAATAAACAAATAAGTAAAAAACAAAAACTCTTTTTGAAAGAGTCAAAGGGGAGAACCTAATCAAAGTTGAAAGCTGAAATCAAAACATCTAGAATAATCTAGACTTCGGTTTTCAGGGATTGGTGGGGGAATTGAACACTGACAATCACAAAGCCTCCCTCAGAATTGCTGGAGGGTCTGCATAGCTGAAGAGGAACTTTTCAGCTGGACAGTGGTGGTGCACACCTTTAATCCCATTCAGGAGGCAGAGGCAGGTGGATCTCTGTGAGTTCGAGGCCAGCCTGGTCTACAGAGTGAGTTGCAGAACAGCCAGGGCTACACAGAGAAACCCTGTCTTGAAAAATCCAAAGAAAGACTGGCTTTTCAACCGGGAGGTCCTCAATGTAACTTTACATACAGCTGTGTTTTAGGGTTACCTTCAAAAGTGTGTAATGTGGGTCTCGTGGTGGAACCGGCCCGCTTTAACGGGTTAGCCACAGATTGGTAGTATTAATATGTTATTATTAATAAAGAGAAAAGGTGCAGGAGTGTTCAGGTAAGAAAATGAGCTTGAAAGTTGTGGATAGCTCAGCAAACAATACCCCCAAATAAAGATCTCAGAAGCTGAGTTTCTTCCTGATCTGTGCCCTGAGGGCCCTCTCGGTCTCTCCCAGGCAAGCCATACAGACACCAGGATTCTTCCCCAAGGCAGATCCCAAGTATGACCAGAGGAGAAATAGCCCCTTCTCCCAAAGCCAGCCAAGTAACCTCAAAATGTTTCTGCAGCTCCCCCCACCTCTCCCCTCCCCCTCTTCCCTTCGCCCTCACCCCTTCCCCTCTCCCCTCCCCCTCTCCCCTCCCCTCCCCCTCTCCCCTCCCCCTCTCCCCTCCCTCTCTCCCCTCCCCCCTCCCCTTCCCCTCTCCCCTCCACCTCTCCCCTCCACCTCTCCCCTCCCCCTCTCCCCTCCCCCCTCCCCTCCCCCTCTCCCCTCCCCCCTCTCCCCTCCACCTCTCCATGGGAGTGGACTTTAAAGAACTTTCACTTTACACTTTGAGTGCAGCCTGTTACCCCACCCACCCTGGAAGGAAGAACACTGCTCACACAGGCCAGGAATCTCAACAGACAGGCCTTGCTGGGTTTCCCCCTTAATCCATTACTCTTTGGCACACCTTTCGTGTCAACTCATCTTTCCGCACTGCAGTCCAAACTTCGTAGGACATGTGTGTGTAAATGCAGCGTTCACCTTGAGTCTTTAGGCCTCTGATCTGAAGGCGCCTGTGTCAGACTATGGAATATATTTGTCCTCTCCCCGACACAATGAGAGACAGAGTAAGAAGATAAAAGCAGGTCCAGACTGGTAGGTAGCACAGGCCTTTAATCCCAGCACTCAGAAGGCGGGGGCAAGCAGACCTTTGTGAATTAGAGACCAGCCTGGTCTACATAGCCAGTTCCAGGACAACCAGAGCTACATAGAGAGATCCTGCTGGGGGCTGGGAAGGGGTGGGTGGGGGAGGTGGGGGAGAGAGAGAGACTCTTTCAGTAGATTGAGATGAAGAGCTGCTGGCTGGCATGGTGGCACAGGCCTTTAATCTCAGCTCTTGGGAGGAAGAGGCAGGGAGATCTCTATGAATTCCGGGAGAGCCTGGTCTTTATATCAAGTTCCAAGCTAGACAAGGATACGTAGTGAGATCCTGCTCACCCCAAAAGAAAAAAAAAGGAAAAGGAGCTGCAGCATTACTGCCCTAGTATTTTTAAAGTCGAGGTTTTTGGTGATATGCAAAAGAATGGATGATAAATGTAGGATTTCAAACACACCTGGAAAAAATGTAAATGTATTTTTCATCCAGGAATAGGCATAGTATTGTATTGTATTGGCACATACCTGTATTCCCATAACTTGGGAAGGTGAGGCAGGAGGATTTCCAGTGTGTGGTCAATCTAGGCTATATAGCACAACTTTGCTCAAAATTTTTTTCTTTTTCTTTTCTTTTCTTTTTTTTTTTTGGTTTTTCGAGACAGGGTTTCTCTGTGTAGTTTTGGTGCCTTTCCTGGATCTCGCTCTGTAGACCAGGCTGGCCTCGAATTCACAGAGATCCACCTGCCTCTGCCTCCCGAGTGCTGGGATTAAAGGCATGCGCCACCACCACCCAGCTGTTTGCTTGCTTTTAATATTTAATTATGAGTGTGTGTGTGTGTGTGTGTGTGTGTGTGTTGGGTATGTGCACATGAGTGCAGTGTCTATGGAGTTAGGAAGATGGTGTCAGATCCAATAGAACTGGAGTTACAAAGTTACTAGCAGTTGAGAGTCACCTGACCTGGGTGCTGGGAACCAAACTCAAGTCCTTTGCACTGTTTCAAGAGTTCTTAACCTATACATCATTTCTCCAGACCCAGTATGACGGTTTGATATATGTTTACAATGTGGTCAAATCATCTTGATGGATTAGAACAAAGTATCAAAATCAACAAGATGAAATTTAACAGGGATAAAGTTAAGACTTAATTTATGTTTAAAAAAAAAAAAATCACTGGGCAATGGTGGTGTACATCTTTAATCCTAGCATTCGGGAGGCAGAGGCAGGCGGATCTCTGTGAGTTTGAGGCCAGCCTGGTCTACAGATCGAGATCCAGGACAGGCACCAAAACTACAGAGAAACCCTGTCTTGAAAAAAAAAAAGCGGGAAGAAAATACCACATCAGAATAGGAAGGACTCCATCACAATCAGATGGCCAGAAACAGAGAGGGCTGCATACAAGGACTAGGTAACCCAGCACTGACGGGGTCCAGGCAGATATGGGTGGCAGGCTGCTAGAGCTGTAAGAATTTCTGCATTTGGTGGGAGACTCCATGCTCCAGCTCGTATCTGTAACTTGGGCAGCTGGATACAGCAGTTCTGAAGCAATGCTCCACTCCGCACAGAACACCGTGGGTCTCCCAGGTGGTTTACTGTCTTCATTTCATTTTTGACACAGGATCCTGCTTCTTTGCCCTGTCTGACTTCGTTCTTGTTTTGTAGACCAGGCTGACCTTGAACTTGTAGCAGTTCTCCTATTTCAGCCTCCCAAGTGCTGGGATGACAGGCATGCTCCATCATGTCCAGTTTATCCTAGGTCATTTTCCCCTGCTGTGCCTTTGAGCATGTCTGTCCCCATGCCTAGGACTTCATCTTTTCGGACTCACATGTGGCCCCCCTGCATGCCTCCATGCCATGCTCTGCTCTGTGCCCCCGTGTACCCCGTGACTGCCTTTGTCTTAGCTCTCACCATCTTTTGGCAGTGCATCTCTTTACTGCCCAGTGCTAGCTGCCTTTGGGTCAGAAACATGTCCCTTGCATCCCTTTTCCCTCAGTGCTTACAGAAATATCTGTCGTAGTAAATAGTCATCACATAAAGTAATACTTACACAATCCCAGCACTTAGGAGGTAGAGGCAAGAGGTTGGTAAGTTTGAGACCAGCCTGGGCTATATAACAAGTTCTAGGCCAGCCTGGGCCTCACAACAAAACCTTGTCTTAAAAAGAAATAAATAAATAAGCCGAGCGGTGGTGGCACACGCCTTTAATCCCAGCACTCGGGAGGCAGAGCCAGGCAGATCTCTGTGAGTTCAAGGCCAGCCTGGGCTACCAAGTGAGTTCCAGGAAAGGCGCAAAGCTACACAGAGAAACCCTGTCTCGAAAAACCAAAAAAAAAAAAAAAAAAAAAAAAAAAAAGAAAAAGAAAAGAAATAAGTAAAAAAGAATATACTATATCAGGGTGTATCCTAAGTAGGAAGGCCATTGGTATATTAACATTGGCTTAGAAATTAATATATAACAACATTTTATTTATTTATTATTTATTTTTTGGTTTTTCGAGACAGGGTTTCTCTGTGTAGCTTTGCGCCTTTCCTGGAACTCACTTGGTAGCCCAGGCTGGCCTCGAACTCACAGAGATCCGCCTGGCTCTGCCTCCCGAGTGCTGGGATTAAAGGTGTGCGCTACCACCGCCTGGCTTCTTTTACTTATTTCTAAAAGAAGTCATGTCCCAGGTCCCCAAATCAACTTTGACTGCCAGCCTTATTCTGGAAACAAAACAAAACAAACACACACTGAACTTCATGATTTATACCATGCATTTGAGTATTTCTTTTTTTTTCCTACAATGAGGAAGGAACATAGGACCTGGTGTGTGCTAAGCATGTATTCTATCACTCAGCTATATGTAGAGCAGGCTGGGTCTGACCATAGAACCTTTGAGAACTTGGCAAAAAAAAAAAAAAAACAACCAAAAAACAAAAAACTTTTTGCCAGAAAAAAACACATGCACAAAACAATGGCATCAACTCATAGGCTCCAGTGTCCTTCTGTACGATGAGGGTTATCAGAAAGTTCCTGCAACTCTGCAATCCTGTTTTCCCCATCGCATATTAAGACACAGTCTAAGAGGCACGGATGGTGGCCCACGTCTTTGATCCCAGCTCCAGGGAGGCAGAGGCAGGCGGATCCCTTTGAGTTTGAGGACAGTTTGGTCTACATAGAGAGTACCAGGCGAACCATTGCTACATCCTGTCTCAAAATATAAGTAAATAGAGCCGGACAGTGGTGGCGCACACCTTTACTCCCAACACTCGGGAGGCAGAGCCAGGCAGATCTCTGTGAGTTCGAGGCCAGCCTGGTCTACAGAGTGAGATCCAGGACAGGCACCAAAACTACACAGAGAAACCCTGTCTCGAAAAATATATGTGTGTGTGTGTGTGTGTGTGTGTGTGTGTGTGTGTGTGTGTGTGTGTGTAATAGGACTGGGGAGATGGTTCAGTAGTTAAGAGCACTGGTTGCTTTTCCAGAGGACCCAAGTTTGATTCCTAGCAGCCACATAGTGACTTACAGTCATCTGCAACTCCAGTTCCAGGAGATCAGATGCCCTCCTCTGGCTCCTGTGAACACCAGACTTACAGGTGGTGCACAGACATATATGCAGGCAAAACGCTCACACACATAAAATAAATCTTAAATAAATAGAATAAAACGTCTGGGTAGAGGTAGGAGAGATAGGTAAACACATAGGAAAGATAACTTGAGAGGCTAAGGCAGACCGATCACAAGTTCAAAACCAGTCCGGCATACAGAGAACCCCTGTCTGAACAATAAAACTAAGGAGTGAATTAAGGAATGGGGAAATTCCATCAGAAGGTCGGGAGAGGTACCGTGATGCTGGGCCATGTCTCCAGAATTTGACTTTCTTTTCAGACCATGAAGCTTGGGGTGCTAACCCCACAGCTTTCTTCTCTCTGTGGCTCTCTCCCTGCTTCTCCCTGTTAGGCAGCCCTTCTGGAAACTTTGAAGCTTTCTCCCTTCCAGATGGAGAGCCCTGGCAGAGTGGACGTCCTGGCCTGTGTGCAATGCCTCCACTCCGTCTGCCAAAGGACAGCACTAAAATCAACTTTCCTGGAAACCACTTAATGGATTTAGGAAGCGCAGCCCTCCTTTAGGGGTGACTGGAACCTTTAAATAATGGAAAGGTAGGAAAATAATTCTCAAGCCTGGCGTGGTGGTGAATGCCTTTCATCCCAGCACTTAGGAAGCAGAGGCAGGCGGATCTCTGAGTTCAAGGCCAGTCTGGTCTACAGAGTGAGTTCCAGAACAGCTAGGGTCACACAGAGAAACCCTGTCAAAAACAAAACAAAAGAGTAAAAGAAAAGAAAAATAAATAAAAGAGGAAATAATTCTTAGCATTCTCGGTAGAGGGACCCACAAGCATGCAACCTCCGATCGATCTCTAAAATGTCACCTCAGGATGGCAGACCACTATACCAGTCTTCTTTGAATCTCAGATGACTCCAAGTGTGTTGAGCACCTGTCTAGGCGGCAGCACACATCTATCTCACATTTTGCACAGGACAAATAGCGGAACGGACACACTAAGTCAGGAAGCAGAGGACAGCTGATTTTCTATTGAATCCACAGGACTTAATTTGGCAACATAAAAAAAGAACAATATTATAAAGTCCAGAAAGCCAAGACTATCACTGTGGTCCGTGAGTAACTCGTGGAGGGAAAGAATGGAATTTAGGGTTGGGTTGGGAGACCTGAGTTATGTCCCTAGATAGGGCCCTGAGTCACTGTGTTACTTCCTGGTCCCATGTTCCCTCCCCCCTCTCCTGCACGATTTCTTTTTTTGGATAAAGTTAAGCACAATTGTTTCAATTATTTAAAGAAATCTGAAAACTATCAAGCCCCTTGTAGCAATGTGGGATGGGTTTGTTCAGTTTATAACCACTAGTATATAGCAGTCTCAAGGACTGTAAACTTCATGTGTGTTGTTGGGGTCCCCAGATAGGAATGAAGTGACTAGGTAGTCTGTTTCCTCTTCTCTGGCGTTTCCTGTTTGAGATGACCCAGCCGTGTGGCTAACACAGAAGCCTGGAGAGATAGTCTGAGAGATATAACTGAGAAGCACCCAGCTAGGACAGCCAGTGAGTCAGGCTCCAGGACTCGATACCAACCTCCCCCAATCCTGCCAGGAAAATTCTGGGGCGAGACAGCCATGACAGGAGCCAAGGGGCGGGCCCGTCAGCTGCCTACCCTGCAGCCTCTGCCTTGCGGTTTCACCCTGGGCTGCCCTGCAGCTGTAACGTGTCTGCTGACACGCAAGCCCTGATCGCTCTGCCCCTCCCCCCCTCCAGACCTTCACTTGTCTAGGAATCTTCAGAAGTGAATGTAGGAGAGATGGGACGAGAGGGAAAGGGAAGGGCAGAGCTGGGCGGGAATGTGGCAGTTCGGGGAAACAGGGGCAGAAGAAAAGAAGGTTTTCATGGAGGCGTGAGTGGGAAGTAGAAATTTAACTCACCTTCCTGAAAACCAAGATAAAGGGCAGAAGAACAGCATGCTTAGGCTGCTCTAGTGATGAGATGTAACTGAGGGGCCGCTGAGCAACCAGCAGCATTAGCCTCAAAACTGTAAGACTGAAGAATAAAATGGCAAAGGGGACTCTGTGCTCCTGCAAACCCATCTATTATAACACCAAGATTCCTCATCTGCAATAGGTTCAAAATTCTCCTCCAGCACTTAAATAACCCCAGTCATCTGCGTTATACCAGTCACACGATCCATATGCTATCACTCAGTGAGGTCAGTTTTGCAATCCCCATTTCACCAAAGGGTATGGGGCCACAGCAGGTTTAAGCAATTTGCTCACAGAATTTGGAAATCATACAACAAGGTCTGTATCAGTTGCCAGAACCCCCATGGATTCCACCATGCTAAGCTGCATTTGAGCTGAGATCAGATCAAATGGTGTCAAAATAGTGGAGGCTTTTTAAGACTGCTTTTTAAGCTCAGTAAAGAGCAGACGAGGTGATGAGCACTAAATAGAGAGCTCTGTACTTCCCAACGCAGAGCTGTAAAAGTCCTGAATTGCACAGGTCTTGCGATCTGAGATGCCAGTGCAGCCCTGGTACCCTCTAGTGGAAGTTTCCTGCATTAGCACACATCCACAGCTACTGGAGAGCATCTCAAAAAAATAAAATAAAATAAAATAAAAATGCAGCAGTGTTGGGAGTTTCCTGCATTAGCACACATCCACAGCTACTGGAGAGTGTCTCAAAAAAAAAAAAAAAAATGCAGCCGTGTTGGGGAAAGCATGTTGGGATGATGGAGGTCTATGGGTGTGGAGGAGGGGGTACAGGTTAGAGAAAATGTGTGCCAGATTCACATGAGACCCACAAGAGTCTCGTACATGCTGGTACATGCTCCGGGGATCCAGTCTTTGTGTGGCGTTACAAATAGGAAGGAGATCCACGTCACTTGGGAATCTGGACTTTTAGGATTCATGAGAAAGACGGTTTTTTCCCCTTTTACTGAGGACAAGTTTGTGATCAGAGGTGCAAAGTGACTTGTGTAAGGTCACAGGACAAATGGAGGCCAGCAGCAGTGGGGCCATGTTTCCTTTGTCCTTAGAGAGCTTTCTCACTGGGTCACACTTTACCCATAACTTCAGCATATAAAGACATGAAACTTGGCCGGGCGGTGGTGGCGCACGCCTTTAATCCCAGCACTTGGGAGGCAGAGCCAGGTGGATCTCTGTGAGTTCGAGGCCAGCCTGGGCTACCAAGTGAGTTCCAGGAAAAGGCGCAAAGCTGCACAGAGAAACCCTGTCTCGAAAAACCAAAAAAAAAAAAAAAAAAAAAAAAAAAGACATGAAACTTGGAGATACAAGAGGGACAGTTTTTACCTTCATCTGTCCACAAGCCATGAACTTTCCACTCTTTCATTCAGTGCCTATTATTGCCAAACCCTGGTTTAGGCCTTTCCAGCCTGTGGACCCTGGGAAGGGAGGGAGCTCCCAGGCTCCTGGAATCCCTGTGCCCACAGCTGGAAGGGAATATCTGGAGTTTCCTCCTCACATTCCCAAGCACTAAGGCACTAAGATTTATTGCTCTTTCCCTCCCCTTCCCCCTCCCCCTAGAAGTAATCCCTGAGAATGGAAGTGGGTTAGAAACAGATTACTCTGATCCAAAGGCTTTGCCCTCTCCTCCCTAGTGTGGGGTGGGGTGGAGGTAGGGAGTCACAAATAGCCTGAAATTCCCTTTTAGGATTATTGTTCATTTAGCCAGCTGGGAGAAAGTGGAGCAAGGAGAAAGAAGCGAGGGATTAATTCTAGACCTCACTCTCTCCAGCAGCAGTTTGCATGAGTTTCTTCCCTGGCTGAGCCAGGATGAATAATATCTCTCCCCAAACATGCCTTCAGAAGGAGGAATCTGGGGCAAGCACAAAGGCCGAGGCTCCGTCTCCAGCAGCAGAGGAAAGTGGAAGAATAGATGAAAAAGAGAGAAAGCCTTGAGAAGAGCTCTGCAGCGCGGACATAAGGAATCACTCTGGGCCGTGGAAACTTCCTGTGCTTCTGTGGTTTAGCTTCAGCAGAGATGAGCGCTGCATGTTAGAGCTCCCTGAGGAGCCAGCTCATCTCTTGGTCTGGAGATTTCTTGTTTAGGGGCACTGCACTGGGTTGGTCTCCAGGACCGGGTGTCCCTCTGCTGTGTCCAGCGTAAGGGCCAGCGACACTCCTTAGCACCCTACGAGGCTCCCCATACAGATCCTTTTCCAGGATATCAGCAGGCTGCAGGCTGGAGCCCAAAGTAACCAGAGCGGAACTTGTTTGATTTTAATGAATTAATAATTCTGTAATTTAAGTATTGGATTACCACCTTCGTATAGATGAGAATCAGTGGTGACCAAGAAGCATTATCGAATTCCTAAGCACTTGTCAGGGTCACAGGGAGTTACCCTGCGTGACAAAGTAGCACTGCTAATTTTGTTAGCTAAAATTACTTGAGAGTATTTGCTAGGAGTCACCATTCTTGTTTACTCTCTGGCACCTGGCCTGGATAAGTCACTCCTCTCTTCTCCGTGCTCCCACCTTATGTCAGAGAAGCATGATGTAAATGCTAGCCAAGCCTATTATTACTTATAATAATCCATGTATCCATGTTCCTGGTTTTTTTCCCCCCTTGGTTTTTTGAGACAGGGTTTCTCTGTGTAGCTTTGTGCCTGTCCTGGAATTCACTCTGTAGCCCAGGCTGGCCTCGAACTCACAGAGATCCACCTGGCTCTGCCTCCTGAGTGCTGGGATTAAAGGCGTGCGCCACCACCGCCCGGGTGAAAAATGTTCCTGTTCAAATCAGTTGTGCTCTTCTAGATGTAGGTCACTCAGAGAAATTTTAGAACTTCCAATCTTTAAAAAACAAAGCCGGAGCTGGGCATTTGTGGCATATGCCTTTGATCCCAGCACTCGGGAGGCAGAGGCAGGTAGATCTCTGAGTTTGAGGCCAGCCTGGTCTACAGAGAGAGCTCCAGAAAAGCCAGGGCTTCACTGAGGGTGAGCCAGCAGGTTGGGTGCTGGGAATACGGGTCCTTTTCAAGATAAGCCGTTGCTCCTAATCAATACCCAGCTTTTATTATAGGCTCAGGGGATTCAAACTCAGGTCCTCGTGTTTGTAGTAAGAACTCTTACCTACTGACCCGTCACTTCAGCCCTCATACTTTGTTCCCCCTTAAGACATGGTCTCATATAGCCCCAAATCACTATGTAGCCAGGATGACCTTAAATTTCTGATCTCTCTGATGTCACTTACTAAGTGCTGGGACTACAGGTGTGTGTCACCACATCTAGTTTATACAGTGCTGGGGACAGGACCCCAGGCTTACTGCACGCTCCACTAGCACTCTTCTATCTGGCCTAAACCCCCAGCCCACAGGTTTCTTTTATTTTTTGATGTATGTGAGTGCTCTATCTGCATGCACACCTTTATTCCAGAAGAGGGTATCAGATCTCACTATAGATTGTTGTGAGTCACGATGTGATTGTTGAAGATTGAACTCAAGACCTCTGGAAGAGCAGACAGTGCTCTTAACTGCTGAGCAGTCTCTCCAGCCCCCATATGCTTTCTTCTTTTTTAAAAAAATACTTTATTTATTTTTATTTTATGTGTATTGGTGTTTTGCCTGTGTGAGAATATCAAGTGCTCTGGAACTGGAGTTACGGACAGTTGTGTACTGCCATGTAAGTGCTGGGAATTGAACCCGGGTCCTCTGGAAGAGCAGTCAGTGGTCTTTTTTTTTTTTTTTTTTTTTTTTTTTTTTGGAGCTGAGGATCGAACCCAGAGCTTTGTGCTTGCTAGGCGAGTGCTCTACCACTGAGCTAAATCCCCAGCCCTGCAGTCAGTGCTCTTAACCCCTGAGCCATCTCTCCTGCCTCTGTTTCCTTTTTTCTGTTCTTAAGGAAATGATAAAGACTTGGTTTACCAGCTTTTTAAAACCAAAACGTGCTGGTACCTATTTATTTATTTTGTTGTTTTATTTATTGTGGGAGGAAGGTGTGAGACAGGGTTTCTCTGTGTATCCCTGGCTGTCCTGGAACTTGCTCTATAGACCAGGCTGGCCTCGAACTCAGAGATCCACTTGCCTTTGCCTCCTCCTGAGTGCTGGGATTAAAGGTTTGAGCCTCCGCTGTCCAACCCAACAGTACAGATTTAAACAATTACAGAACTGATGAAGTTGACAGCATTTGTGCACAGAACTGGAGAAAAGAAAAAGAACGAAAGAAAGAAAGAGAGAGAGAAATATAAGAAATATTTCTGTAGAAAGCTCCTCCTGGCGATAAAAACATGGAACACTTCACAAATTTGCATGTCATCCTGAGCAGGGACCATGCTAGTCTTCTCCATATCATTCCAATTTTAATGTATGTGCTGCTGAAGAGAACAGGACGCAAAATCCTTTCATCTTGCATTCTGAGAAATGCAAAGTATTAGTGTTGGCGGATTAAGACACATCCTCTAGTGTAACATCCTCAGCACACAGCTGGCAATCAGCTTTGGACTTAATGAGGAAGAAGGATAATACAGATTTTCCAAAACAGCTAATCAAAAGCAACATGATCACCTTTAATGAACTAAACCATATTGACTACTCTTATTCATCCAGGCTGATATGGAATCAGTTTGCAGTATCTGAGAAACTGACCAGAGGTCAGGCAGAAATGACTTCGGATGTGTTTTACCTACTCCATGTGGCCAAAATAAAACGTGACCAAAGAACAGAGTCTGAGAAAGATTATAACAATATTCTGGAGTAATCAGTAGCCATTCATCCATATAGGTTTTCTTACTTCATCTGGAGCAACAAATTAAAAAAATTCGTGTTTTATTTTATAATGAATAGAGTAGGTAAACAGGAGTCTGTAAAGGAGTATGAGATGTCTATGGCCAGGCACGATGGAGCACACCATCAATCTCAGCACTCAGGAGGCAGAAGCAGGGGGATCTCTGTGAGTTTTAGGTCAGCCAGGTGTAAAGAGCTCCAGACCAGCCAGAACTACACAGTGAGACCCTGTCTCAAAAACAAAACAAAACACTAATAATAATAGTAAGTAAAAGAGTCAGGCAGTGGTGTCGCACACCTTTAATTCCAGCATTCAGGAGGCAGAGACAGATGAATCTCTGAGTTTGAGGCCAGCCTGGTCTACAGAGTGAGTTCTAGGACAGTCAAGCCTACACAGAGAAACCCTGTCTCAAAAAAAAAAAAAAAAAAAAGTGAAAGAAATAATGAAATAATAGATATCTCTCATTTAAATGCTTATTAATATACATATTATTTAGTTGACATACCTATAGTACCTAGTTTCATGTCTCTATTAGTGTGTCTCATAGTATAGGTTCAGTGCTAAGGCTAGAAATTTGGGGAAATTCTTAGCCTTGAAAAAGTTTCAAGTTCCAGACAGGGTACCACAGAGAAACAAACAAAACCAACAACAACAAAAAAGAAGTTTCAAAGGGTGATCATGGTAGGGTATGCCTGTAATCCTAGCACTTGGTACAAAGTAGAAGCAGAAAGATAAGGTGTGGTTCATAGTCATCCTCAGCTACATAATGAGTTCAAGAAAATTCCATAGACTTAGAAGTTAAGATTTGAAACAATACATAAGATTTCCAAACTTGTATGGAATCTCTCAGTCCCTCTGATAACAGCTCTTAGCACTTTAAGCTATCAGCAAGTCTACTTCAAATTGGAAGCTCTTATGTGCACAGACCATAACTCCTAATCTATTGCAAAATAATGTAGATGAGTGCTCAATTAATAGTAATCTACAGAATATGAAAACCAAAATTATGAATAGTATTTGCTCTTCAGAAGTGTTTATAGTCCTGGATGTTTAGGAGAACCTGAACTCAATTAATAGTAATCTACAGAACAGAAAACCAAAATTATGGATAGTATTTGCTCTTCAGAAGTGTTTATGGTCCTGGATGTTCAGGAGAACCGGACTCCCATCACGATTCCCTTAGCCATTGAATGTGGAGCAGTTTTGGAGTTGTTTACACTCCATGGACCCGACTTTCAAGTCTGCCAGTTATTAATTGTCTAAACTTAAATTACATATTTAGTATCTCTGGCCCAACCATATGTGTGAAACAGAATATTTTTTTTTTTTTTTTTTGTAGTGAGGATTACGTTGATATAACAAAAAAAAAAAAAAAAAAAAAAAAGCTTTTCAATCCAAGTGTCGTTTGCTTTTCAATAACCACAGTAGTTAGTTTCCTTAATGGAACAGGAAGAAAGAATTTTCACGTAGAAAACCACAGGGTTTTAAGGTTGTACAGCATTTTGCAGTCAGATACACACCCAGAGCTATCATTTTCGCTCTAAATACCACTAGTGTATTCCAAGTAACGAAAGAAAACACTAGTCTCAAAGTCCTCTGATTTCAGAGGGAAACAGTTTTTCATTTTTTAACCGAATGTAAACAAGGTGTAACAATGTGCTAAGCAACCAGGAATGCAGCAACCCGGTGCCCCACAGACAGCCTCATACGCAGGCGCAGCTGGTTCTCCACCGGTCTCCGGCAGGCGCGTGACAACCGTGCGGTTTACCCTACTTCCAAAGTGACCTCACTGCGCACGCGCAACCGCATTGCCCGCCCCCTCCCCGTCCCTCCGCCTCCCGCCCCCCCCGCCCCGCCCCACACGAGAACGTGCGCGTTCGCGCGGCTCACCTTTCGGCCGAGGGCGCGCGTCCTTGGAAATTTCCACTCCCGCGCTCGCTCCACCCTACTCGCCTCCTCTCCAGCTCAGTGCTCTGCGGCTCAGCCAGCATCCCGGCGGCCTTTGCGGGAACAAAATGGCAGCCCCCATGGCTCGGGGCTTGTCCTGCTTATCCAGGGCTGTGGGATGGTGGTCTCGGCAGGTGGGTAGGGACGAGGCGGACGGAACTTTAGAGACAGAAGGAGGAGGACAGAGTAGAAGGGTATAATCGTACAGTGGTCTTTGATGAGCTTGGGCGATTCGAGTCTGGGGAAGAATTCGAGGTGTAT
Source organism: Peromyscus eremicus (assembly GCF_949786415.1). NCBI lineage: Eukaryota > Metazoa > Chordata > Mammalia > Rodentia > Cricetidae > Peromyscus > Peromyscus eremicus. The sequence goes on from NC_081423.1 coordinate 79,943,140, forward strand.
GTAATCCCTCTACGTCTATCTTGTGCCTTAGTGAAGACAACCTGCGCGGGGCCTTGAGGGCGATTTAAATTTACTGGCTTTAAGCGTCTCCACATTAGCTGTAGTCTTTGGTGAGAAGTTGTTTAAAGGAAAGAAGTAGTGGCTTGGAAGGTGGGCCCGCTTCTTTTACTTTCTTTAAAAAAAAAAAAAAAAAAAAAAAACTGCCAAGGATAGGGGTACAAGGTAGGTTGTGTCTTAGTCTGGAGCGAAAATCATGATGGGGATGGGGGGGAAGGTCACCTGGCTTCTGAAAAGTTTTTTGGGCAGTTAGGAGCTAGAAGGACAGAAATATGACAGCAAGACACTGCTTGGGTGAAAAAAAGCAAATGGGGGCTGGAGAGATGGTTGCTCTTTCAAAGGACTTGGGTTCAATTCCCAGCACCCACATGGTGGCTCATAGCCATTTATAGTGGGATCCGATTCCCTCTTTTGACGTGGAGGCTTACATGCAGGTAGAACATTCATGTACATAAAATAAATCTTGGAAAAAAAAAAGCAAAATAGAAGTGTGGAGAAAAAGAAGAGAGAAGTGTGGAGGAAATGCCCATGAGATCTTGTTTAATGCTTTAATAATAACCTTCCACTCTTTTCAGTATTGGGTTGATTCTAAGGTTCACCGTCAAGCTAAAAGGTCTTTGATGGTAGGATTTTTGCTTTAATCATCTCCGTGTACAGCAGTACTACAGAATGTATTAAAGGAAAGCTTTCTGTAAGTGTTGACTGATGTTAATAAAAGTTATTAACTGGCTTGTGGTAAGAGCCATCTCTAGGTGTTCAAATAGTAATGTAGTTTCTCCATAGCAGTTGTTCCATAACTTCTTCTAAAGCATTCTTTGGATATATCCTTTCTGTAAGACTTTGCGTACAGTTTGCTCAAGATAGGTTTTTCTTTCCAAATTACTTATATGCTAACCTTTCCTTTATCTCCCAGCCCATTCTGGTGACTCAGTTCCCAGCTATAGTTCCAGTAAAAACCAAAAGCCGATTCAGACCCACTCCTCGTGAACCCAAGTATAACTCAGAGAAGGAGCTTTTGGAACATGCCAGGAAAGCAGGATTGGTTATTCCTCCAGAAAAGTTGGAACGTCCTATACATCTAGCCTGTACAGGTGAGGAACAGTAATTCTGGGCTTCTGACTCAATCCTCTACTGGCGCTTGGAATGCCTTAGACTGATTGACAGCATTAAAAAATTTCCCCCTTTTTTTCAAGACAGGGTTTCTCTGTGTAGCATTGGCTGTCCTGGACCAGGCCTGTAGACCAGGCAGTCTTCAAACTCAGACACCACCGCTGACAGCATCATTAAATTAACCACTAAGTTCAACCTCAGTAACGATTAACTTTATATATACTATAATTCATAAAGTCAGTTTTATTTTATTTTTACAGTGCTTGGGATGAAATTTAGGGCGCTGTACGTGCTAAACAAGCGCTCTACCACCGAGTTGTATCTCCAGTCTCCGTTTCTTTTTGCCTTTGAGACAGAATCTTTCTAAGTTTGTCACTAGAATTTGTGATCCTTCTGCCTGAGGAGTAATTGAGACTTAACTGCAGTACTAGTCCTATTCATGAGGTTGTCTTTTGATCTTGTTTTCACACAACTTCTAGAAAGAATGAAAGTTCTTTGGTTTGTAGAAGTAGAAACAGACTCTAGAAGGAGTTAAATTATTCTTTCTTTTCTGTTTTTTTTTGGCGGGGGAGGGGGGGGGAGAAGCACATGTTTGAGACAGGGTTTCTCTGTGTAACTGGATCTTGCTCTGTAGACCAGGCTGGCCTCGAACTCACAGAGATCCACGGGCCTCTGCCTCTTGAGTGTTGGGATTAAAGATGTGCACCACCACCGCCCGGCCCCTTTTTCAATCTTTCAACAGTTTTTTAATTTTCTTCTCTCCTTACAGCTGGTATATTTGATCCCTATGTTCCACCTGAAGGTGATGGTCGAGTGTCATCCCTTTCAAAGGAAGGACTGACACAGAGAACAGAGCGATTAAAAAAGAGTGCGACATCACTGTTGGCGTAGGTATCAGAGACAACTAGGGTTCAGTATTCTAGGCTGAGAAGAACATGTGATTTTATCCGTATTGTGTTGTATGGTATATTACATTGATTTCCTTCTCTCTTTTTATTTTTATGTGTTTTTCCTTCATGTAAGTATACCAGAGAAACCCTGTCCTGAAAAAAAACAGACAAGCTGGGTGGTGTACCCCTTTAATCTCAGCATTCTGTAGGCACAGGCAGGTAGATCTCTGTGAGTTTGAGGCTAGCCTAAGAGCGAGATCCAGGACAGCCAGGGCTACTCAGAAAAACTCTGCCTTGAAAAAGAAACAAATAAACCAAAAACCCTACTAATGCCCACCTCTATTTTTTGTTTGTTTGTTTCTGTTTTTTTGAGGCATGGTTTCTCTTTGTAGCCCTGGCTGTCCTGGAACTCACTCTGTAGATGAGGCTGGCCTCAAACTGGAGAAATCCAGCTGGCTCTGTCTCCTGAGTGCTGAGATTAAAGGCATGCACCACCAGGACTGGCTTTTCCTTCGGTTTTCAGTGTTGCTATTTAGAAGCTCTCTGTTGTTCAGATTCTTGCTGGTTTTGGTCCGTTTTTTTTGTTTGTTTGTTTGTTTGTTTTTTCAAGACAGGGTTTCTCTGTGTAGTTTTGGTGCCTGGCCTGGATCTCCCTCTGTAGACCAGGCTGGCCTTGAACTCACAGAGATCCACCTGGCTCTGCTTCCTGAGTGCTGGGATTAAAGGCATGCGCCACCACCGCCCGGCTTTCTTTTTTCTTTAAGGTTTACTGTAAATTGTGTATATGTGTTTGTAGGTGGGTATGTGCAATTGAGTGCTGATACAGTGTTGGGTCCCCCTGGAGATGGAATTAGAGGCAGTTGTGAGCTGCATGATGTGTGTCTGGGAACCTAGTTCTTCTGCAAATCACTATGCTCCCTTGGCCTCTGAACTACTTCTCCAGACCAAAGAAATCTTGATCTTTTTTGTTTGTCTGTTTTGAAACAGGATTTTACTGTATAGTTCTGGCTGTCCTGGAACTCCTATGTAGACCAGGCTGACCTCATACTCACTGAGATCCTCCTGCCTCTGCTTCCTGACCTGCTGACCTGCTTGTTCTTTCTTTACAATGGTTGATTTGAGAGAGAGTTGAATTTACAGTCTTGACACAGTCAAAACGTTATTAACTGGGTAGATGGGCATGAAGATTAATGTGAACTATGAGTTCAGGAATTATATAAAGAATTCATAGTTTATTACAGTTTTTTTGTTTGTTTCTGTATATGCACTTGCTGGCTCATCCACAGCACAAGTATGGAGGTCAGGGCAGCTTGTGGGAGTCAGTCCATCCTCTCCTTCTACCATGTGAGTCCCTGACAGTGAACACAGGTTGTTCGGATTGGTGCTAAGACCCTTTACCTGCTGTGACGTCACCTTTATGATGGTTATCATCTTAATTTACAGAATTCGAAGGATAAGAGGATTTGATGCTAATTTTAAAATCAAAGACTTCCCTGAAAAAGCTAAGGATATTTTCATCGAAGCTCACCTTTGTCTGAACAAGTAAGTGGACTCTCCATCTCGGGTACGTGTTCAGTCTCACCTTTGTCTGAACAAGTAAGTGGACTCTCCATCTCGGGTACGTGTTCAGTCTCACCTTTGTCTGAACAAGTAAGTGGACTCTCCATCTCGGGTACGTGTTCAGTCTCACCTTTGTCTGAACAAGTAAGTGGACTCTCCATCTCGGGTACGTGTTCAGTCTCCACAGCTGTTACTACGTAGTAACCGAACTGGTTTTCTCCTCTCCCTGCCTTTCCAGTAGCTTGTTGTCCTTGTTGGAGACAGGGTTTCTCTGTGTGGCCCTGGCTGCCCTGGATCTCCCTCTGTAGACCAGGCTGGCCTCCAACTCACAGAGTTCTGCCTGCCTCTGCCTTCCAAGTGCTAGGACTAAAGGTGTGTGCCTCCACAAGGGGCTTGTCTGTATTTTTAGGAGATTCTCATGCATTCCAACCTGTCCTTGAACTCATTATATAGTCCAGATTGGTTTGAACTTCTTTTTTCTTTTTTTTTCTTTTTTCTTTTTTTTTATTTTTCTTTTATCAAGACAGGGTTTCTCTGTGTAGCCCTGGCTGGCCTGGAGCTCACAGAGGTCCACCTGCATCTGCCTCCCAAGTGCTGGGATTAAAGGTGTCTGCCACCACCACCCAGTTTGTTTATTTTTATTCTGGGTATGTGAGTGCTTTGCCTATATGCATGTCTGTGCACCACTGCCTAGCTTATTTGTTATTTTTATTCTGTGTATATGAGTTACAGACCGTTTCTAGCAGCCGTGTGAGTACAAGGAATCAAACCTGGGTTCTCTGCAAGAGCATGAAGTGTTCTTAACTGCTGAGCCGTCTCTCCAGTTCCAGGCCTTGAACTTCTGACCCTCTTGCCTAACCCTCTGAGTAGTGGGATAATGAGCATATATCACCACACCTGGTTTGAGTGGGCTTTTTTTTTTTTTTTTTTTTTTTTTTTTAAGATTTATTTATTTATTATGTATACAGAAGAGGGCGCCAGATCTCATTACAAATGGTTGTGAGCCACCATGTGGGTGGTGGGAATTGAACTGAGGACCTCTGGAAGAGCAGTCAGTGCTCTTAACCTCTGAGCCATCTCTCCAGCCCTTGAGTGGGCTTTGTAAAAAATGATTTTTAATGAATCGATCTCTCTCAGTTCTAGCTATAATCGTTAGTGCTATCCTGGAATGGCTTCTGGTGGTCCCTGTCGGACCCTGTCTGAGCATTTATTTTATCATGGACATTTCTCTTTCCTTGGTGACTTTGAGTAAGTTTCTCTTGATACTTGCAACTTTTTCTTAATTCACCCAAGTCAAGTTGCTAGGGACATGGAATTTCAATGTCAGGAGCCTGGGATACATTTTTGAAAATTTTTTTTAATCTACTTATTATGTATACAGTGTTCTATCTGCATGTGTGCCTGCAGGCCAGAAGAGGGCACCAGATCTCATTACAGATGGTTGTGAGCCACCATGTGGTTGCTGGGAATTGAACTCAGGACCTCTGGAAGAGCAGCCAGTGCTCCTAACCTCTGAGCCATCTCTCCAGCGCCCTGAAATTTTTATTCTTTATAATTTTTTTCTTTGTTCCTGTCCTTTGTCTTATTGTGGGTTGAACCAAGGCCCTAATTCAAATTAAGCAGATGTCTCTGAGCTCTACCCTGCCAGCAGGGCTGGAACAGACCTAAGGACTAATCCTTGGATTCTTATTATTTTTTTTTTTTAGTGGGGAGGGACATTTATGTGAGAGAAAGAAAGGAAGAAAGGGAAAGAAGGAGAGAAAGAGAGAGGTCTGTTGTTCAGCGGGACTATTTGGTGCCTTTGGAGCTTAAACCCCGAGCTTTGTGCATACAAGATGGGTGCTGTGTCCCTACACCTGTACGTGTCTGTTTCCAAGCCTCTTCATTTTTTATCTTTCAACCTTGGTGTTTTCTTTCTTCTTTTTTTTTTTTTTTTTTTGTTTGTTTCTTTCTTTCTTTTTTCTTTTGAGACAGGATCTCACTGTGTAGCTCTGGCTGATGCAGAACTCCCTATGTAGACCAGGATGGCCTGGAACTCACAAAGATCTACCTGCCTCTATATCCCAAGCTCTAGGACCAAAGTCCTGTGCCATCAATCCTGGGAACCTGTGCTCTTGTTGTTTGTTTTTTCCCAGTTTTTTCTACCATGCTGTTGTGCATGCCTTTCTCTTTTTATTTAGTGTGTGTGAGTGTGTGTGTGTGTGCGTGTGCAAGGATGTATGTGAGTGTGTTTGCATACGGCATGTGTATTGAAACTAGAGAACAGCTTGTGGAGATGAGTTCTCTCTTCCCACTATGTGGGCCCTCAGTCTTGACGACAAGCACTTTACCTTCAGAACCATTTTTTTTTGTTTGTTTGTTTGTTTTTCAAGACAGGGTTTCACTGTGTAGTTTTGGTACCTGTCCTGGATCTCGCTCTGTAGACCAGGCTGGCCTCAAACTCACAGAGATTCACCTGGCTCTGCCTCCTGAGTGCTGGGATTAAAGGTGTGCCCTACCACCGCCCGGCTCCTTCAAAGCCATTTTTTAAAAAAGTTTTTATTAATGCTTTGAGGATTTCACACCATGTATTGTGGTCATATTCAACGCCCCCACTGGTCCTCCTAACTCCTTCCAGATCCACCTCCTATCCCCCTGCCCACTCCCCCTTTTTTGATACCCCAAATTCAGTTTGTGCTACTCATACATATGCCTGAGTATTAGGCCATCCACTGCAGTGTAGTTGACCTATCCTTAAAACTCTCTCTCTCTCGGGGGCTGGAGAGATGGCTCAGAGGTTAAGAGCATTGACTGCTCTTCCAGAGGTCCTGAGTTCAATTCCCAGCACCACATGGTGGCTCACAACCATCTATAGAGAGATTTGGTGCCCTCTTCTGGCCTGCAAGCAGACAGAACACTGTATACGTAATAAATAAAATAAATCTAAAAAAAAAAAAAAAAAAAAAAAAAACTCTCTCTCTCTCCCCCAAAATCTACTAACTATCAGTAGCTCCTCAGTTAGGGATGCAGCTTCTGAGCCCTTCCCCACTCCATGTTAGAATGCTGACTGGCTTGATTTTATGCAGGCAGCCATGAATGTCATGATCCTCCCAACCTCCGGCTCTCACAGTCTTTCTGCCTTCTCATCTGTGATAGTCCCTGAGCCTGGGGGAGGAAGGTGTTTCCCTTCCTTACTGTTTCCAGTTTTCATTTCTACTTCACACTAAGATCTGAGTCAGAAGAAACACTTTATGTGTGCCCTGGTGGGCTAGTTTTCTAGTCCCTCCTTGTAGAGCAGGACTCTTTGGAGAGACATAACATCTAAGTCCAACTTCCTGTACTTCCAGAGTCCAAGGGTGTCGGGGACAGAAAAGACACATGGCCATCTTTTACTGATTCAGAGATGAGAGTGTACATAGAGGCCGGCCGTTGGCACTGATGAGTGACTCATGCTCCATCAGAGAAGATAAGGGACTTTTTATTCTTGCATGGCATTGGACTTTGTTCCCTATACCAGCTATACCAGCATAGAACAAAAGTCAGCTGCACATCTTAGTGAATATCCTTGCCCAACTAGATGTGATTTTAGAGGAATTTCTTTCTGCTCCAGAAACATAAACTATTAAATACTAGTAAACGTCAAGGTTTTGTGGTAGATCACAAATTAGTATATCATGTACCTTCCAGTGCATATGTAGAAAACATTTGTATAAATGAACTGTTTTCCATCTTCAGGACCACTTTCTTTCTTTCTTTCTTTCTTTTTTTTTTATCAATAAATAAAATTTTAAAACCTATTAAAATGGTATTTTGGAGTCTACTAAATGTTTCATAAAACATTAAAATGCAGTGGTTGGTTTGTGCTCAGTTGATAAAAGGCTTGCTTTTTTTTTTTTAATTTATTTATTTATTATGTATACAGCGTGTATGACTGCAGGCCAGAAGAGGGCACCAGATCTCATTACAGATGGTTGTGAGCCACCATGTGGGTGCTGGGGTTTGAACTCAGGACCGCTGGGAGAGCAGTCAGTGCTCTTAACCTTTGAGCCATCTCTCCAGCCCTGATAAAAGGCTTGCTTAGCATGCATGAAGCCCTGGGTTTGATCTCCAGCATAAACTGGGCGTGGTGATGCACGCTTGTAATTCAACCTTTTTTTAAAAAATAATTTCTTTCTTTTTTTCCTTCCTTCCTTCCTTCTTTCCTTCCTTCCTTCCTTCCTTCCTTCCTTTCACATACAGTGTTCTGCCTGCATGTATCCCTGCAGGCCAGAAGATGGCTCCAGATCTCATTACAGGTGGTTGTGAGCCACCATGTGGCTGCTGGGAATTGAACTCAGGACCTCTGGAAGAACAGCCGGTGTTCTTAACCACTGAGCCATCTCTCCAGCCCCCCATTTTCAACTTAACAAAAAACAAAACAAAACAAAACTTTTTTGCTGCATGGTGGTAGTATGCCTTTAATCCCAGCACTCAGGAGGCAGAGGTAGGCAGGTCTCTGAGCTCTAGGACAGCCTGGTCTACAAAGTAAGTTCCAGGACAGCCAGAACTACACAGAGAAACCCTGTCTTGGGGAGGGGAGGGGCAAAAAACAAAAACGAAACTCTTTTTCTATTATTATATTCTGTTTGTTTTGTATATATGTAAATGGGAACACACATACCACACACACCATGACTCATGTGTGGAGTCAGTACTTTTCATGTGAGTTCTGGGGATCGAACTCAGCTTGTCAGGCTTTGTGGCAAGCCCTTACCCACTTAGCCATCTTACCAGCCCATTTTCAGATTCCATAGAGGGTACATAAAAGTAGGAATCAATCAATAATAAATATATCTCTTTTTCTTTTCTAGCTCAGACCATGAGCGGCTTCATACCTTGGTAACTGAACACTGTTTTCCGGTAGGTTCTCATCCTTAGAATGGTGACATGCCTGAGCAGACAGATTCTAGACGTTACTCTGTTTTTGTTATTGTTGTTGTTTTTCTCTTTCTTTTTATCTCTTTCTTTTTCTTCCTTTTTTTGGAGGGGGGTGAGGAACAAGGTCACACTATGTAGCTCGGGTTACCAATTCACAGTCTTCGTGCCTCAACCTCCCTGATGCTCACATTATGTATATATGCCATTACTCTGGTTTTGGAAGTTATGTCTGTTCTTTTCTTTTTCTTCTAATGTATTTTTCTTCTTAATTTACTTACTTTTATGTGCATTGGTGGGTTTGTTGTGGTTGTTGTTATAGTTTTGTGGTTTTTCGAGACAGGGTTTCTCTATAGTTTTGGTGCCTGTCCTGGAACTCACGCTGCAGCCCAGGCTAGCCTTGAACTCACAGAGATTCGCCTGGCTCTGCCTCCTGAGTGCTGGGATTAAGGCGTGCACCACCACTGCCTGGCCTTGCATTGGTGTTTTGCCTATGTTTATACCTGTGTGAAGGAGTCAGATTCCCTAGAACTGGAGTTACAGACACTTGTGAGCTGCCATGTGGGTGCTGGGAATTGAACTCTCTTTTTTTTTTTTTTTTGAGGCAGGGTTTCTCTATAGCTTTGGAGCCTGTCCTGGACTAGCTCTGTAGACCAGGCTGGCCTCGAACTCACAGAGATCTACCTGCCTCTGCCTCCCGAGTGCTGGGATTACAGGCGTGCGCCACCACCGCCCGGCTTGAACTCTCATCCCCTGGAAGAGCAGCCAATGCTTTAGACTGCCAAGCCATCTCTCCAGCCCAAGTCCTTTATTTCCAGCTGAATGATAATGACTTAGCACAGACTCTGATGAGGGCCGTGGCAAATGAGGAAAGAGAAAGGCTTTCAGTCCAGTGTGTAGATCCTGAACTTGAGAGTTAACTCTGAGGCCTCACTTCACATGTCTACCCTCTGGTAAAGGTTTTAACTGGAATTCACCAGCTTCTATTACCTAGTGACTGGATTCCTGGTACTTTGAGGAACCCCCAAGAGTGGAGGCTTTGTAGTTCAGCTGGAGGTTCTACAATAAGAACTCCAGTTTCTAGAAATTCAGTTTATGTTTCTGTCAGCCTCCTCGGGGACAAGTGTGCCTCATCTGTTGTAGCCCTGAGAGCTCTGGAAAACACTCCCTTTCATTGCTGAAATGTGAGGGGATAAAATGAAAATAAAAGAGGGAAAAAAAGTGTCCTATCAATAGAAGTACATGCAGTAATTAGAAGAATGTGTGTGGGAGAAAGTGGTAATGGTGTGTGCAGGGATGGTGTGTGGAGGAGTGGTGTGTGCAGGGATGGTGTGTGGAGGAGTGGTGTGTGCAGTGATGGTGTGTGCAATGATGGTGTGTGCATTGATGGTGTGTGCTGGGATGGTGTGTGCAGGGATGGTGTGTGGAGGAGTGGTGTGTGCAGTGATGGTGTGTGCAGTGATGGTGTGTGCAATGATGGTGTGTGCAGGGATGGTGTGTGCAGGGATGGTGTGTGGAGGGATGGTGTGTGCAGGGATGGTGTGTGCAGTGATGGTGTGTGCAGGGATGGTGTGTGCAGGGATGGTGTGTGCAGGATGGTGTGTGCGGTGATGGTGTGTGGAGGAATGGTGTGTGCAGGGATGGTGTGTGGAGGGATGGTGTGTGCAGTGATGGTGTGTGCAGTGATGGCGTGTGCAGTGATGGCGTGTGGAGGGATGGTGTGTGCAGTGATGGTGTGTGCAGTGATGGCGTGTGCAGTGATGGCGTGTGGAGGGATGGTGTGTGGAGGAGTGGTGTGTGCAGTAATGGTGTGTGGAGGAGTGGTGTGTGCAGGGATGGTGTGTGCAGTGATGGTGTGTGCAGGGATGGTGTGTGGAGGGATGGTGTGTGCAGTGATGGTGTGTGCAGTGATGGTGTGTACATTGATGGTGTGTGGAGGAGTGGTGTGTGGAGGGATGGTGTGTGGAGGGATGGTGTGTGCAGTGATGGTGTGTACAGTGATGGTGTGTGCAGGGATGGTGTGTGTAGGGATGATAGTGTGTGGAGTGGGTTTTCAGTGATTTGGAGAAGAGCCTCTTGGAGGTAGATAGGTCTTTTTTTTTTTTTTTTTTTTTTTTTTTTAATGTGTATTGATATTTTGCCATGGATGTTAGGTCCCCTGGAACCAGAGTTACAGACCGTCATGCGCTGCCATGTGGGTGGTGGGAATTGAACCCATGTCCTATGGAAAAGCAGTCAGTGCTCTTAACCTGGTGGGTAGGTCTTGGGGGGTGGTTTAATAAAAATGTAGTTTCAAGGTAAGCATGACCAATAGCTTGATCAAAATTTGGGAAGTGCTAGGTGGTGGTGTACAACTTTAAATCCCAGCTTTTGAGAGGCAGAGGCAGACTGATCTATGAGAGTTGGTCAGCCTGGTCTACAGAGTGAGTTCCAGGACAGCCAGAGCTGTTACACAGAGAAACCTTGTCTCCAAAAACCAAAAAAAAACGAAAACAAAAACGTGAGAAAGAGGGCCTAGAGATGGATGAGAGGCTAAGTACTTCCTGCTTTTCCAGAAGAATGGAGTTCAGATCCCAGCACCTATGTCAGGTGGTTCATAGGTCCCTGTAAGTCCAGCTCCAGGGGACTCCACACCATATTCTTTTTGGGGACACAAATATACACACACATACTCATAAATAAAACAATTAGAACGGTTGAAAGCATGAGGAATTGAGGTATGAGAGACATCTCAGTGGTTGGGAGCACTGGCTGCTCTTCCAGAGGACCAAGATTCAGTTCTCAGCACCCACTTGGCAGTTCACAGCTGCCTGTAACTCCAGTTCCAGGGCCTCCAACACCCTCTTCTGACTTCATGGGCACCAGGCATGCACATGATACACAGACATATATGCAAGCAAACACCTATACACATAAAATAATAAAATAAAAGTTAAAATAGCCAGGCAGTGGTGAGGCACACATTTAAATCCCAGCACTCGGGAGGTAGAGACAGATGGATCTCTGTGAGTTCGAGGCCAGCCTGGTCTATAGAATGAGTTCCAGGACAGCCAGAGCTACACAGAGAAACTCTTGCAAAAACAAAAACAAAAAAAACATACATAGATACATAAAAACTTGGCAAGAGAGGGGGACTTCATGGCTTCCATATGTAATTCTAGCACTTGAAAGCTTGAATCAGCATTACGACCTGGGTTAGTGAGTCCCTGTCTCAACCCCCATTCCCACCTAACATGGGGAGGAAGTAGGGACGCACTGCCTATTGATTACAGTGTTGCACTTGTGGTCTTGGCACACATTACAGAAGGGACATCCCAGTGAACTCTTCTCTTCTGCCCACAGGACATGGTCTGGGACCTCAGGTACAAGACCGTCCGCTGGAGCTTCGTGGAATCTTTAGAGCCAGCCCAAGTGGTTCACGTTCGCTCTGCAGGCCTGATGAAGCAGAGCGACATGTATGGCCAGGTCACCGTCCGCCTGCACACTCGGCAGGTAGAGTCACTGTTTTCTTCATTCTGTGTTACGTACATTAAAAATAACCTCAGAGACACCAGAATGCATCAGTGTTACTTTAAGGAATGAAATCTCAGACTTCTCTTGGAGTAGTTTAGCCAGGAGTGAGCCCAAGTTGGAATTCTCCACTCCTCTTCCGCCTGTGTGAGTTCTGTTGGTCCTGGCCTGTCCGTAGTCTGTCTCTTGAATGTGTCTGTGCCTGCCTGGATGCCATCTGATATCTAACTGCCCCTGTGTCTGTCCCTAACAACGGGCTTTCCTCTGTATTTATTGAGTAGTGCAGAAAACAGTATGGGAAAGGGATGATGGAGTCTGGACAGAAATCTTTAACAGTTTTATAAGGGAACAAACTTTGCTGACCCCAAAGCACTCAGGAAAGTAAACAGTCCTGCAGAAATGTTGTCAAGTGACGTCTCCAGTCTGCCCAGCACTTGGTGGGTATTTGTTGTGTAAGGTTGCTTTCAACTTGTTGGCTGTTAGAGCAAATCCTTACCACAACATACACATACACACTACTCTGGACCAGAGGCGTGGAGGAGTATAAAACTGTGTCTTAGGCTAGGTTGTAAAAGCAGATTACATGGGAAGTTCAAGACATTATTACATTGTTCTCTTAACAGCTCAGACTGGCTGAGGATACAGTAGGACAGCAGGCCAAGTCTTAAGTGATCTCAAAGGTTTGAGCTGGGCCAGGAGTCCAGGAGAAACATTTAGTCTCTGAATGCAAGGGACATTTTCATTAACTTTATTGCTAGAGCTCTCATGTTGGGCATCTGTCTCTGGACTGTTGAGTTCAGGGCTGTTTGGATTCTGTGGTTCTGGGGGATGAAGGCAGAGCCTCTTGCATGCCAGGGAAGTGCTCACACCACTGTGCTCCACCCTGTGGCCCAGGACTGTGGGTTCTCAGGAGAGGCTTGCTGGTCCCCGCCACTGCGAAGTGTTATCTCCACTCAGATGTGCTGTTGAGGGTATTACTTCTCCTCTGCTGGTCTCCCACCTTCCCCACCCATCAAAGAACCGTGAAGAGTAATATGTTAGCAATGATTAGTTCTAAGTTCAGAATTCTGAAATAATTTTAATTTTCATTAATTTAAATTTTTTGTTAAGATTTTTCCAAAAATGATTGTGTGACAAAAATAAAACAAAGTCCTCTGACAGGCCAGATTGTATTTCATCATTTCAGACTTTGGCCATCTATGATCGGTTTGGCCGGCTGATGTATGGACAAGAAGATGTCCCCAAGGATGTCCTGGAGTATGTGGTGTTTGAAAAACACTTGGTGAACCCATATGGAAGCTGGAGAATGCATGCCAAGATTGTGCCCACATGGGCACCCCCTAAGCAGCCCATCCTCAAGGTAGGCAGCTTGCATGAGGCTGTAGTCTTGACATCCTAAAACTCTCCTCATGGGCTCCACCTAGTGGACAAAAGGAAAGATGCACCAACCTAGGGAAGGGGAACTGTTTCTGGTTGCTTGGTGAGGGAGTGAAGCCATTGTGGGTAAACAACAGGCTTGATTGACAGGTCACTTCAGCCTCCTGTTCTTTGCAGACGCTGATGATTCCTGGTCCTCAGCTGAACCCATGGGAGGAGTCCGAAGAGACACAAGGCGAGGCCCATAAGCCTCAGCTTGCCTAATGGCATAAGTGATTCCTGAGGAGCCAGGCGGTGGTGGTGCACACCTTTAATCCCAAAACTCGGGAGGCAAAGGCAGGCAGATCTCTGTGAGTTCGAGTCCAGCCTGTCTGCAGAGTTCCCGGACAGCCACAGGGCTACACAGAGAAGCCCTGTCTTGGGAGGGGGCGGGGGAGATAATGGATGATGGGGCTGCAAAATCACCTATACCCTATTGCTTCCCTTGCCCTCTCCTGCCCTGCCTGGGCCTTTTCAGAAGCCCCTCCCCACTTGCAGTTATGGCTGATATCTGGCCCAGGTAGGTGGCTGGGATTCCTGGCCATGGAGCATCTTCTTTTTAAAGTCATGTTTACCTTCTGAGGTGAAAGGAAAGCAGCATGTCTAAAAACAAATGTGATACTGGGCTTTTCACAGGAGGAACTGTGGGAGCAGACTGACAGCATTCTTTGTCTAATATAGGACAGAGATCAGCACTTGAAATAAAGTACTATCAAAGTGTTGAATAAACTGTGTTCTGTTCATTTTCCCTGGTTCAAACTGGATACAGCAGTCTGTGATGTCAGAAGTGGAAACCAGTGTAGTTATGAGGGATGCAGCTTCAGTAGCTCTAGACTAGAATACTCAGTGTTTATAAACTAGGGTATCCCTGGAATCCCATCCCTGGGCAAGTGGAGACAAGAGGAGGACCAGTAGCTTAATGCCGTCCTTGGCTACATAACAGTTTAGAGTTAGCCTGGGCTACCTGAGATCATGTCTCAAGAACAGCAACAGAAAATAGGGTGTTACTTAATTTTACATGTATGTGTGTCCTGTCTGCATATATGTTGTGCACTACATGTTTGCCTGGTACCCTGGAGGTCAGGAGAGGGAGTTGGATTCCCTGGAACTAGAGTTATGGATGGTTGTGAACCACCATGTAGGTGCTGAGCACTGGATCTGAGTCCTCTGCAAGAGCAACAAGTACTCTATACTGAACATCTCTCCAGCCCAGCGTACCACTTTAAAAGGTCTTTTGAATACACTTACTGAAGCAGGTGTTTAAAAAAATTTTTTTTCGAGACAGGATTTCTCTGTGTAGCCTGGCTGCCCTAGAACTCACTCTAGCCCAGGCTGGCCTTGAACTCACAGAGATCCACCTGCCTCTGCCTCTCGAGTGCTGGGATCAAAGGCGTGTGCCACCACTGCCCGGCGAGACATGTTTTTATAACAGTTTGTGAGCATGGACTGTGGAATCAGAGTTATGTCTATGCTTAGGGAAGAGAGCACTGGTGGGGTGTTCCAAAGTGGCCAGGCTCATGCTGTTTAGTCTCAAGCCTCTGGGCTTGAAATGTCCATCAGTTTGCAGCATTACTGCCCAAGTGGGGGTTGGATATATCCTATTGCCTGAGCCCTGGGATTAAGGCAAAATAAGAAGTGCTTTGAGCCAGATCCTTAGCTGGAGAGTGTGAAGGAAGGGAGATAATCCCAGCAAGGAATAGAAGCGGAGAGACAAAAAAGCACTTAGTAGGCAAATGTTACATTGATTTCTCTTGAATTTATGAAAAACAGTGGTTCAGATCAACTGTTTCATCCCATCGCCATGCATCTGACTCAGGGTCTCTAGATAATCCTAAATCGCAGCTAAGCAATAGCTTCCCCAGGAAGCCAGGGGATAAGTGCAATTTTCATTTCCTCTGGGATCAAATCCAGCTGAGCAAATGGCCCCAGATGTGCAGGGCTGGCTAGGAGAATCAGGCAGAGAGCATCTGTTAGCTATGATTCTGGGCACTGGCAGAGAATAAACCAGACCACCCAATGTCCTATCAGATCTATATGGCTACCCTAGACGAGCAGGCATCTGACTGCTGTCCCTCTGTTGACAAATCCACCTTTATAAATAAGCTGGAGCCAAGTATAGTAGCTGAGAACCAAGCATTCTTTATTATTTCCCCAGGTGGCTATTTGTAACATTGAATGTGGAGATAATTTTGCTTTTTTCTTCTAGACTAGACCCAGTGGGATTGCTCTGGGGTGTACAGTTAGTGAAGTCTACCTGAGCTCAGAAGTTATGGGGTTAAGTAGCCACAGCCCAGAACAACACACTGCTGTAGAAACCCAGTGCAGGAGAACTGGGTAGGTAGGAGGGCTCTGTGTGGGAATGAGGGCAGCTGGCCCCCAAAGGAGAGTGGGTGACTGTTGATCTGTTCCCTTTTGGAAATGGAATACTCAGCTGTTTTTTTCTGTGAGGCATTTGCATACAGACTCCCGGTTTGCTCACTGGGCATTTGGTCTCATCCGGGGTTTTCCAGCTCTGTACGGTACCGTCAGCGGGTGGGACCTGCTGTTGTCTTGAATGTAGCCGCTCGGCTACAATAGGCTGCCTGTGTGCAGTCCTTCTTGCTCTCCCAAGCCATTTTCTCCTTCCTAGTCTCCCTTTGGTGATCTCATATAACAGCAACCCTCTGTTATCCTGTCAACGATCCTTCAGGTAGCCTGAAGGATCGTTGACAGGAGAGCCAAGACGACAGTGAGCTGCTAAGAGGTTTTGTGTTTACATGGTGCCTTGCCCAGCCCTTGGGCTTCTCACTTGGCCAGGAGTGCTACTCTTTCTGAAGGTAGCAGCTGGGATTCTGACTGTGAACAGGACCTCTTTTCTTTCCCAGGCTCCTCTGGGAAGGGGTGCAAATGAGCCAGAGTGGTTCTTGCCTGAGAATCAGAGATCTCCCCTTGGCTGCATATACTAAAGAGGGGTCCGGGCTGGAGAGATGGCTCAGAGGTTAAGAGCACTGACTGCTCTTCCAGAGGTCCCGAGTTCAATTCCCAGCAACCACATGGTGGCTCACAACCATCTACAATGAGATCTGGTGCCCTCTTCTGGTGTGCAGACATACATACAAACAGGACACTGTATACATACTAAAGAGGGGTCCTTTTGCCGACTGCAGAAACACCAGAAAGAGGAGGCAGGGAGGTGAGCTGTGGAGATGGCGAGAGCTTGGCCAGGAAAATGGGAAGATGGTTACTGAGCACATCTGGAAGGGAGAACACCTTGTACAGTGTGGGGAGGACCCTGAGAAGTGTTTTCCCCTGTCTGTTCTGTGTTGTCACTGTGGACACCAGCTGTGACATAGATGTCAGAGCGTCTAATTGTTACCACTTCAGCCATCAGTCAGGGCACAAATGGGAAATAATCAAGTAGAAATTGGAGGTTTAAATCAAAAGACAAGGCCCTTGAGCTGGGGATTTGATTTGCCGATTCCTGAGGATCGGGGTTCAGTCTCCAGCACCACACATACCCACAGAAAGACAAAGGCAGGGCTGGGGTTATAGTTCAGGTGACAGAGAGCTTGCCTAGCATGCATTTGCCACCACTGAATACACTGGGCATGGTGGTGCACCCCATAACCCTGGAACTCAGTAGTGTGAAGCAGGAGGATGAGAAGAGTAAGGTCAGCCTCAGCTACATACAGAGTTCTAGACCAGCCTGGGACCATGTGTCAGGGAATGGGATGAGAAGAAGGTCTAGGTCTGTGAGATTTGGGGCGGGGGGCACATATTTTGTCTTCCTTTTCCTCTGACTTATCTTTTTTTTTTTTTTTTTTTTTTTTGGTTTTTTGGTTTTTCGAGACAGGGTTTCTCTGTGTAGCTTTGCGCCTTTCCTGGATCTCACTTTGTAGACCAGGCTGGCCTCGAACTCACAGAGATTCGCCTGGCTCTGCCTCCCAAGTGCTGGGATTAAAGGCGTGCGCCACCACCGCCCGGCCCTCTGACTTATCTTTCATCTTTTAAATATTAATTTTAATTTTAATTTTTTTTTTTTTTTTGTGTGTGTGTGTGTCTGTCTGTCTGTCTGTCTGTGTGGGGGTATGTGCACATGAATGGCCTCAGAGACCAGAAGAAATTGGAGGATTCCCCAGGGCTGGAGTTACAGGTGGTTATAAGCCACTTGACATGAGTGTTGAGAGCAAAACCTAGGTCCCATGCAAGAGCAGGGCACGCTCTTAACCACTGAGCCACATTCTAGCCCTGTCTGTCATCCTAAATCACATGGCTCCATAGTCTTCTCTTGCCCACAGTTCCCGATTGCCACTGCCTCGTGTGGTCTGGGTCTTGCTGCCTTGGGTAAACTCCGTTTAAGTGAGAGTTCAGATCTGAATGACTGGTGTCAGGTACGCTGGACAAATAGTAGAATTCTTTAGAAGGGAAGGGTCCGGCTTTTGTTCCCTCAAGCAGAAAGAGAAGTGGAGAGGACCGGATATCCCTTGGGGGCCACGCTGCACCCTTCTTGTACAGTTCCTTTTGAATGAATTGCCAGCTGGCCTCTTGGGGAGAGGAAGTAGCCAAGTGTCTCTGAGGCAGCTCCTTGGGAACTGGAACGTGGGAAGTGTCCTGAAGGAGCTCTGACCTCATTACGGTGCTGTCATTCACAGTCCCAAGGATGAGCAGGTGGAGGGCTGAGTTCTCCATCTTGAGCCTCAGAAGTCATTTGCCCTTGGTCTTCAATCAAGGAGAGAGACTTCGGAGCCTCCGCTTCTTCGAGACTTGGCTCTGGGTCTGGCTTGGCTCCAGGCTCAAGTCCCAAAGGCTCATGTTCTCTGACATCTTCCAGAGGGAGAGCACTGGGTGGCTTGCTCACTTCTGGGTGGACGCTCTTGCTCTCTGGAAGAAAGGTCTCCAAAGGTCTGTGTACTGAGAGGCAGAGTGATTTCTCAGGGGCAGCAGGGACATCTGTCTGGGTTGTTGGTAAAGCCAGGGGGCCTGATTCATCAGATGGGGGTCTGCTTTCCTCCCATGGACAGATGTCTGCCATGGTGCCCTTGATTTTATTTCCTTCTGGGTCTGTCACTTCCCATTGACATAATTCTGCTAGCCTCTGCCCTGGGCTGCTTGCTCCATGGGGGCTGACCTTGGGGTGGTCTGTGTCTGTGGTGTCTGCCTCCGGGAATAGCCCTGCTGTTGCTGTGCCTTCTGAGGGGGAGACTGCCTCTGCTGCTTCTAAAGAGTGTCCTTCAACCCCTCCAGCCTCCTGTGACTCTCCATCCTGCTCCTGGTCCAGTGCCCCCTCCCCCACCATTCCTGGACTTGCTTCCCAAGGGCAGACCTCTTCTACTTCCCAAGGACACACTTCTGCCTCCCTGACCCCCACACGGCCCACTTTCTCAGAACTGCCCTTGCTTCCATCAGAAGCACCTGTGGCTGGTTGCACCCCAAAGTCCTGACTCTCCCCGAGACACACAGCTTCCTGCTCCCCAAAGTTCCTGGTCTGGACTGCCACACCTTTGGGCTCTGGCTTTTCAGGGGCTCTTTCTTTTTCCTCTTGAGATTCCTCCTTTTCATCCTGTTCTATTGTCTGTGTCTCCGTAATTCTCCCAGTCACCTTCCAAGGACAGACTTCAACCTTGCTGTCACTGTCAGGGTCATACTGACCTGGGACCGGAGCATCCCATGGGCACACCTCCGCAACCCTTCCGCCAGTACTGACCAGTGTCTGGGCGCTGTCTCTAGGTTGGTCAGAGTACTGACCGTGAGGGTGGAGGGAGGGGCTTGCCAGCATCATGCTCTCCCAGGGACAGACAGACTGGAGCTCCTTGCTTGTTCCTTCCCCGTCAGCAGGGAACTGTGATTTCAAAGCTGTAGCTTTTCCTTGGGGTGTGTGTTCTGGGAGGGAACCCGCCTTCAGGTTTTGTCTCAGGCTTCCCTTCTCTGTTGACCTGTCACTCACTTCTGAGGACTGTCCCTCTGCTACCTGACTACTGATGCTGCTGGGCAAATCTGAGACCGTGGGGACCTGGGCAGATGGTTTCCTCAAATCCTCATCCTTCCGAGGACTGATAGCTTCCTGTTCCTGGCAGAGTTTTGCATCCCCTTTTGATGTGCCCTCTTGGAAGGGAAGTCCCACCTTTTCCAGCTTCTTTGGCCCTTGCTCCGCTGTTTCACTCCCGGTCTCTTGCTCCAGCCCTTTCACCACGGTTCCTTCGCTCACTTCCCAGGGACACACCTCTATTGGCCTGGAGCTCGTGTGGTCCAGTTCCTGGAGCCCATCGTTTGGATTCTCAGTGCTCAGAGCATCTGGCTGCTGAGAAGAGTCCCCTGGACCCACGCTGTCCCAAGGACAGACCACCTCCTCCAGGCCTGGCCTCTCTGGCTCCTTTGGAGTAGTAGCAGCTATCTGCCTGGGGCCAGAATCTGCAGCAGTCCGAGCTGTATCATTCCGAGAGACCCCACAGGCTTCAGCTCCCACAGTCCTTTCCTCTCCGGCCCCAGCACCCACCTCCCAGGGGCAGCTCTTGTTCTTCTCAGCCGTCAGCCTCTCCTCCACGTCCCATGGGCAGATCTCAGCAGCTTTGCCTCCCATGCTGCCTTGCCTCTGGAGAGTGGCTTGGGGTTTCTCTGAGTCTTTTTGCGGGGTGCTGCTAGGGTCCATGCTCTCCCAGGGGCAGATTGCTTCCTGCTTTTGGATCTGCCCCCCAGCCTTTTCCCATGTTTGGATTCTTGCTTTTCCAGGTATTTTCTCCTCGTCTTTTTGAGATTCTCTTCCTTTGAGTGTATGTTCTGATGTCCTGTCCTGGGTTCTTCCATCTACTTCCCAGGGACAGATTTCTGCTGTCAAGGGTGCTTGGGTTCTTCCATCTACTTCCCAGGGACAGATTTCTGCTGTCAAGGGTGCTTGGGTTCTTCCATCTACTTCCCAGGGACAGATTTCTGCTGTCAAGGGTGCTTGGGTTCTTCCATCTACTTCCCAGGGACAGATTTCTGCTGTCAAGGGTGCTTGGGTTCTTCCATCTACTTCCCAGGGACAGATTTCTGCCGTGGAAGGTGCTGCCTGCTTTTCTTCTGGCTTGAGCGCTTCCCAAGGACACACTTGCAGCGCCTGGCTGTCTCCACTGCTTAGGAACTGCACAGCAGCTTTAGATGAGGAGGTGTCTGGATGTGGGCTGGACTGCTCAGGGGCTGGGTCCTCCCAGGGGCACACTGACTCCTGCCCCTTATAGACTGTAGGCACTATCCTTCCAGTTTGCTCCCCCATCTCTCCCAAGTACCCCTTTCTGGATGCAGTCTCCTTTCCCGGGAGAGATTCCCCCTCTGTTCCCTGATTCAGTGTTTCTGCTCCCAGCTCCCAGGGACAGACCTCAGCTTTCCTGTCTTTAGGTGTATCTCCTACCTCCCATGGGCAGACCTCTGCAATACCACTGCCCAGACTCCCTGAGCTTCCCGGGGCTTGAAGTGAGACTGCTGAGGGACCCCGAAAATCTGTACTTTCCCAAGGACAAAGAGACACCAGGTCTCTGCCCAGATTCTGTTCGCTCCAGAAGGCTCCCTTTTGGGGGGATTTCTGCCTTTCTTCGGGGGGTTCCTTCACTCTCTGGGCCAATGTCTCCTCCCCGACATCACTCAGCTCCCAGGGGCACAGCTCAGCCTTGGCAACCTCGGGTGGGAGAACCTCTGGATGCCTTTCCCCCTTCCTCACCTCCGTACTGCCCACTACTGCAGACCTGCCCTGGGTTCTGTCAGAGTCCTGGTGGGCCAACTGAGGAGACACACCTCCAGGGTCGGCACTTTCCCAAGGACACACTGCCTCCTGGCTCCGGACAAGCCTCTCCGGCTTTTTCCCAGTAATGGCACCCACACCCTCAGGTTCTGACTCCTCTGGGGCTTTCTCCCTCCCTTCCCAGGAGCTACTTAGAACTTGTCTTGATGGAGTCTTCTCAAGGCCCCCTTCAGTCCCCTCCCAGGGGCAGATCTTGGCCTTGTTGCTATCCTCTGGCTGGCATATTCCTGATTGAGTTACTTCCCAGGGGCATACCTCTGCCACCCTGTGGTCAGCACTGCTGAGGGGCTGGAGGGCGGTATTTGCCACCTCTTGGTCTCCCACAGAGGATTCCTTCGCTTGTTCAGCATTTTTGTCCCCAAAAACTTGCCTCAGTGTCGCAAGCCCTATTTTACTGGTTCTCTCGCCTCTCCTCTCCCCGGGGCCCTGCGATGCCCTCTTGTCCCTATTCTCTTGTTCTCTGCTGCCCTCCTTGTGACAGACATGGAGCATTCTGCTGGTGTGAGCATTCTGTTGGTTCTGGAGGGACTCCTCATCCTCACAGAGGGTGAGGGCAGCCTGCTTGCTCACTGCTTTGGGCCGGCCTAGCCTGGGAGATCGGGGTGGAGCGCCCATGCTCACTCCCGTAGGCTTTCCCTTCTCAGTCTCAGAGGCGTCCTCCCCACCTTCCTTCTCTTTGTAGGTGCTCCTAGAACGGGTCAGCGCTTTGATGGCCAGGCCCAGGCTGCGCACGGAGCCCTGCTGCAGCGGTGTCTTGAGGCTGTGGGATTTTGAGAGGACCTTGGGCTTGTCCTCATCCACATCATCGGCTTCCGCCTGGACATGTCTGTCCTCTGTGGTCCTCTCACTCTCCCCAGCCCCCCTTTTCTCCACTGCCACAGAGAGGGCCCTCCAGATCTTGGTACGAGCTGAGGCAGGTGAGTGGCTGCTTTGCTCTGCCCCCGTGGGGCCTTCCTGGACCACATTTTCTTTCTTGCCTGGCAGTTCTGCGTTCTCCCAGGGACAGATGAAAGCGAGTAGGGTGGGGCTCTGGGGGGGCATTGGGACGGGTGCCAGGACAGAGGTGGGGGTTGGGGCCAGAGCTGGCAACGGAACAGGAGCCAATGTCGGGGTTGGGGTGGGAGACAGCATTCTCGGCTCTCCCAGGTAGGCCCCAGACAGAGCGAAGATGGGTGTGGAGACCTGGTGCCGGATGGGTGGGTGAGGCAGCCTTCTCCCAGCCTCCTCATGAGGCCTCCCGAGGGTGTGAGAACTGTCCATGCTGCTGCTCTTGGCAGGGGAAGGTGGGGCTGAGAGAGGAGCCCTCAAAGGCCGCTCGGACCTCCTGGCCGACGGCCTCCGCACTGGGCTCACTGTGGCTGCCTCAGCCTTTTTTTGCTCCTCTCTCTCTTTGGCCTGCCGATAGGTTTCCTCCAGGTAGGCCTGACTGGCCACAAGCAGAGCCTTTTCCCTGGAGCCAGCCACAACACTGAGTGACTTCTGCAGGGAGATGGGCCTGGCTCGGGGGAGCCTTTCTCCCACCGTCAGGTTGTGAGCACTGGCCGACCTGAAGCCCAGGGCTGGGGGCCCCTCTCCTTGGCCCTCCGAGGCTGGCGAGGCCTTCCTGGACAGGGTTCTCCTCAGTGCGGAGTCAAGGAGAGGTGCGGTATGCTCCCTGTGGTGGTCATAGGTGCTGCGGGTCTTGCGCAGGGCTGGTGGCTTCTCAGTTTCTTGAAGGCTGGAGCTGAGAAGCCTGCGCCTGGAAGAGCCTGGCAGGCTGCCGCGGCCTGGAGAGCCCGAGTCCCGGGAGTGCTGTCTAGCCAGGGCCTCTGGGAACTCAGCCAGGTACCTCATGAAAGAGCGTCCCAGGCCCTGGCGCGAGCTGCTCCGCTTCTTGGGCAGGTGGGGGTTGTTAGCAGCCATCTCCTTGGTCTTGCGGACCTCTAGCTGGGCGTAGAGCTTCTTCAGCTCATCCTGCAAGGAAGGGGCGGGGGGGGGGGGGGGGAGCAGAGCCATCTGAGATGGCTGAGCCCGCCCCCACCAGTGCTGCTCCCCTTCACCAGGGCCGCCCCCCCCACCAGGGCCGCTCTCCCCCACCAGTGCCGCCCCCACCACCAGTGCCGCCCCCCCCCAGGGCCGCTCCCCTTCACCAGGGCCGCCCCCCCCACCAGGGCCGCTCCCCCACCAGTGCTGCTCCCCTTCACCAGGGCCGCCCCCCCCACCAGGGCCGCTCCCCCCTCACCAGGGCCGCCCCCCCCCCAGTGCCGCTTCCCCTACCAGTGCCGCTTCCCCACCAGGGCCGCACCCCCCACCAGGACGGCTCCCCCCACCAGGGCCGCGCCCCACCACCACCAGGGCCGCTCCCCCCCACCAGGGCCGCTCCCCCCACCAGGGCCGCGCCCCACCACCACCAGGGCCTCTCCCCCCATCAGGGCCGCTCCCCCCCACCAGTGCCGCTCCCCTCACCAGGACGGCTCCCCCCCACCAGGGCCGCGCCCCCCCCCACCAGGGCCTCTCCCCCCACCAGGGCCACTCCCCCCACCAGGGCTGCTCCCCCTCATCAGTGCTGCCCCCCCACCAGGGCCGCTCCCCCCACCAGGGCTGCTCCCCCCCCACCAGTGCCGCTCCCCCACCAGTGCCGCTCCCCCCCACCAGGGCCGCTCCCCTCCTTGGCCCTTGGTTAAACTATTTTCTTTGGGGCACCACTTCTCCACCAAGCTGCTCCCTTTCTTGTTTCTAAAACTCAGAATTCACCACTCTGTTTCCGAGAGACCAGAGCCAAGCTGGTTCTGACTTGTATCCACTCGGTCCTGAGGGTTCAGGGTGCCCTCACTTCTCTGGAGCACTGTGATCTCCTGGGAAATGCCCAGCATGGAGGGCAGGGCTGGCTTTGAGACTGCTGACCCACGTGTGTCTCAAAGCTATTTTATTGACCTCTCTGTACCTCCCTCTGCATCTTCTTTGGTTTTAGGGTTTTGCTGTTGTGGTTGTTGTTGTTGTTTGGGAAGAAATTCAGAGCAGGGAAGTTTTCATTGACACTGACATGTAACATTCCCCATCCACTAGTTCCATCACTCTCCTAGAATGTTCTAATGAAGTAAACACAGGTTACATAGAAGATGCAGAGGTGCCAGGTGTGGTGGCGCATGCCTTTCATCCCAGCACTTGGGAGGCAGAGGCAGGCGGCTCCCTGAGTTTGAGACCAGCCTGGTTTACAAATGAGTTCCAGGACAGCCAGGACTATACAGAGAAACCCTGTCTTAAAAAAACAAAAAACCCAAACAACAATAAAATTGAAGAAGATGCAGAGGCCCAGATGTGGGGGCACTTTCTAGTCCCACAGCTGACTCTGAGGGTCGTTAGCCATTCCACTTTGCTCCGGACTTAAGGCTTTTCTAGTCTGCCCCCACCCTATGAAGAGAACGCAGGAGATTGAGTGTACTCTTGGCTGGACCTGGGCCTTCAGGGCCTTGGCATCTGGGTTTGGGGAGTTCTTTTTTTTTTTTTTTTTTTTTTTTTTAAAGATTTATTTATTTATTTATTATGTATACAGTGTTCTGTTTGCATGTATGCCTGCAGGCCAGAAGAGGGAGCCAGATCTTCTTAGAGATGGTTGTGAGCCACCATGTGGGTGCTGGGAATTGAACTCAGGACCTCTGGAAGAACAGCCAGTGTTCTTAACCTCTGAGCCATCTCTCCAGCCCGGGGAGTTCTTTTCAATTGGATGGTATGTGATGGGGGTCTTGGGTGGTAGGAAAGAGAGGTGCAGTCTTGGAGAGTCTTGGAGGAGGGAGGACTTGGGGTGATTCAGTGGTGTGTAGCCCTGTGGCAGCACAGCTGTGTTCCCCTGCTCAGTCCTTAGAAGTTGATATCAAAGGACTTGGGGTGGAGGAGGGGGACCTACCCGAATGTCCCCTGCGTCCAGGCTGCGCTCACTCCAGGCTGAGGCGATGCTGCTGTTGAGGTAGGAGCCTGAGCGCTGCAGGTCCAGCTCCTCCTCATACACTTCATCCAAGATCTCCTCTCGGGGAGGCGCCCCTGGCTTCCAGAACTAGCCAAGACAGGGGTGGGGGTGGGGGTGGGGAGGGGGTAGACAATAGCATCCTGCCCACTTCCGCCTTCACCTACACTGCCTCTCCTTCAGGAGTCTTCACCCTCCTGATCTGGAATCCACAGCTTCAGAGAATCTGATTCCCTGTCACTCTTCAGCAGTGGCCAGCACAGTACCCTTAGGCATGGCCTTTAGCTCTCCAACCCACCTCTATTGACTACTCCCCACATCTTCAGAGTCCACTAGCCGGATTAAAAGGATACCAGACATGGTGGCCTTTAACTCCAGCATTCGGGAGGCGGAGGCAGAGGCAGGCAGTCTCTGTGAGTTCAAGGTCAGCCTGGTCTATATAGCTAGTTCCAGGACAGCCAGGGCATATAGTGAGACTCTGTCTCAAAAAACAAACAAGGCCAGCCTGGGCTACAGAGTGAGTTCCAGGAAAGGTGCAAAGCTACACAGAGAAACCCTGTCTCGAAAAACAAAAAAACCAACAAACCAAAAACAAAAACAGCTGGGTGGTGGCGCACGCTTTTAATCCCAGCACTCGGGAGGCAGAGGCAGGAAGATCTCTGTGAGTTCCAGGACAGCCAGGGCTATACAGAGAGAGCCTGTCTCAAAAAACAAAACAAAACCAAAAAACCAAACAAACAAATTCTTCCTCCATCCCTAGCTCTATGTTGCTTGCTTGGGAACTGGAAGCAGGGAATAGCTTCCTCTCCTAACCAAGCCCTTGCCTGGGATGCTCATCATTTTTACGTGGAGAGGGTGCTGAGGTGGCAGGCCCACAGTGTTCTTTACCAAGGGGCTGAGGGCTGCCTTGTGAAGCTGGGGAGAACTTACCTTTGGGATGAAGATAAGAGCGAGGGTGGCTGTGACTGTACTGTGAGTATGGAGGAAGAAGAGGAGAAGGGTCCAGTCTGGGTTCAGGGAAGGAACCAGCACAAACCTGAGGACCAGATGGGACAGGCTGATCATCAGTGCCGTGGGAGCAACCTGCCTCACCTCACCTGCCTCTCCGCCCCAGCCCCAGCCTGGCACTCTGCCAGGAGGACACCCTTTCTTCCCTCTCTGGATCATAGGTGTAATCGCAAGGTTCCCATTAACCCCCTCTTCTAAGAAGTCCTCCTAAATGACTGCACCCCACTGCTTCTGCCTGCCCAGGTTACAGAACAGAACTGTGCCCAGGGATCTATTAGGATCACCCTGTAGTCTGTGTCTCCCTCAACCACAGGGCCAGGTCCCCATAAGCACACAGCAGGCCCGCTGCTCTGGAGGCTAAGGAGTAAGGAAGGGGTCAGGGCTCAAGGGGAAAACATGCAGGGCTGAAGACAGGCAATTAGGAATGAGACGCACTTCTTATGGATTAGCGCTCTCTCTCTCTGTCTCTCTCTGTCTCTCTCTGTCTCTCTGTCTCTGTCTCTGTCTCTGTCTCTCTCTCTCTCTCTGTTTTGTTTTTTTGAGACAAGGTTTCTCTGTGTAGCTTTTGGAGCCTGTCCTGGAACTTGCTCTGTAGACCAGGCTAGCCTCAAACTCACAGAGATCCGCTTGCCTCTGCCTCCCTGGTGCTGAGATAAAAGGCGTACCTGGCGGGTATCTCTCCTGAACGAGAGATGAGATACAGGAAGGATATATGTGGAGCCCTCCTGTACGCTACTGGACATAGCAGCATTGCAAGGATCACTGTTAGATAGACCCCCTCACCCGGAGGTGGGGAACATTGGCAGGGTGGGAGCAATCTCAGGAAGAAAGGCTAGTCCTCACCTGGAGGTGGGGAGATTGGCGGGGTGGGAGGAGTCTCGGGAAGAGAGGCTAGTCCTCACCTGGAGGTGGGGAGATTGGCGGGGTGGGAGGAGTCTCAAGAAGAGAGGCTAGTCCTCACCTGGAGGTGGGGAGATTGGCGGGGTGGGAGGAGTCTCGGGAAGAGAGGCTAGTCCTCACCTGGCTGTGTGGAAGACGGTAGAGAGTAGCAGCTCATTGTGCAGGGCGATGCTCATGTAGCGTGGTTCATGGAAGGCTGAGGGGACAGCCCGGGTGGCGTAGCAGAGGAAGCTGCCCCAACACAGCAGCAGCATTTCCGCTGGGGGTGGTGAGACAGAGAGATCTCTTACCACTTCAGCTGCCTGCTGACCCTCTCCAAAACCAAGTTCGGGGCAGCCCAGACCCAGGGCAACCAGCTCCAGAATATCCTGGAGGTAAGAGCCAGAGCCAGAAGGAGGCTGGGCTCAGCAGCAGCAGCTCACCCACAACCATGATGTAGTCCCAGTGGTCGTGGTGACAGAGGTAGAAGTGGCGGCCGGTGGGAGTGTGGCCTCGGGTCACCAGAGGCGTGTGCTCCATGCCTGGCTCCAGGACGCCCGCCGTCCACACAACCAGGAAGCCCAATACCAACAGGAGGAGCTGCCCCAGGCGCCGCAGCAACTGCCCACTGCTTGGATGTGGACCCCGCTGGGCCGTTCGAGACAGAAACAGCTGGAGCACCCTGAGGGGAGGAAGGTACACGTGGGAAGTCGGGAGGACCAAGGATGGAGTCAGAGCCCTGAATTCTGTCCGGTGCTTCCCAGCTCTCCACGCGTTTGCCTCCCCTGGTCTTCCCAGAAGTTACACAGAGGGGGACAGCTGAGTGATTGAGGCTGGAGGTGCAGGGGAAGGTCTGGCTCTGAAAACTTCAGTGTGTGAATGAGCTGGGTAGCCTGGGGTGAGCAGCACAGTGGCGAGGTCTGCAGGGCCCTACCTGTAAAGCTTCAGTATGATGGTCCCATAGACGACGGCGAAACCTAGCAGCCGGACCCAGCGGAGAGCGATGCAGCGGAACACACTGGGCCTGAAGTAGAGGATGAACACCTGATGGTGGAAAGACAGAAACAGCTGCTCTCCGCTGTGCCTCCAGCCACTCTCCATCCGTGTCCTGTCACACACATGACTAACCTTCCCAGCAGCCCCACGGTGGAGACCTCATACTTCCCTTCTGCAGAGTTGCAGCTTACGTAGCGGGAAGGGTAGATAGCTTGCCTTAAACTGCACCGGCAAGTCAGAAAATTCTTCTGAATCTGGGTCTCTGCCTCCAGAGCTTATGAGGCCCAGCATGCCATTTGTGGGAATAGGTAGGAGGAATTTAACTTTTTGTTTTGTTTTTGTTTTCCAAGATAGGATTTCTCCGTGTAGCCCTGGCTGTCCTGGAACTTGCTCTGTAGACCAGGCTGGCCTTAATCTCACAGAGATCCACCTGCCTCTGCCTCCTGAGTGCTGGGATAAAAGGCCTGTGCCCCTGCCATGCTGGTAGCGGGGAATTTAAAATCGCCAAATCTTCCTAAGAAGGCAGAAAAGGATTCTGGAGGATGATGACAGTTTGGGAGTGGAGGGTACTGAGAAGTAAGGCCAGCTACTGGTCACACATGACTCACAGGAAAGTAGAGAAGTAAGGATCCAAAAAGGATGGTTTCCAGCAGGAAGATTCCAGATGCCCGGATCCTCTGTGAGCCCAGGAGAGAAAGGTGTGAGCAGGATGCTGAGAGCACTGAGCCTGGCCTGGGCCTGTCCGGGGGCTCACTCTAGCCCTGGGCTCCCTGCAACAGCAATGGCTCCACCCCCTTGTCCTGAGGCTCACTCTAGCCCTGGGCTTCCTCCAACAGCAATGGCTCCACCCCCTGTTCACAGCCACTCCTCCAGTCTCACCCCAGAGTCCAGCTATGCTTGCACCAAGGGCAATGCTGAGCTCACACCAAAGGTTGCTAGAGCTAGGAAGGGCCTCTGGCATGCCTCCGGGCAGACTGCATCTTGGTCTAGAATAAGCTTGCCCTTCTTTGCCCAGTAAAAACCAGTTAACCTTCAAGCCTTGCCCCAGTATCACTTTTCCTAGAAACTCGATCTAACGCCATCTCCTCCAGAGTAACTGGGTCCCTCCTCTGAGCCCCCGCAGCACCTGACAGCCACCCCCATCCTTGCCCCTGACTCCTCGCTTCCTCCATGCCAAGGGTTCCAGACTGCTTCTCTTGCAGAGTGCCTATGGAGTATTTTGCTCTGAGCAGGCATTCAACTGGTACTTGTTGAATCAAATACAAAGTTGTAGACGAGGAAACTGGTCTAAGGTAGAGCGGTCACTGCCTAGTGTCACACATTCAGGCATAGAAGCAAGGTTGGCACCCCTTCTCCCAAGACTCAGCTCTCTGGTTGAGACGGGTTGGATGTGTGCGCAGAAGAAAGCTGGGGCCGGCTTGCCTTGCTCCCTCGGCAACGGTAGGCAACCAGCATACTCAGGAAGACCGCCAGCATGCAGCAGGTCTGGCAGCCCAGCACTGCCGTCCTCAGTGCCAGGGCCTCCTCCACCAGGCATGGTGTGGCATCCAGACAGCTGGTGCAGCCCTCAGGACATGGCTGGCACCGCAGCAGCTTCCCTAAGCTGCCGTGTGGGGACCCGAATTGGCCGGCAGTCTGACTTGCACGCTCCTCTAACCCTACAAAGGACAAGGTGTGTGTAAGGAGAGCTGGCTAGGGATTTCTGAGGTTCTCGCCTTGGGTCCCGGGGACGACATGCCCTCCTGTAGCTTACGGCCCCAGGAAGAAGAGCAATGGGTCATGCCCCATTAAGGACAGGGTAACAGGGAGACACCAGCCTAAGGCTCATTCAGAAGCTAACTTGCCTCATACCTGTGTGTTTGAGTTTATTCTCAGAAGGTAGACACCTACAAAGAGTCTCGCTGATCCTAACCCCCCGCTCCCCCCCTTTTCTCTTGAGACAGGGTCTCAGATTGTAGCCCAAACTGGCCTTGAGTTCATGGCAATCCTCCTACCTCAGCCTTCCAAGTGCTGGGACCATAGTTATGTGCCACCATGCCTAGCCTCTCCCCTTGGCTTTCTGCTGTTGATGCCCACTTCCTCCCAGGGTTACCTCAAACCTACCTTTCGTCCATAGATGTTCCATCCCAACTTACCTTGGCCTGCAAAACCTCTGCTTAGCCCTCTCCACACTTACGCACCCCCAGAACTGCTAGCCCCGTAGAATCCAGGTCGGCAGCGACATAGATAACGGCCAAGGACAAAACCCTGACTCTCCAGAGGGACACACTGTGGGGATGACAAATGGCATTTGTTTGTACGATGTTTTTCTGTGAAAGCTTTTCCTGCTGGGAAGCGCTTCCTCCACCCATGGCTTCTGGGTTTACATTAGGAGAATTCACCAGAAGCCTCCTCCGGTTCTTGCCCAGCCCCCACCCCCACCTCTGGAAACGTCCCCATCCCCTGCTGTTAGGTCTTTTCAAGGAGTATCCAAGAAAAGAATACAGGATTCATAACTAGGGTACATAACTCTTGTTCAGACTGGCTGTAACAGGAGTCTCGCATTCCATTTCCTGGTGCTGTTGCTAGGGCTAGGTACTGGGGTGGTGGTGGTGAAGATACGGAGAGCTCAGAGCCCAATCATACCTCTTATGTGCCTACACCCTGCTTCAAAGGACTCCCATGAACTTGGCATATAGGTGTTGTGCTGGCTAGTTTTATGTCAACTTGACACAAGCTAGAATTATCGGGAGCGCTATGAGCCTCAATTGAGAAGATGCCTTCATAAGATCCAGCTGTAGGGCATTTTCTTAATTAGTGGTTGACGTGGGAGGGTCCAGCCCACTGTTGTTGGGGGCCATCCCTGGGCTGGTGGTCCTGGGTTCTATAAGAAAGCAGGCTGAGCAAGCCATGATGAGCAAGCCAGTAAGCAGCATCCCTCCACGGCCTCTGCATCAGCTCCTGCCTCCAGGGTCCTGCCCTGCTTGAGTTCCTGCCCTCACTGTTTTTGACAATAAACTGTTATATGGAACCCTTTCCTCCCCAACTTGCTTTTGGTCATGGTGTTCCATCACAGCAACAGTAACTCTAACTAAGACAGGTACGTTAAAAAGACCCCCATGGCCGGGCAGTGGTGGCTTGGGAGGCAGAGGCAGGTGAATCTCTGTGAGTTTGAAGCCAGCCTGGTCTACAGAGAGAGAGTTCCAGGACAGGCATGACTGCACAGAAAAACCCTGTCTCCAAAAACCAAGCAAAATAACAACCAAAAGACTCCCGTGGAGAGGCAACTTCCTTTATCAGGGCCTATCTGGCTTAACATAGGACTGACTACGTTCCTCAGCGTAGTGTCAGGCTGGTGGGATGCCAAGCTTAGCTCTCTGTTCTGCCTCCTGCTATTGACGTGTGCTCCGCAGGGGACACAAATGGCCTCGGAGGACACAAGTGGCCTCCGAGATGGGCAGGGAAGTTAAGCACAGGGCTGAGGTCAGTGGCTAAAAACAGATCTCTGTGAGCAAAGGGCTGTGGTTCTGCGTGTGGCTTGCTGTCACCTTCGCTAGTCCCAGACCTTTTCAAACTCTGGCCAGCCTCCTCCTACACCCAGCCAGCAATGCTGTTTACTTCGGTGAATACCGAAGGAGCATCCTCTGTGCACCAGCTCAGAGCTGTGCTACTGTGGAGCATGCAGCCTAGGGGAAGGAAAGCCGGTGAGGCTCAGAAGTTGCCTTAAAGAAGAACCCCGGAGTGCTGGATACCAGACGGAGGGCAAACAAGGAGGCACGGTCAGGTTTCACAGGTGTGGGGAGTATCTTCTTGGCAAGCGATGGAAGGTATGAGGTAGGCTGTACACTGGCCCCCCTTTACCAAAGTCTACCATTTCGCCTCTGCCAATCACTCGGGATCCCCTTGAAGCCCTGAGATACCAGAGTGGCTTTGTCAGCTGCTCCTGGGAGCTGGGTGGGAGGCGGCGGTGATGGGAAAGGGGAAGGAAGGGAGGACCCAGTGGACCCATCCTTCTTGCCTGAGTGCTGTTGAGATCACACAGGTGGGTGTTCGAGTACCAGCCTGGGCCGCTTGCACACTGATTGATGTCCACGCTTTGGAGGTCGATGTCCATCTTCACCTGCCCCCTAGGGCAGCAAACTGGCAGTTAGGGGCACGGTGGGGATGCTGAGGCAATCACTACATTATTGGTCGTGGCGCGATTTAGCACAGGGTCAGGACTGCACACATACGAGGCAGATCTCCAGTGCCATGAGCCCTGTTTCTGTGGCAACAGTCCCCCTCCCACTAGGTTGTACTCCTCACTTCTCCCCTAGTCATCATCTTATCATTTTTTGGTTTTCATCAATGGGCAGAAGAAAAGGCATGTCAAGGCATGCAGGAGCCCAGGGCTCTGGTGATCACTGTGAAGGGATTTTTTTTCACCCTTGCCCGTTGCATCTACACACACACCATATGCAGCTCAGCTGCTTACCACCCCTTTCCTCTGCCCAAACCAGGTCTGAACTAATCACAGCAAAGGAGTCCTGGAACGGAGGAGCCCTGTTGTGACTGAATTGGGAGAGCTCTGGCAGGGAGCCAGGATGCCATCTTACAGGACGGGAGCCCTGCTGGAACAATGCATGGGGACAGAGAGCTGAGAAAGCAAGGCTGACCGCTGCATGCCTGGCTGTGCTGTGTTCGTTTGCGCCTGCATCCCAGGAGAAGAACTACTGGCTCTTTACCCTAGCTGAGTGCAGAGTCAGTTCCTTGAGGAATATCACAAAGTACTGTGGCAGGATAGATAGGATACGGGGTCCGCTCCACTAAGAGCCTGCTCGTTGGTAATGATACTGGGGACTCAGCCAACTCCTAGACCAAAAAGGAGTTGGTTCCAAGCCCCTGTCCAGGAATTTTCCTTCTCTTGGGAAGCTTCCTGGAGTGTCCATGTAGTTCCTCTGAGAAGCCAGGAACATGGGTTATTGCTGTCATTAAGTTCTCTCTCTTTCTTTCTCTCTCCCTCTCTCTCTCTCTCTCTCTTTTTTTTTTTTCCATTTTTCTAGACAGGGTTTCTCTGTGTAGCTCTGGCTGTCCTGGAACTCAATTTGTAGACCAGGCTGGCCTTGAACTCACCGAGATCTGCCTGCCTCTGCCTCCCGAGTGCTGGGATTAAAGGTGTGTGCCACCACTGCCAGGCTATCAAGTTCTCTCTTACCTCTTCTGTCTGTACCCCAGACCTGAGAGCCATGAGACCCAAGACCTGTCCCTGTCTATCCTCACCCTTTGCACACGCACGTACCCATACATAGATGCATGTGTATGCACATGCTCATAGACTTTCACACATTGTCCTCAACATATAAACAACATCAAGAGATACCCAGGCACATGCCTGTAGTCCCAACACCTGGAGAGTGGAGGCAGGAGGATCAGGGTTCCAGGTTAGCCTTGGCTACATGAGAAACTGTCTTAGAAAACAAAATAAAGCTGGGCAATGGTGGCGCACGCCTTTATTCCCAGCACTCAGGAAGCAGAGGCAGATGGATCTCTGTGAGTTCAAGGCCAGCCTGGTCTACAGAGTTCCAGGACAGCCAAGTCTACACAGAAAAACCTTGTCTCGAAAAACCAATAAATAAATAAATAAGAAAGAAAGGAAGAAAGAAAGAAAAGAAAACAAAATAAAATGAAGACATACATACATACACAAAACAAACCAATAGATGTTCAGATAAATATGTATAAATTGACTGGTTCATGTACAGCATGCATACTCACACTGAGAATATTAATAGATAGTTATAGATATACACAACTGAATGCACACATACATCTGTGCCCCCTCCCCAGACACACACATGTTTTTGCCAAATGGTCTGTGCATCCTCACAAACCCATCAAGTCCTTCCCAATCCTACTTACCTGACTTCCGGGGTGAGGTCTGGTTTGAGTCCATAGAATGTGGCTGAGACTGTGACTAGCCAGCCAGGACGGAGCCGGCCCTCATGGCATTCCAGGAAGGGAGGAGACAGCTTCACCTGATGGATGTCTCCTACATATCCATCTCCCCGTGGCCACTTAGGGCTGTCAAGGCTCCTTAGGTCATTGGTCAGTACTCGCTTCTGCAAGCCAACGCTGTCCAGGTCCTCTTCTGGATTTTCTTCCTGTACCCTGTTCCCAGACAGGTCCTGAAGGATGGTCTCATCCCCCATCCGGGTGGCCTGCAGGGCCAGCTGAAGGTGGCTGGCCCCTGGTGGAGGGTTAAAGGTCAGTAGAGCCCTGTAGGCTTTTGGGTCCCCCTCTGCCACACTTCGGACAAGTGCCTGATACCACTCAACGTCCTCCTCCACACTCGACTCCCGGATGTCGTTGGCTTGTAGAAGCATGTTGAGGAAATTGGCAGCCTGGGCCAGGGTGCCCGCTGCTCTCTGTAGGACTGGGGGGATGCCCACCCTGCCTTCCGCCCCACGGACTTTGTAGCTCTCACTGCAGTTAGCCCCTGACAGGTGATGAACATCTCCAGAGTAGAGAAAAGCCAGGGCTGCGTTGGCCCCCTGAGGGGGCTTCCATGTGGGCCCAGGTCCTGGCTTGGCTTGGGAGGACAGAGGAGGCAGAGAGCGGAAGGGCCTTTGGCTCCCCAGAGCCCAGTCGCAAAGGAAACAGCAACTCAGCAGCCCCCAAACAAGAGAAGGCGTGACTACTGCTCTGGTGCCCATTCTTCGGCAGCTCTCATATCCCTGGAATCCAGGCTGCCTAGAGGTTTGGGTGGCTCAGGAGAATGCAGGCAGAGAGAGGCTGGTATCTAGTCTGTCTCCACACCTCTTCCCCTCCCTCCCTCCCTCCCTCCCTCCTCTCTCTCATGCTAATACCATCTAGCCTGTTTTGGTTTTTTCTCTAATGTTACCAGTTAGCTTCTGGATACAGGTATGATGGCCTGTCCCCCCTCACTCAATGTGCCACCCCATCTCAAAAACCTCTTAATCCTGCATACTACTCTTCTCTCCACCTCTGATCCAGTATGCAGACACCCCCACTCCAGACATGTACACCCCACATCTGCTCCAGAGATAAAAGAGGGGAAGGGAGGGGACCAGTTGTCCTCTCTCTACCTCCCTCCTTCCTCTACTCTTCGCTCCATTAGTAGAGATGGGCAAATCCGGCCTGGGGCGCCATAGCAACCACAGATGAATCCATGTCCCTCTCTCCACCCTCTGCCCCACTTGGCCTCCTGGGAGCAGCTGCAATGGGCATAATAAAGGGCTAGCTGCGTCCTAGCAGTGTGCTCCTGATGCCTGCACGTTTCTGTCTTTCTATATCCCGGCTTCTCCTTCCCTTCTTCGTGAAAACTAGCTGCTCTCTTTCTCCTTGCCTCCTTTTGTCTGTTTTGTTTATTTGGTTTTGTTTGTTTTTGGTTTTTTTTTTTTTTTTTTTTGGTTTTTCGAGACAGGGTTTTTCTGTGTAGCTTTGCGCCTTTCCTGGAACTCACTTGGTAGTCCAGGCTGGCCTCAAACTCACAGAGATCCACCTGGCTCTGCCTCCCGAGTGCGGGGATTAAAGGCATGCGCCACCACCGCCCGGCTTGTTTATTTGGTTTTTGAGACAGGGTCTCATTATGTACCCTTGGCTAGCCTGGAATTCTCTGTGTAGACCAGGCTTTCCTTGAAATCACAGAAATCCACCTGTTTCTGCCTCATGACTACTGGAATTAAATGCAGCTCTTCCTTTTTTCTTTTCTTTTCTTTTCTTTTTTTTTTTTTTTGTTTTTTTTGTTTTTTTGAGACAGGGTTTCTCTGTGTAGTTTTGGTGCCTGTCCTGGATCTCAATCTGTAGACCAGGCTGGCCTCGAACTCACAGAGCTCTTCCTGCCTCTGCCTCCCGAGTTCTGGGATTAAAAGGGTGTGCCACCATTGCCTGGCGCTCTTCCCATTATGTAAATTTGTATTTGTATGTATGGTGTCCAAGAAGGCCAGGAGAGTGTCCCCTGGAACTGGAGTTATGAATGGTTGTGAGCTGACATGTAAGTGCTGGGAATGGAACCCAGGTCCTCTGGAAGAACAGCCAGTGCTCTTAACTGCTGAGCCATTTCTCAAGTCTCAGATTGTCAGGATTTGACCACAAGCATCTTTACCTGTTCAGTCATCTTGCTAGAATTAATTCCAAAGATTCAAGGAGAAAGAGTATTGACCCAAATCTTCATGGCCAAATTAATTAAAACAAGCTTTTTAAAATTTGTATATACAGGCCATCTCCCCCTAAAAGTGAGATTCAAGAGATCAACATTTTAAGGTTTTTATAGCTCAGGGGTAGAAGGTTTCCAAATGGTGGGGTTTTAGAAGCAGAACATGCCAAGTGATGGTGACCCATTCCTTTAATCCCAGCACTTGGGAGGCAGAGGCAGGCAGGTCTCTGAGTTTGAGGCCAGCAAATTCCGGGACAGTCAGGGCTACACAGAGAAACCCTGTCTCAAAAAACTGAAAAAGAAAAAAAAAAAAAGCATAACATAGGCATAACAAGGTAGACATAGCAATCTTTTGAAACAAAGACATGGTTGCTGTTTCCCTGAACAGGAAGTACAGAACCATGTGTAGTTAAGGTTACAGGTGGGCACAGCCCAATTCTTGAGAAACAGAGGTTTAATCATTAATAAGAATGAACCTTGCCGGGCGGTGGTGGCGCACACCTTTAATCCCAGAACTCGGGGAGAAAGAGGCAGGCAGATCTCTGTGAGTCTGAGGCCAGCCTGGTCTACATAGAGAGCTCCAGGACAGCCAGCGCTACATAGAGAAACCCAGTCTCAAAAAACAAAAATAAATAGTTTCACAATAACCTTTTTTATGTGTCTCTGTGTATGAAGATGTATGTGTATGTGGGGAACAAAGGCTGGCCAGCCAATCCCAGAGCTCTTCCTGTCTCTCTCTCTGGGTATTATAGGTGCATGTGGCTAAGTCCAGCTTTTTTTTTTTTTTTAATATTTTATTTATTTATTGTCTATACAGTGTTCTGACTACACACCAGAAGAGGGCACCAGATCTCATTATGGATGGTTGTGAGCCACCATGTGGTTGCTGGGAATTGAACTCAGGACCTCTGGAAGAGCAGCCAGTGCTCTTAACCTCTGAGCCATCTCTCCAGCCCCTGAGTCCAGCTTTTTACATGAGTACCAGGGACTGGAACCCAGGTCTATGTGGTTACGCAGCAAGTGCTTTAGCAATGGAGACATTTCCACAGTGCCCTGCCCAATTGGTTTTTACATTTGTTTATGTATTAGAGAATGGGCCTTGTATGTGCCACAACATACCACATGTATGGAGGTCAGAGGGAAGTTGTTTTCTCCTTCTACCTGTATGTCCTGGTGTTGGAACTCAAGTTGGCAGTCTTGGTGGCAAGTGCCTTTACCTGCTGAGCCTTCTTGCTAACCCTGTACACAGCCACCACTATATATGTATATGTATGTTTATGTATATATTCATGCTCACTCCATAGCTACCATGTCAGCTTTCCCTATGTTTTATACCTCATAGGCTTCCCTCTACAGTTTTTAAAAACTATTTTTTTAAAGATTTTATTTTTATTTATTATGTATACAGCATATATGACTGCAGGCCAGAAGAGGGCACCAGATCTCATTACAGGTGGTTGTGAGCCACCATGTGGTTGCTAGGAATTGAACTCAGGACCTCTGGAAGAGCAGTCAGTGCTCTTAACCTCTGAGCCATCTCTCCAGCCCCAGTTTTTAAAAACTATTACACTCACTTGTTTCATATGTGTATTTATGTTCATGGAGCTCAGAGGATAACTTGTGGGGCTCAGTCCTTTCCTTCCGCCATGTGAGTCCCAGGGATTGAACGTATGTTGTCAGGTGTGGTGGCAAATGCCTTTATCTGTGGAGCCGGGAGCCATCTCATTGGCCTCCTTTCCCCATGGAGTCAGCATAACCCGCTGTCCAGAGTCAGGGTTGTCTGAGGCAGCTTTCTCAGGTCTATGAGGGTGTAGATTCTTGGAAGGAGCCCTAGAACAAAGCTCCTGCTGGCAAGGACATCATGAGCCGTCAGTGAGGAGGTTCTCACCTGAGACAGTGGTTCCTTCTCTTCCAGCTTTGCTCACTAATACTCGGATGCTGTAGATCACCGTGTGTGCAGGAAGCCACGGGGAGGGGACTGTTTGCTAAAGCTTCCCTTCTTTTATGCGTGGTTCTGCAAACAATACTGCTGTGGAAATTAAGTGGGGACATGAGGGATGTGGGGGAGAGAAGTGGACTAGAGAGAAAACCCTCAGGAATCTCTGTGGCCCATAACCTAGACTTTCTTCATTTCTCCCCTCCATCCTTTTCTTTTGTTTTTGTTTTTGTTTCTTGAGACAGGGTTTTTCTATGTAGCCTTGGCTGTCCTGGAACTTACTCTGTAGGCCAGGTTAACCTCAAACTCACAGAGATCCTCCTGCCTCTGCCAGAATCCGAGTGCTGGGATTAAAGGCGAGTGCCACCACCACCCCGCCCCAGCCCCTTCGTTTGTTTTTGATAGGATATCATATACTATACTTACATTTATAAGTAGCAGACTGGTCTCAAACTTGTTATGTTTCTAAAAAGACCTCACCCTCCTTCTACCGTCCAAGTGCTGAGATTGCAGGTGTGAACCCCCTTGCCCAGGGTGACACAGTTCTGGAGACCTAACCTGGGGCCTGGGGCGTGCTAAGCAAGCATTTAAAAAGGACCGAGCTTCATCCACTGGACCCTTTGTTTTTAAAACAAGTCCTCATTCTGTAGCCTAGGCTGGCCTCAATTTCTCTTGCTTCTGCCTCCTGAGTACTGGGATTACAGGTGTGAGCCACCATGCCCAGCCTAGACTTTAAAAATACAGAAACTGCCAGGTGGTGTACCCCTTTAATCCCAGCACTCAGGAGGCAGAGTTCTGTGAGTTCGAGGTCAGCCTGGTCTACACAGCTAGTTCCAGGCCAGTCAGCTCAACAAAGAGAAACCATGTCTTGAAACCCTCCTCTTTTTTGCCCTACCAAAGCTTCTCAGTTTCAAGAGGTCCCATTTATTAATTGTTGTGCTCAGTGTCTGTGCTGCTGGTGTTATATTTAGGAATTGATCTCCTGTGCCAATGCGTTCAAGAGTATTTCCTACTTTCTTTTCTATCAAGTTTAGTGTAACTGGATTTACGTTGAGGTCTTTGATCCACCTGGACTTGAGTTTTGTGCATGGTGACAGATATAGATCTATTTGTAATCTTTTACATATTGACATCCAGTTATGCCAGCACCATTTGTTGAAGATACTTTCTTTTTTCCATTGTATAGTTTGGCTTCTTTGTCAAAAATCAGGTGTTCATATGTGCGTGGATTAATGTCAGGGTCTTCAATTCTATTCCATTGGTCTGTATGTCGGTTTTTATGCCAGTACCAAGCTGTTTTTATTACTATAGCTCTATAGTAGAGCTTGAAGTCAGGAATGGTGATGCCTCCAGAGGTTGTTTTATTATACAGGATTCTTTTAGGTATCTTGGGTCTTTTGTTTCTCCATATGAAGTTGAGTATTTTTCTTTCCAAGTCTGTGAAGAATTGTGTTGGGATTTTGATGGGGATTGCATTGAATCTGTAGATTGCTTTTGGTAAGAATGCCATTTTGACTATGTTAATACTACCTATCCATGAGCATGGGAGATCCTTCCATTTTCTGATATCTTCTTCAAATTTCTTTCTTTAGATACTTAAAGTTCTTATCAAACAGGTCCTTCACTTGTTTAGTTAGTGTTATCCCAAGCTATTTTATATTATTTGTGGCTATTGTAAAGGGTGATGTTTCTCTGACTTCTTTCTCAGCCCTTTTATCATTTGTGTATAAGAGGGCTACTGATTTTTTTTTTTTTTTTAGTTGATCGTGTATCCTGCCACTTTACTGAAGGAGTTTATCAGCTGTAGGAGTTCCCTGGTAGAATTTTTGGGGTCACTTATGTATACTATGTTTTTTTTCCCCCATCTAATCCCCACATCAAACCTGTCAAAGTGGGATTATGAATGACCCACTTTTACAAATGGCACACAGATCCAGAGATGATAATGATTGAGACAGACTCTCACTGTGCAGCCCAGGCTGGCACTGAACTCTTGATATCTTTGCCCTAAGTGTGGACATTACAGGTGTGTATTGTCATGTTTGACTTTATTATTTATTTTTTTTTTTTTTGTTTTTTCAAGACAGAGTTTCTCTGTGTAGCTTTGTGCCTTTCCTGGATCTCGCTCTGTAGACCAGGCTAGCCTCGAACTCACAGAGATCCGCCTGGCTCTGCCTCCCGAGTGCTGGGATTAAAGGCGTGCGCCACC
Source organism: Peromyscus eremicus (assembly GCF_949786415.1). NCBI lineage: Eukaryota > Metazoa > Chordata > Mammalia > Rodentia > Cricetidae > Peromyscus > Peromyscus eremicus. The sequence goes on from NC_081423.1 coordinate 79,983,428, forward strand.
ACTGCCCGGCGACTTTATTATTATTTTGAGATAAGGTCTTACTGTGTAGCCCTGGCTAGTCTGGAATTTACAGTTGTAGACTAGATAGAGATCTGTCTGCTTCTGCCTCTCAGCTACTGGGATTAAAGGAGTATGCCACTACTCCCAGCCTCTTTTATTACTATTATTATTGTTGTTGTGTTATTACTATTATTATTATTATTATTATTATTATTATTATTATTTTGTTGTTTGTTTTTCAAGACAGCGTTTCCCTGTGTGTAGTCCTAACTGTCCTGGAACTCACTCTGTAGACCAGGCTGGCCTCGAACTCACAGAGTTTTGCCTCCCTCAGCCTCCCATGTGCTGGAATTAAAGGCGTATGCCATCATGTCCGGCACTATTATTATTTTTGAAGTGAGGTCTTGCTATATTTCCCAGTCTGGTTTTGAACTCCTCCACTCAAATGCTGTTATTGCCTCAGCAGGAACACCAATGCTTGGATGGTCATACATCTCCAAGCCATGGTATAATTAGAAATAAATGAGCCACAGAGTTTAGAACAGCAGGAACAGTGTCTGCTGCATCACAGACCTTGGCCTTTGTAGCAGGACTAAGTGAACCTCAGCATTCCTAGAGGATCTCTAAATCACTCTTCCTAAAACTTTTCACTAAAGTGCTAAGATCCTACAACTGTGGGACACATACCCCCAGTCTCAATTTATAGTTTAGGTTGGCATTGAACTCACAATCTTCCTCTCTCAGCTACAGGAGTTCTGGAGTTACAGGCATGTGCCACCATATCTGGCTTATAAGAACTTCTTTTACAGACTTTAATGAAAGAGATGCGAAAGTGGGATGGTTGCTTTTAATGTCAATTTGCCACAAATTAGAATCACCCGAGTAGGGAACCTCTCCTCAGGAACTGTCCTGATTGCCTTAACTGATGTGGGGAGACCCACGCCACCCAGAATGTGGGGCAGCATCTTCTGGTAGCAGTGTGGATTGGAAGGGGGCGTGGCTGGGGCAGCAGTCTGGATTGGAAGGGGGCGTGGCTGAAGGAAGATCATCTACCTTTTGCTCAGCCGGTCTTCTCTCCTGTTGCAGAGTTACTCTGTTGCAGTTGCAGTTGTTTCTTGGTTGAATTAGAACCAGCACTTCCAGACTTCCATCATTGACTGAGGACCAGCAGCTCTTCCCGTTTTTGGTGCCAGATTGGGACTGCTGAGGTACCCTGGCCCGTGGACGGAGCAGCTAGGGGGTTCTCAGCCTCTCAGGTGTGAGACAACTGTTACTGTTTCAGTATAAGCATATTTTATACATTCCTTATTATATATTAAAATTATTATAAACATATATACTCATTCTATTGGTTTTGTTTCTCTAGAGAACACTGACTAGGCGTAGACCCACTCACTCGAAGCTGAGAGCCTTGGAGGCAGGAGGCTCACGGGTTCCAAGCCAGTCTTGGTTGCATAGGGAGACCTGTTCCAAAACAACCCAACTTAACAGGAGTCTAAGTCACACAGAAGTTTCTTTTCATTTTATTTGCATATTTGTTTATTTATTTTTGATACAGGATCTCACTATATATTCTTGGCTGTCCTGGAACTCACTATGTAGACCAGGCTGGCTTCAAACTCACAGACATCCATCTACTTCTGCCTTCCTCCTGAATGCTAGTGTTAAATTAAGGTTCCTTTTTCATGTTTTTCCCGGACATGGGGTACAGGCCTGGACTATTAAGGAAATAAAGAGAGGTGGTATTTCCTTTCTCTATCTTTATTTCTTTTTTTCCTTTGTTCTTGTCCTTTCTCTTTCTTACCTGGAGCTGTGCCCTTTACCTCTGTGGGCTCTATAATAGTGCCATTTACCTCGTGGCTGACGAAAGTAGCCTCTTCTCGGCGTGAAAAGAAAGCATCTGAACAGCAGGGGGTGCTGCAGAGCTATTGTCCTTGCCTTCATGGCATTATCTCTGTGCCCGGAACATTTCCCAGAGAGCCAGGGATCTTTGGAAGCTTTTTATTTAAGGCAGCAAGTGTTCTGGGCTTCTATAGCATCTAACTTTCTTCCCCTTTCTTTCTCTCTCATCCTTTCCTTCCTTTTCTTCCGTCTAGAAATCTGATTGATGTGAGAAGTAGCTGAGGGGAGGAAGGTAGAGAAGAAAATCTTGGCAGGCAGACCACCACGTGTAAATTCCATGGCATTTTCGAAGGGATTGACCATGGCTGAATAACTCACTTCATGTCAGTTTCATGTCAGAAAATGTTTCTTCATTTACAAAAGAGGATGTTAATTCTGTTGTACAGAATTAGAGGTGGATTTGAATCAGGGATCTTTTATGAGGCTTAAATTGCACAACAATTTTGTATTTCTATATCAAGGGCTTACTCCATGTCAGGCAGAGTCTCTGACATTAAGAGACAGAGAACAAACATAGCCTTCTAGAATTTATATTTTAGTAGGAGAGGCAGGTTTTTTTTTTTTTTAAGATTTATTTATTTATTATGTATACAGTGTTCTGTCTGCACATATCCCTGCACTCCAGAAGAGGGTACCAGATCTCATTACAGATGGTTGTGAGCCACCATGTGGTTGCTGGGAATTGAACTCAGGACCTTTGGAAGAACAAGCAGGGCTCTTAACCTCTGAGCCATCTCTCCAGCCCAGGAGAGGCAGTTTTTGTTTTTGTTTTTTTAAGATGTAATTATTTAGTTGTGTGTGTGTGTGTGTGTGTGTGTTTTTAAAGATTTATTTTTATTTATTATGTATACAGTGTTCTGTCTGCATATATACCTGCAGGCCAGAAGAGGGCACCAGATCTCATTACAGATGGTTGTGAGCCACCATGTGGTTGCTGGGAATTGAACTCAGGACCTTTGGAAGAACAAACAGTGCTCTTAACCTCTAAGCCATCTCTCCAGCCCTGTGTTCAGCTCTTTAAGGCGCAGGTGGGCTTACAAAGCTATACCACACATGCATGGATTGCGTGACCACGCCGTGCGTAGGTAATCACCAGCACACACTGCTGACGTAAGACACAAGACCCCTTGCCTAGCTCCTGAACTGCGCATGTGCAGTCATGCAGCTGGAGCGTGGCAGAATCCCAACAAGATCCCCTGGAACTGGAGTTACAGACAGTTGTGAGCTGCCAGGTGGGTGCTGGGAATTGAACCCGAGTCCTCTGGAAGAGCAGTCAGTGCTCTTAAGTGCTGAGCATCTCTCCAGCCCCCAATTTAGTTTATTTTTAATCATCATGTGTGGGTATGTGCACATGAAAGCCAGAGAGATGGGATCTCCTGGAACTGGAGCTACAGGTGGCTGTGAGCTGCCTGATGTGGGGAGCTGGGATTGAACTTGAGTCTTCTGGTAGATCAGTCTGTGCGCCTCACTGCTGAGCTATTTCTCTAGCCTGGACAGATTTTTAATCCAATCATACACGTGCAATTAAGTGCAAAAAGACTTGGTCTTCAAGCTCAGAGAGAAGGCACATCTCCCTGGTGTAGTGAGGAGAGTTTCATCTGAAGGCTGGCTAGTTCACAAAACACAGAAAGAGGGAACGTTTACCCAAGAAAGGAGATCAGATAAGCGGGACATGTTGCTCACTGGCCGAGCTACAGTTTTGCTTTGGAGGTATAAACTCTGGATTTGCTCCCTAACACTGAAGAAAAAGAGGGTGGTAAATAATGCACAAACTGCCCATACATGTGGGAGATCAGTGTCACTGAGCTGCCCGGGACAGACAAGATACAGCATGGTGGGCAGTGTGTGGGAGAGAGGAAGCAGGGAGACCACCAGGGTCCTGTATGTCTCACAAAGGAGCTTTCTCTCTATCCTAAGAATGAAGAAGGCATGCACAATTACAGTCATAGGCTGCAGGTTTGTGGGGACCCACAGAGACCCCAGCTTGTGGCTTGTTTCCATCTAGACTCAAGGTCAGAGAGTCCGAGCTTGTTTTCCCTCCCTGCAAGGCTGCACAATAGGATGTTTTGGCCAAAGGCGTGGTTACCAGGTGTCTTATAAGTCAAGGCCTGTTTATGGGGTACTTTGCTGGAAGGCGTGGTCTTGAGTACTAAGAAGGTGTTTACATTTGACTGTACTTTCTATCTTGAACCATGAGGTCCTTCAAAGGGGGAGGTCTTTTTGCCCCTCTTACTTTGGGTATATAAGGCTCTGAGTAAAAAAACTTGTGTCTGCAGTATTAACCCAGAAACCTCCCAAAGCTATCCTGTGTCTCTGTCTTTTTCTTCTTCTACATCTATATTTCTTTTCTTTTCTTTCTTTTTTCTCTTCTTTTCTTTTCTTTTTTTTTCGAGACAGGGTTTCTCTGTGTAGCTTTGCACCTTTCCTGGAACTCATTTTGTAGACCAGGCTGGCCTCGAACTCACAGAGATCCGCCTGGCTCTGCCTCCTGAGTGCTGGGATTAAAGGCGTGCGCCACCACCGCCCGGCTATGTCTATACTTCATACCTAGCATTTCCCAGTTCCACACTCCCCCTCTTCAGAACCGTTCAACAGGTTGAGCAGGACTCGAAAGTTTTGGAGAGATGATTCAGTGGTTAAGAGCATGGGCTGCTCTTCCAGAGGTTCTGAGTTCAATTCCCGGTACCCACATGGCAGCTCATAACCATCTATAATGGGATGTGATGCAGTCTTTTGGTGTGCAGAGATGCATGCATGCAGACAGACAGACATAAATAAATCTTTATCATCCAGGCTGTGAGCTAACTTCCATTCTGAAGGGCTCCTCTGGGATGGGAAGAGGGCTCAGATGGTAAAGTGGCTAGGTTGGCTGGTCAGTGAGCTTCAGGGATCCACTCCACCCCCAGGGCTGGTATCACAGGCACATGCTGCTCTGCCTGGCTTTTATACTGTGCTAGGGATCCGAAGTCAAGTCCGTATACTTATGAGAGCTCAACATCAACCGCTGTCCTCTACACCCATTCACACCTACATGCACAAACATACAAACGCACCTAATTTTTGTAGGTGCGTATACCAAGCACACAACACAGTGGTTCCTTAATCTTCCCCTCAAAGCTCCTTCTGCTCCTAAAACTGCTAACTTCTGCTAGCTGCTCCTTCCTCCTTATCCACTCTGAACCTCAACATCTCCCACAGGAACAATTGCAGTGGGTTCCTGTCTGGTCTGTCCACCTCCAGTGACACCTCCACACAAACTTGGTCTCATTAACTTGGTGTTATTTGTTCCTCACAACATCCTTGCCAAGTAAGCAAAGCTACAAGGCTTGCCTGCCTTTTTCAGACGTAGAAGTGAGGTCTAGTGGTGCTAGGGGGCACACTTATGGCAGCCTCTGAAATTCAATTGTTCAAGTTTTGGGACTTTTTTTTTTTTTGGACAGGGTTTCTCTGTGTTAACAGCTCTGGCTGTCCCCACTCTGTAGCCCAGGCTGGGCCTCGAACTCACAAAGATCGGCCTGCCTCTGCCTCCCAAGTGCTGGGATAAAAGGCATGTGCCGCCACCACCTGGCAGTTTCTGGGATTTTGTAAGCCAGTTATTAGACATAATAACCTCTTGGCCTTCTGACTAAGATCAAGTGTTGTTAAACATAGTTGCTGGGCTGGAGAGATGGCTCAGATGGCTGGAAGAGATTTGCTCTTCCAAAGGACCTGGGTTCTATTCCTAGCACCCACGTGGTAGTCACAACTCTCTGTAATTCTAGTCCCAGAAGATCTGACACCCTTTTCTGGATTCTGAGAGCACGAGGCAGGCATGTGGCACACAGACAATACATGCAAGAAAAACACCCATATACACTTAAAAAACAAAACCAAAATCATAGTTACTATTCAAAATTAAATTGTAAGCTGGGCAGCGGTGGCACATGCCTTTAATCCCAGCACTCAGGAGGCAGAGGCAGGTGAATCTCTGTGACTTCGAGGCCAGCCTGGTCTACAGAGCAAGATCCAGGACAAGCACCAAAACTACACAGAGAAACCCTCTCTTGGAAAAACAAATAAAAACAAACACACACACAAAAAAATTTAAATTGTATGAATTTATAAGACTGGATGTAGAGCTTATAGGTAGAGTATTTGTCATACACAAGGCCCTGGGTTCAATCCCTAGCAATATATGTGTATGTGTGTGTATGTATGTATGTAGACACATATAATGTTATGTATATATCATGTTATATATGTGTTCTATGTATATGTTATATATATGTATAGAAACTTACACATTAAAAAACAAACATATATGTAGCATGAATCTTAAAAGGTATTGGGGTGAATACTGGAAGATCAGAGAAGCAGAACAAGCCACAGCTTCACCTCGCCAATTCCTCAGCTGATCCTGTTTCCTCAGACTGGAAGCCTCTGAGTCCTCACCCAGAATGAATCTCAGCTGAACTGCTGCTAAAAGCCTAAAAGCTTAACCAGCAATAGTTCCTGGTTTTCACGCCTTTCATACCTTTCTGCTTCCTGCCATCACTTCCTGGGATTAAAGGTGTGAGTCACCATGCATGGCTGTTTCCAGTGTGGCTTTGAACTCACAGAGATCCGTGGCTGTTCTGTTCTCTGACCCCAGATAAGTTTATTAGGGTACACAATATTTTGGGGAACACAATACCACCACACATATATCTCCCTTTCCTTTTGAGAGGTCACATACAATAGCAAGAAGCACCACTTCAAGCCAGGTGGTGGTGGCGGCGGCGGACGCCTTTAATTCCAGCACTCGGGAGGCAGAGGCAGGCAGATCCCTGTGAGTTTGAGGCCAGCCTGGGCTACCAAGTGAGTTCCAGGAAAGGCGCAAAGCTACACAGAGAAACCCTCTCTCAAAAAAAAAAACCAAAAAAAAAAAACCAAAAAAAAAAAAAACCAAAAAAAAAAAAGCACCACCTCCTCCAGGCCCTATAGCCCATATAGCCCAAGGTCATGGGCAGAGCAAATACCACTACACATAGCCAGGTGGTGGCGGCGCAAATGTTTAATTCCAGCACTCAGGAGGCAGAGGCAGGAGGATCTCTGGGTTCCAGGCCAGGCTGATGGACATAGTGAGTTCCAGGACAGCCAGGCTATGTAGAGAGACTCTGTCTCAAAAAAACAAAAGAAACAACAAAAAGCGAAGGTACTATATTCTCAAAACTTGTAATTTTTATTACATTTATTTGTGTGGTCTGTGTGTCTGCATGTGCCATGGCATGTATATGGAGGTTTACAGGACGACTTTCAGGAGGTGGTGTCTTCTTTCCACCATGAGTCCCAGGGATAGAACTCAGGCTTAGTAACAAGTGCCTCAATCCATTGAGCCACCTTGGTAGCCCCAAACACATAATTTTACCTGTGCTCTTGGGATTATTTCAGCCCACTGTATGTAATGAAACTACTACATGAAGGATGGTACATTAAAGCTCATGTCTTCCTGAGTTTAGTAATAGAGGGTGGACATTAGCTGCAGAGCAAGCGCTACAAACGGGTGCTTGATTTGTTGTTTGCTAGTCACCTTAACTTAAAAAGTGTTGGAGGATGCCAGGCGGTGGTGGCGCACGCCTTTACTCCCAGCACTCGGGAGGCAGAGCCAGGCGGATCTCTGTGAGTTCGAGGTCAGCCTGGGCTACCAAGTGAGTCCCAGGAGAGGCGCAAAGCTACACAGAGAAACCCTGTCTCGAAAAACCAAAAAAAAAAAAAAAAAAAAGAAAAAGAAAAAGAAAAAAAGTGTTGGAGGAGCTGGGTGATGTGGCACACATCTTTAATCCTTGGGAGGCAGAGGCAGGTGGATCTCTGTGAGTTTGGTCTACAGAGGAAGTTCCAGAATAGCCAGGGCTACGCAGAGAAACCCTGTCTCAAAAAAAAAAAAAAAAAATGTGATGGAGGAAGCTGGAGAGAGAGTTCACAGCATGTTCTGCTTTTGCAGAGGATTGGAATTCAGTTCCCAGAAAAATTACTAGGGGATCTGATGCTCTGTTCGGGGCACACACACACACACACACACACACACACACACGCACACGCACACGCACGCACACACGCATGCACGCACATTTTTTTTAAGTGATGGAGAGTATCCGAGTGCTTCTGATTTATACCTCCTGTACATATGTAGGTGTTACATTAGGAATAACACAAAAAGTTGAAGAAACCCTTCTAGTCATTGAAACCAGTTCTGATTCAGCAAAGTTGTCCCCATTATTGACAATTTGATCATTTGTCTTCGTTTTTTCTCTGTCCTCTTGCATCAATAGAGCAAAATATCAGTAAAAATTTTTGTTACAGTTACACTCCTTGGTCACTTGTAAGCAGTTTGGGAAGGGCTGGGAATGAGCTCTGGTGGTTGAATTGATGCTTACTTAGCACATGGCTCATCTTGGCTTCTCTCCTCAACATGACACACACACTGTGACAACCAGCAGAAGCATGCATTTAGCAATCAGTCATACAGGATTGGCTATTGCATACTTTTATTATTTCTTGGAAATTGTGTACTACATATCCTTTATCTCAGTCAAAGAGATGGTAAAAATTATGTAACTATATACACACCCTTTCTTCCCCCAAAAAACCAGTTGTTTATCACGGAACAGCACACCGCCGGATCTAGAACACATTTTCATATAGTCATTCCATAATTCCTCGGATGCCAGGAAAGAGGATACAGATTTAATGAAATGACTTGGCCAAGGCCACACAGCCCAAGCAGCATGGAGGGGACCAGACCCACAGACAGTGCCAAGGGCGGCGACCCTCTCCCAGGTCCAGACTCAGGTCCCAAGGCCTGCCTCGCTCCACAGGGAAGGGTGGACAGGGCCTGGGCGCCCAGGAAGTGAAAAGGCAGGGGTCGGTGCCGGAGACCAAGCAGGCCACCGAACCAGTTGACGGCCAATAGCAACCAGAGCCGAGAGCGACGTCAAGCTCAGCGGAGGCTGACGCCGCGTACCCCGGGGACGGGGGCGGGACCTAGCCAGGAAGTGACGTCTAGGGGGCGGTCCTCGGCGGCTGCGCGCGGCCTGGGCTCGCGCTGCGCTCCGCGCGCCCCCCGCCTCCTCTATGAGGCAGAGGCCGCGGCGGCCGTTAACGCTGTCGCTCCGGGGGCCGCGGCGGGCGGGGCTCCGTCGGGGCCCGGCCTAGTCCCCACCCAGCCCGGCTCCCAGCCGCCCGCCCTCCCTCCCTCACCCTGATGCAGGGGGCCGAGCTCCGGGACGGCGAGGCGGCGGCGGCGGCCGCTTCGTACCGGGTCCTGAGCCGCCTCCTCGGCTATGGAGAGGCGGCCCCCGAGCCAGGCCCGCCGCCGCCGCCGCCCCCGGGCCATGGCCCGTCGCCGCCACCCTTCCTCGCGCGGCCCGGCCCGCGGGGAGCCCGACCGCCGCAGCTGATGGTGTTCCGCAACGTGGGGCGGCCGCCGGAGGAGGAGGACGCGGAGGCGGCGCCGGAGCCGGGACCCTCGGAACTGCTGTGCCCCCGGCACCGCTGTGCGCTGGATCCCAAGGCCCTCCCTCCGGGCTTGGCGCTCGAGCGGACCTGGGGTCCGGTGTCTGGACTAGAGGCGCAGCTGGCGGCTTTAGGGCTCGGGCAGCCTGCGGGGCCGGGGCTTAAGACTGCCGGCGGAGGCTGCTGCCCGTGCCCGTGCCCCCCGCAGCCGCCGCCGCCGCAGCCCCCGCCGCCTGCTGCCGCCCCGCAGGCCGGGGAGGACCCCACGGAGACGAGCGACGCGCTGCTGGTCCTAGAAGGCTTGGAATCGGAGGCCGAGAGCCTGGAGACTAACAGCTGTTCAGAAGAGGAGCTCAGCAGCCCGGGCCGTGGAGGAGGAGGGGGTGGCCGGCTGCTGCTGCAGCCCCCGGGCCCCGAACTACCCCCGGTGCCCTTCCCGCTGCAAGACTTGGTCCCTCCAGGGCGCCTGAGCCGAGGGGAGCAGCAGCAGCAGCAGCAGCAGCAACTTCCCCCACCGCCGCCGCCTCCCGGGCCCCTCCGGCCCCTCGCGGGCCCTTCTCGAAAGGGCTCCTTCAAAATCCGCCTCAGTCGCCTGTTTCGCACGAAGAGCTGCAACGGCGGCTCAGGCAGTGGGGATGGGACCGGCAAGAGGCCTTCTGGAGATCTGGCAGCTTCAGCTGCGAGCCTGACGGACATGGGAGGCTCTACGGGCCGGGAGCTGGATGCGGGGAGGTGAGATTGGCTGGGGCGGGGGGCAGGCGACAAACTTCCATTTCTTATTCCGTTTTCTCTCTTTGCCCCTACTACTGCTGCTAACACAATACTGTCACTTCTCAAGCTGTGGACTTCTGGAGAAGGCAGACACTTGGGACTAAAGGTGGTGACATCTCGTATTAGATCAGAGCTAATTGTGGAAACAGCTTTCACTCTTGGAGAGTTCGCACTCGGTGACACACTCAGTGGGTTAGCGTCTCTTGCTGGGAATGATTTGAAGCCCTGCCCCACCATTCCTGCACTGGCCCCACTTTTTAAGCTTCCCACCTCCACCCCCGGTGTCTGTCTACCATTACTAACACTGCTGAGAAGTTGCTGGAAATGTGTGGCCTTGGGGCCAAAGAGCTAGTGTCAATCACTTGCCTATTATTATCTTGGCCATCTTGCCTAGTCTCACTGTGCACCTGCCTCCACTCTCTTCACACGTATATGCATGCAAAATGGCCTGGGGAATCTGGCCAACAATCAGCTGGGCATCTCCATTCTTAATATTCTTCTGGTTGTTCTTAGATGTTTGCTATCTAAAGCGTGTGTGCTGAGAATAGCTTTATGCTTGCTCTCTCACTTTCACACAGATGTTGATAGTGCTCAGTGAGGTATACACATTGAATTCTAGGCCAATTAATTACAATTCCAAACTTAGACTTTGAGGTCCCCCCCACCCTGAATTTCTAAAAAGTGAATGGACTTTTGACAGAAGAGCATAGTTTTGTAGTATCAGTTTAGAAAACGGTTAGCTATTGCATCCACTAATGAGACTTACCTTGTGGTAGAACTGTGATTGTGAATTGTAGTTCTGACTCTGTCTTGGAGTTGAATTGGTGGCTTTTGTTTTGAGACGAGGTTTTATTATGCTGATCAGGCTTGCTTTGAATCCACTGTATAGCCCAGACTGGTCTAGATCTCTTGATCTTCCTATTTCACCCTCCTCAGTCCTGAGTCAGCCTTCCCGGTGCCAGGATTAGAGGCCTGTTGCCACCTGCCTGGCTGGAATTGGTCTTGGTGTAGTTTATATGATATGTTCTTGACACATACTGACAGTGACAAACCAGAGCCAAAAAGCAGATACATTGATAACTTTGCTGAGCACTAGAATCTCTTGGGGTTGGGGTGAAAGGTAAGTATATCTGGGGCCCAATTAGAATTTTTTATTTTATGTTCGTTGATGTCTTGCCTGCACGTATGTCTGTGTGAGGGTGTCGTGATCCCCTGGAACTGGAGTTACAGACAGTTGTGTACTGCCATGTGGGTGCTGGGAATTGAACCTGAGTTCGCTGGAAGAGCAGCCAGTGCTCTTAACCACCGAGCCATCTCTCCAGCCCCTACTATTTGAATTTTTTTAATGCTCCCCAGTTGATCCTGGATGCAAACCACTCATTCTTGGATGTGGATTTCTGAAGGGAACTTGAGTACTCCAAGATAAAAGGTGTAGGTTCTGTCAGATATTCAGAAATAGCTGTGCCATGGACCAAACCCAAATTCCTGGTAGTCTGTCCTTTTTTTTGGGTGAACTCTTGCTGAGAGCTCAGGTCTTGACAAGTGTGTGGCTGCTGGAACAGTTTTCCCCTAACAGTGGTAGTTTCTGTATTTGATGCTCCACTTACCAATATGGATGGAATTTGCTCAGCTGAGGGTGGACAGCAGGATTGAAGCTGTGGGTAATTACATAGGATGGACTGATAATTTTCTTGGGGTTTGTCTTGCCTTTGTTGCACATTGACCAGGACTTGGTCTGAGATTCCCGAGACGTGGAGTATGAGGTGTGGCGTGAAATTAGCTGCTACGTCTAATAGATTAGGAAGTGGAAAAGGCATATAACATTGTACGGTTTTTTGCCTTTGGAAGCAGAATTTAATGGTCATTGGCTGCTCTATCACCAACCCTCACGCTAAGCACAATACAGATTTCTGCTGCAGAGCAAATTAGGCTGTACCTCTGCAAAGAAGCTTAGTTCAGGGCACTGGAGAAATACATTTTTTGGTCCAAGAGCTTTTTCTGATGAATTGGAGAAGAGCTAGGTATTTGTGTGTAAACATTTGGTTGACTGCTATTTGGAGGCAGCATGTTGTATAGAGAATTAGGAAAGTCTGGATTCCATTTGGAACTTCAGCATTAGCTGTGAGATGGAGGGCAGATTTGTCATTTTCATCTGTGAAATGGGACAGCTATAAATTGTCTTGTTCATGTCCTTAGAGGAATAGAAGGAAGACGAGAAAACTGGATGGAATATTTTGTGCTTTTTGGAAGAAAAGCGATAAGATTGAATTGGTACATTTTTTTTTCCTGTGCTAAGCTTTGGTGCTGCTTGCTAGCTTTTCCATGCTTATTATGTGCCAGTCGTGCTGGCAGCCTCGAGGCTGTGAGAACCTTGGTAAGTCTGGCCAGGGTGGTTGTGATTTCTGTGGGTCTGCGTCTCCTAAGCAAGCCCTCCCTTGTTGGGAAGAACAGTAGCTCGGAGTTTTCACATGTTCTCATGTTTTAAATGGTAGTACCTGAAGCACTGGGAAATTTCAGCCCTTTGCCAGTTAGGAGGCTTCCACATCAGTGTTGGTTGAAGTTAATTATGGGTCTCTGCTGGCTTTGCTATGTAATTTGGGGCATTTATGGTAACCTCTAGGCATAATTCTCTTTACTCTTCTCAACATCTGCCTTTGCCATCTACACTTTTCCCACAGCTATTGCTTTTGATGAGAAAGTATTTCCTAACAATCATTTTTATAAGGCTTAGCAGTCTGCATGTTCTATTGGTGCACACCTCGACTTCTTTCACATGCTTTGGATTTGCTTACGTGGACCTGCCCAGATGTACGAGTCTTAAGAGATAATGGCTTAGGAGTTGAGAGCATTTGCTAATCTGGCAGAAGACTGGGTTTGGTTCCCATGCGCCCAGGTTGGGTAGCTCCAGAGCACCTGTAACTCCAGCTGCAGGGGACCCAGTGTCTTCTTTTGATCTCAGCAGGCACATGTACGCATGCCCGCATGTACACGTGCGCGCGCACACACGTAAAAACTATAAATCTTTAAAAGTAAAAGAGGAGTATGGGGGTCACCAAGGTGCTCAGCAGGTAAAGGTGTTTGCTGCCAAGCCTGGTGACTTGAGTTTTGAGCCAATCTCTGGGACCCACATGGTTGAAGGAGAGAACTGACTCTTACAGGTTCTCTCTGACTTCCACATTCCTGCTGTGGCACATATGCACCCACGCCTAACCTCTTAAAAAGAAATAAATGTCGCCAGGCGGTGGTAGCACTTGCCTTTAATCCCATCACCCAGGAGGTAGAGGTGAGCAGATATCTGAGTTTGAGGCCAGCCTGGTCTATATAACAAGTCACGGGTTAGCCAGAGCTACATAGGAAGACCCTGTCTCAAAAATTTCTTTTCAAGTAAATAAAAATAATAATAATCAAAAAAATAGTATGAGTTAGCTTTGAAAATTCTTTAAAATGAAGTAAGATTGAGCCTGCCAACTAATCAGGTTTCTGTACTGAGGAGCTGGGCTAGGCCTCATACCACGCATATGTCAGAATTCAGAGAGCTGGGCTTCATGCCTGTGGGCCTTGGTATAATATAGAACTTTGCTATTTCAGGAAAACCAGTGGAGTCCCCTTGTCTGTTTCACATATGCTGAGCTGATTGTCTTCCTTCAGATTTGGTGAAAAATAACATCTATCTGCCCTGTTTGAAACGTTACACACTAACACACTCAGTTGGGAATAGGTACCTGGTCCTTAGGATTGTTTACTGAGTTTCACAGTTGAGGCTATTCCTGGCAGTCTTTACAGTTGTGTAGTGGAGAAATGGAGAGCAGTTCGGTAGTGATTTTTGATTTGTTTGGGAAAAAAGGTGCAATTCTGGATGGAGAGGCTTCTTTGGCTGTCATGGGTAGACTTGGCCAACATCAGAAACTTCCTGTTTCTTTGGGTCTTGAGATCCAGGAGAAGGGGTGTATTTTGCTGCCGTTTTGTTTCTTTATTCTTACTTTTGGTTTTTATTAAACAAGAATTTTTTAAAATGTGTATGTCAGTATGTATGTGCACATATATGTAGGTGTCGGATGAGGTCAGAAGAGGACTTTGAATCCCATATATCTGGTATTACAGGCAGTTGTGAGCTGCCCAGTTTGGGTGCTGGGAACCAAACCTCTTCCAGGTCCTCTGGAAGAGCAGCAAGTAACAGCTGCTGATTCACCCCTCAGCCCCTTTTTGAGATACTCTCACAATGCAGTCTGGACTGGTCTTGAACTCACCATGTAGCCCAGCCTGGCTTCCAATTTGAGCTGATCTTCCTGCCTCAGCTTCCTGAGCTCTGGGATTATAGATATATACCATTATGCCTGGTCTCATATAGCCCAGGATGGCTTCAAACTTACTATGTATGTGTTCAAGTCTGGTTTTGATCTGATCCTCCTGCTTCCATCTCCTAGGTGCTGGAATCATAGTCATGTGTTACCATAACAGCCAGGCTCAAAGGGGCCTTTTTGAGTCATAACATGACATGCCGAGAGCAAGGTGATAGTGTGGTGTGGTGAGCTATGTTTGGGTTTTTGTTTCACACTCTGTTGGCCTTTTAAACTATCTTTTTACAAATTGCTTATGATTGTCAGCTCTCAGAATAAATTCTCTGGCTTTAAAATTTTTGTCTGTCCACTTGAGTCTTGTGCCTTTGACATTCTCCTTGCCAACATCATTCCTGAGGTTTTAGGCATTAGACTACACCCCTTGGCTTATCCCTAGAAGTTCCCTCCATCGGTTTTTGAGTTGGTTTACGATGGAGTTTTGGATCTGACCTTGCTGCACAGATGTCTGTGTATTGGAACTAAAAATGAACACATGGTTTTTGTGCCTGTAGCACACGAACAGACACACTGGCTTATGACGTGTTGGAAATGGCACAGGCTGCCTATCTTGGCACTGAGTGCATTAGCAGGGTCAGAGGTGTATTGGAGCTACACAATCTAGTATTTGGACATCCTAGTTTAGAAGGCATTTTAGGAAAGGATACTTGTAAAGTTTTAGGGATAAAGGGATTAATGGACAGGAGTGGTAGACATGATTCATTGTTTGATTTTAGGTTCCTAGGAATTTGAAAAGTGGCCAATGATTACATCTTTGTGCTATTGTCCTGTTTAGTCTAGCGCTTCTAATTCCTTTTATCTCATTTATCTGTTGAAATGCAGATTATAGTTTGCAGAATGGAAATGGACAGAGACATTCTCTTACTTACAACTCAGGTAATGACTTACCTGACTCAAGGACAGCAAGCCCCCAAAAAGACTCACCTAAACCCATCTGTCCTGTTGCTTGAGTCATGACCTACCAAATCCTTCTCCAGTGAGTCTGTTCTAAGATGTAAGTGGCCCTCTGGCAGAGTTAAAAGTACTTTAATTTTGTACCCCAGTGTTTTTCAAGGTGAGGTGGGAAGACATGAATAACCAACCCATGAGTGTAGTATGGAGGATTACTTTGAAATGTGTATTTGGGCTGGGGATGTAGCTCAATCAGCAGAGTGCTTGTTTAGTATGTTGAAAGGTCTGGATTGGATTCCTAGCAGCACTACAAAATATGTTTATTTGGAGGTCTAGGATGTATGTATGTAGCTTAGTTGGTAGAGTACTTGCCTTTAATGAATGAAGCCCTGAGTTCAGTCCCCAGCACTACATAAACCGGGCATGTTGTACTTCATAGACAGTGTATGGTGGTACATGCTTGTAGTCTTAACATTGAGGAGACAGAGGCAGAAGGGTCAGAAGTTCAGGGTCATCCTCATTTACATATCGGATTCAGAGCCAACATGAGAACCCTATCTCAAAAAGAAAAATTCATCTGTTATTCTTGTTGCTTTCCAAAACTATCTTAGTTATGCCGGGCAGTGGTGGCGCACGCCTTTAATCCCAGCACTCGGGAGGCAGAGCCAGGCGGATCTCTGTGAGTTCAAGGCCAGCCTGGGCTACCAAGTGAGTTCCAGGAAAGGCGCAAAGCTACACAGAGAAACCCTGTCTCAAAAAAAAAAAAAACAAACAAACAAAAAAAACAACTATCTTAGTTAGAAATGGGCTTTTATCATCCCAGATATTTTCTATATATAAAAGGAGATCTAAAAAATATATGTACTAAAGTAATAAATACATATCCAGGTACTACTCATTAAGCTTAGCAAACAGGTATAGTATTATCCATATTTTATCTAGGCTCAAGGGTTGCTCTTCTCGTTATACCCCCTCCCAGGCCCCCAGGTAACTGCCATCCTTACTTTTGTGTGAGATCATTTCCTTGCTTTGTTTTTTCAGTCATCTAGCTTGGCCTTTTCATTAGACTGCCATCAGAATGCTCACAGGGTCCTTGAGATAGAAAATGGGTTTTTAGTTAGGCAGCATCCTCCCAAAGAGAGAAGGAAGCACACATATTTATTATTAGCCTCTCAACCTCTTAGACCTTTTACCTTTTAGCTTCAAGCCTTGAAGCACCCTTCTTTGCCAGCAAAAACCATCTAGCACTCTGAGATGGCTCTGCCTGGGTTTAAATTCAGATGTTTTTCTTTTTCTAGATCTTAGAAACTATGATTTTTCTTCTTCAAAATGTCGGGGGTGGGGGAGAAGATGAGCTGGAGTGAGAAGGCCTCCGCAAGACGTGTGCATTTGGGTACTGCCGTTCTTCAGAGCTTGGCACTAAAGAGACTCGTCCCCAGCATGGGCAGATGGCACAGTGATGCAGTTTCCTTTGAAAAGAGGCAAACTGCCAACTGGCTGAGGTGTGAACCTTTTGAAAGGCCAGTGCTTTGGGTGTCTACTTGCTGAGTTTAATGTTATACCCACAAGTTATAAAATAAAAGTCTGCTTGGAAGCCCCTCGGCTGCTTTAAGTTCATGTCCAGTGGAATTAACTTTCCATTCTCGTCCTTTGGGTTGCTGGCACTAAGCTGTAGTCATGAGCAACTTTTATAAACGGAAACCATGTGTGCTTGTAGCTTGTTTTTATGTGGCCGTGTCCCTGTGTGGGCTGTGGATGTTTCAAGTGTGGATTATTAGACCTCTAAGAAGGAAGCTGCCTGTGTTTCATCTCTTTCTTTCTTTGAGACGGTCTATGTAGCCCTGGCTGGCCCTGGGGCTCACTATATAGACCAGGCTGGCTTGAACTCACAGAGATCTGTCTCTGTCTCCCAAGTGCTGGAACTAAAGGAGTGTTAAAGGTTTTGTGCCTTTTTTGTTGTTGTTGTTGCTGTTGTAAAGCTATGGTCTTGTTTTATAGCCCAAACTAACCCTTGAACTTGTGACAGTCCTCCTGTTTCTGCTTCCCAAGTGCTAGGCCTGTTAAGTATGTAGCACCATATCCAGTTCTGAGCTCTTTCTACATAATTAAAATGAATAAAAATCTGAAAAAAAAATGTAAAATCTAAAAAGTTGAAACAAAAATGCAAAACTGGGCATACTGGCATGCACCTGTAGACCCAGCACTTGAGAGAGAGAGGCAAAGGAATCATGAGTTCAAGCTCATCCTCACCTACTAAGTGAGTTAGAGTCTAGTCTGGGCTACATGAGATTGTGTTTCAAACAAAACAAAACAAAAAAGCATAAACGTGTTTTTCATTTTTGTTTTTGTTTTGAGGCTGGAGAGATGGCTCGAGGGTTAAGAGCACTTATTGCTCTTCCAGAGGACCAGACTCAGTTCCCAGCATCCAAAGTAGCTCATAGAGCCCAAAGCTGCAGTTCAGGGGTTCCATATCCTTTTCTGGCCTCACTGGCCACTCATATACATGTGGTAGACAAACACACATGTATATAAATAAAATCAAATACACATTTAAAAAACCATGCTTTTGTTTTGTTTGGGGGATGGTACTGGGGTTGAGTTTGGGACATTGTACATGATAGGCAGGTGCATTACCAACTAAACTACACCTTGGCCCTGAAAACAAATAAGCTTTTGTTTTGTTATGTTTTTCTTTTTCTTTTTTGACCGTCCTGGAACTCACTTTGTAGTCCAGGCTGGCCTTAAACTCACAGAGATCCACCTGCCTCTGCCTCCTGAGTACTGAGATTAAAGGGGTGTACCACTACTGCCCTTAAAAACAAATAATTTTGAAGAGGACTTCATTTTAGATTTTCTTTTCTTCTGTAATAAAGGGTTTGCCTCGTGTCTCAGGACATGTGGAATGCAGAGTTCAGTGATTTAAACACTTGTGTGGTGTTCATTTCTCCCTTATTTTCTGTGTGCTTTCTCACTCTGCTGGTGCAGTGGAGAGTTAAAAAGAGTTTACTTTCCATCTGATCCTTTGTATCACAATATGTCTAGGGGGTGAGCCAGCCATGACACCTGCAGTCAGTCATTGTGAAGCTATAAGTGTAATGTCTAGTGACAGTCAATTCCGGGATGGGATTTTAGACTTTATCAGAACTTACCCTCACCTTTCATAAGCCCATAGCCTATTTGTATCACCTCAGTAAAATCTTTGTCATCTTGAAGTGAATGACAAAATGTTTTAAGGCTAATACATTCGTGCCTGGAAAGTCTGTGTTGGCATCTCTTGCTCTTCATTGTTTGCTGAAAAGCTACTTGAAGGAGGTATAGTTGGTACCTTGGTGTGTAATTGAATGGTTGCTGGGGAGCATTGAGGCAGAGCTGTGTGACTTGGGGGAGGGTGTACTTGGGTACAGGCAGAAGAAGGCCCTGTTAGCCATGGCCTAGGCTCATATCCCAGGGCCTTGGGCAGAGAGGGATTCACTGATGAAGACGGCAGTGTGTCTTAGTGTGATGCTCAGGCCAGGGTGTGCTCCCTGGCTCCCTGACTCCATTTGGAACCTTTTCTCTTAGAGTCAGGCCCAGAGGGAAAGCTGTTACTCCAAGCTGGCAACTACTCAGGCCTAAAGCCTTTTGCTTGGCTTTCACATGAAAGTCAACTCTGCATCCAGCGTCCTTCCTGGGAAATAGACTTAGTAATTACCACTCAAGGTGCTTGGTCTTTATGTGCTGGGCATGGAAGGATCCAAAGGGATTGCTATTGCTTTTTAGGCTGGTGAAGCCAAATCTATTTAAGGAATTGCTTTAATTTATTTCATTCTCCTTTAAATTTTAGGCTTTATTACGGAAGTGTTGCCAACATATCTGTAATAAAGGGTTTGCTTTGTATTTCAGGACATCTGGAATCCAGTGTTAGTGATTTAAGTGCATATGTGTTCATTTTCCCCCTTTATTCTCTGTGTACTTTCTTACTTCCTAGGAAACCCAGGTTGACAAGAACTCAAAGTGCCTTTTCTCCGGTCTCTTTCAGCCCCTTGTTCACAGGTAAGGATCACGTCTTTCTCTTTTTCTGATAACTGAGAGTGGGAGTGTTCTGAGACTGTCAGGGAACATGCTTGCACATGCCTTGCTGGGGGAGCTCCAGGCACCTTCCAGGCCGTCTGCAGTAATTCCTTTATTCCGTGCCCCCTGGGTTTGGGGTGAGGCTGTTTTTATGGCATATGGAGTGTGCCTTTGATTTCAGATGCTTGAAGGTAAAGATGCTTGCTTCTTGGTAATTGGGTAGCCGTAGCAGTTATGAAGTTCAGGGTCATTACACGTAAATTAAAGGCAAGAGTTACAAAGATATAGGCTTGCAATGCATAAAAGACTTTCTCGAAGTCATAATTCCTGTCCCAGCTTCCGAGGAAGTTCATAGATTATCTAATAAAAAATGACCCATGAGCGTCTGGTCTAGTTTAAAGACTAGGGCAAAGGGGCTTGTGTGAGCTTTTGTCGTCTACCATTTTAGGGTTAGCAGTTCATGCAGCTGTTAGTGTTCTTCAGTGTGTCTAATTTAAGTGTGTCCTCTTGCAGCAGGGAACACAGTTGCTAAAGAAGGAGACTGTTGAGTGTCCTTTTGGTAATGGGTCACTGCCATGCCATCTGATATTATGGGGAACTTTTGAGAGAGAGACCTTCTGTTCTGTCAGTCATATAAAACTCCTGGTTGAGTAGAAGCTGTAAAAAGGTCTTTTTCATATTGTCTCAAATCTTGAGAAGCCAGCTGCCCTACTTGGTTGTGACTGAGAAGCCCTTTAAAAAATAGTCTTTGGTTGGATGTTGTAAACCTACCTACTCCTGTAATTCCACCACATGGGAGGCAGAGAAAGGATTGCCAAGTTCAAGGCCAGTTGATCTATGTCGTGAGTTCAGGCCAATCAGGGCTACACAATGAGACCCTACCTCAAAAAACATTAATTAGATTTAAAATGCCAATCTTTTTTTTTTTTTTTGGTTTTTCGAGACAGTGTTTCTCTGTGTATCCCTGGCTGTCCTAGAACTCACTCTGTAGACCAGGCTGGCCTTGAACTAGGAGATCCACCTGCCTCTGCCTCCCGAGTGTTGGGATTAAAGCTGTGTAGATTTTTATTTCTAAAATGTATTTTGTGTACATGTATGTCTGTGTACCACTTACGTGCCTGGTGTCATGGAGGCTATAACAGGGCGTCAGAAATGTTGAACTTGAGTTACAGACAGGCTGGTACTGCTTGTTATTCGAGTGCTGAGAATCAAATCTTGGTCCTGGAAGAGCAGCCAGTGCTTTTCACCCCAAGCCATCTCTCTGGCCCTGGAATGATAGGATTTAAAAAGAAAATTTTTAGGTTTTATTGTTTTATTCCTTTTTATTTACATTTTATTTATTGATTCTGTGCCATATCACAAATGTAGAAGTCAGAACAATTATCAAGAGTCAGTTCTTGCTGGGCAGTGGTAGTAGTGCACGCCTTTAATAACAGCTTTGGGGAGGCAGAGGCAGGCGGATCTCTGTGAGTGTGAGGACAGCCAGGGCTACAGAGAGAAACCCTGTCTCGGGGGGAAAAAGGAGTCAGTTCTTTTCTTCCACCATGCAGGGCTTGGGGGTTGAATTCAGATTATCAGGTTTGTTAGCAAGTCCCTTTACCTACTGAGCCATTATACCATCCCTATTTTTCTTATTTTATGTATGTAAGTTGTTTCGTCTACATGTATGTGTGTCCTATATGTGAGCTTGGTGCTTGTGGAAGCCAGAAGAGGGTGCTGAATCCACTGATACTGGAGTTAAGGATGGTTGTGAGCCACCATGTGAGTGTGGAGAAGCAAACCTGGGTCCATGGTGAGAGCAGCCAGCCTCTTAACCTCTGAGCCAGCACACTAACCTGAGAACAACTGGATTCTAAGCCGACTGGGGCTGGGATAATTCCAGCCTGGAGAGCATCAGACGCAAAGCTTTGGGACCCTTGGCCCTCAGCCCTCTGGCCTCCTTTGCTTGCTCTTTGTTTCTCTCTCCTTTTGGTCTCAGCTTTGGACACGGGGCTTCTGTAACATGCTTGTGTGACTCCCTCAGGTGAGACAGTGTCGCTTGTGGATGTGGACATTTCTCAGCGGGGCCTGACCTCTCCACACCCTCCAACTCCCCCTCCTCCTCCAAGAAGAAGCCTCAGCCTCCTAGGTATAGTCTCTGACCTGCCCTTTTGCCGTCCTGCCCTAGAGGGAGGGTGAGCTCTAGGGACTTGTTCTTTTGTCAGGAGCCAGATTAGTTTCTGGGTTTCTGTTGATGACCCAATTATTCCCCATCCCTTTCTCCACCTCTGTCATATCTGTAGGCACGTAAATGGGGGGCATTTTATCTGCATGCAGCAGTATTTACTGTCCACATGTTGACCAGTTCACATCTCCCTTGCCCTCAGTGTGCTGCGACTGAGCTGTTTTAGGAGTACATCACTTTCCCAGTTTCTAAGCAAAGCAAAGCTGGCTAGGATGACTTGCCCTTGGTTCATAAAGATGACCAGTGGAGGCCGGGCTACCTTGCCCCAGAGGGCAGGCTGACATCCTCCTCCTCTGCCTCCCCGTGCCCTCCCCGTGCTGTTGTATGCTCTTTGCTGAAGCTCTTGCTTTTGTTCTCTCTTCTAGATGATATCAGTGGGACGCTGCCTACATCTGTCCTTGTGGCTCCGATGGGGTCTTCCTTGCAGTCTTTCCCCCTACCTCCGCCTCCTCCACCCCACGCCCCAGGTTAGCTTAGCTGAGAGGCAAGACTTATAAGAGTGGAAGGATGGGAGAAGTCTGTTTATGGAAATTACAGTTTAGGAGATCTTTATCCCCTTAGCTAGACTAGAACTTGAAAATGAGTCCAAAACATATTTTTTTTCTAACCTATTTCTTTCTGGAAGTAAATCTTGTTTTTCTTAGAAATAAAAGACTGGGATGTTTGGTCTCTGCTTCTGGGGCTGTTTTGCAGTCTCTGAATAGATATCACTTAAGAAACTGCCTTAATGTCAGTTCAGTGAAGAGGTTGACTATGTTGCTGGTTATCAGAATTCTGTATTTTTTCCTAAGCTTTTTGGTATTTACCGCAGCCTTGTAAATAAGTACCAAGCATTTAGTAGCCCACACCTGCTTTGCCAGCCTCCGGTACCCAAGGAATAAAATGAATGAAAAAATCAGCATTCTTTTCTACTTGCCTGGCAAAATCATTACTGTCCCTGGGCAAGTAAGCGAGTCTCTATTTCCAAGGCTGCTTTACCGTAGGCACTTCACTTCGAGGTGGGAGAAGTTGGAATCGCTCTAGGCTGGTGAAGCCCCTGAAGTAGTCACCTTAGTCAGGTTAGTGAGCGGCTCCCGACTGCTTTCCTGGGGTTGAATGCCCCCCCATCCTTCACAGCTTCCACGAGCCCACACAGCTTTTTGTTCCAGCCCATCCAGCTCTTCCCACCGCTTTGGCTTCCACCCTCCCCAGCTTAGCGTCTAATGCCTGTCCTCCTTCAGTTAGCATCTCTCTCTCTCTCTCTCTCTTTTTTTTGTGGGGAGGGGAAGTCTGCCTGTGAGTAGGAGCAGTGGAGATAAAACAGTGCTCTCCTCCATTCTCTTGCCTGCAGATGCGTTTCCCCGGATCGCTCCCCTCAGAGCGTCAGAGTCCCTGCACAGCCAGCCCTCCCAGCACCTCCAGTGTCCCCTCTACCGGCCCGACTCAAGCAGCTTTGCAGCCAGCCTTCGAGAGCTGGAGAAGGTAGGTGATGTGGTGATGCCTGCCTGAGGGCTGGCAGCTCACCTTCCCTCCCACACCTGAGCTCTAGGCCTAGGCTGTCCTTGGGTTTGTGGAGGAAGAGGAGTTTCTATGCTTCTAGTCACAGTGCCTAGACAGTAGGCTCTTGTTCACTCCATAGGAAAGGTAAGAAGACCCAATTTGGAGGGAAAAAGTTAGACCCAATGAAGGAGGACTGTAGAGACGTATTTGGAATATTCTAAGATGGTTTTGCGAGGTAAACTGACCCAGTTCCTTCTTGTCCTTGTAGGACCATTGGTAATAAAATGTAGAATTAGTCTTCTGGTGCCCGGAGGACTAAAGCATAAGGAGCTTGGTTTTCACTGCTGTGGTTGGCACAAGTGTTATAATGGATTTTACCTTCTCAGATAATCTCCCCTGGTAAGATAGAGTGTGCCCAAGATGTTGGCATTTCTCTGTTAACTCCTTTACTGTTTCCTGTCTTTTATAGTGTGGCTGGTATTGGGGTCCTATGAATTGGGAAGATGCAGAGATGAAGCTGAAAGGGAAGCCAGATGGTTCTTTCCTGGTACGAGACAGCTCTGATCCCCGTTACATCCTGAGCCTCAGCTTTCGATCACAGGGTATCACCCATCACACTAGGATGGAGCACTATAGAGGTGAGAGGTGCTGCCCCTGGAGAAGGCCTTCCTCCAGCTTGCCTTTCCTGCCTTTGCTAACTTAGTCCCCTGACCTTCTCTTTAAGTTTTTATTTGTTTCATTATTTTTGTTTTATGTGTGGGCCTGAGCATATGTGTATGACCACCTAAAGAGGGTGTTAGGTCTCCTGGAGCTGGAATTATCAGCAGTTATGAGTGGCCTGATATGAGTGCCAGGCACCAAACCCTGCAAAAAGTAGTGAGTGCTCTTAACCTCTTAGGCAATTCTCCAGCCTGTGTGTGTGTATGTGTGTGTGTGTGTGTGTGTGTGTGTGTGTGTGTGTGTGAGAGAGAGAGAGAGAGAGAGAGAGAGAGAGAGAGAGAGTGAGAGAGAGACAGACAGTGAGCTACAGGGTGCCTGTGAGGTTAGAGGACAACTGTCTTACATGTTGGTCTGTACCTTTCATCTTAAGACAGGCTTTCCTGTTCACTAGTGCAACATACACCAGCATACATCAGTGTAGTTGGCCTGAGCTTCTGTATACATAATAAATAAATAAATTAAAGGTCCTTTCTTCTTACATAATGGGATTGTTAGAAAGAAGCTTTGTTTCTGGTGCCTGTTGGCAGTGGGACATGCCCTCATCATTTTAGTGATACCACAAGAGTAACTCCAAAGACTCTGCTCTGCAGTTCCCTGAAATGACTCGTTATCATGAATGTGGTCTTTTTGTATTAAGTCATAGGCGTTCAGGTTCTCCTTTAACTTTGGGGCTCTGGAGTTGGAGGAGGTAGGAACTTGCCAGGATTCTGGGTGTGGGTTTTAGAAGAAGCTCAAGAAGGAAAGACTGATTTTAGGTTTTTTTTTTTTTGGTTTTACAAGACAGGGTTTCTCCGAGTAGTTTAGGTGCCTGTCCTGGATCTCGCTCTGTAGACCAGGCTGTCCTCGAAATCACAGAGATCCTCCTGGCTCTGCCTGCCGAGTGCTGGGGTCAAAGGCATGTGCCACCGCCATCCGGCTAAAAATTATTTTTAAAAAATTTAAGAATTTAATTATTAGGCCGGGTGGTAGTGGCTTGCACCTTTAATCCCAGCACTCAGAAGTCAGAAGCAGGTGGATCTCTTTGAGTTCCAGGACAGCCTGGGCTAAAAAGAGAAACCCTATCTTGAAATACCAATAAAAAAAGAAGAAGAATTTAATTATTAAAAAATTAAAGCCGGGCATTGGTGGCGCACGCCTTTAATCCCCGAACTCGGGAGGCAGAGCCAGGCGGATCTCTGTGAGTTCGAGGCCAGCCTGGGCTACCAAGTGAGTCCCAGGAAAGGCGCAAAGCTACACAGAGAAACCCTGTCTCGAAAAACCAAAAAAAAAAAAAAAAAATTAAAATGTTCACACCAGCCTCTCAGATCATTTGAGGTTCTGTTTGTTTGTTTGTTTATTTTAATTTTTAGAGTTTTGCTATATAGCCCAGTCTGGCTTTAACTCACATCTTTCTACCTTAGACCCATGAGTGCTGGGATGATGAGAATGTCTTACCACACCCCACCAAAAACGTTTGTAAATTTACTCTTTAATTTTCCATTTCAGGAACCTTCAGCTTATGGTGCCATCCCAAGTTTGAGGATCGCTGTCAGTCTGTGGTAGAGTTCATTAAGAGAGCCATCATGCACTCCAAGAATGGGAAATTTCTCTATTTCTTGAGATCCAGGGTTCCAGGTAAAGCTGTAGTTATAGTTATTATTATTATTGTTGCTTTTTTGAGACAGGGACTTTGGTGTATTTCAGGATGGTCTTGAACGTTCTGTGTAGCCCAACCTGGTCTTAAACATATGGTCCTCTTGCCTCAGCCTCCTGCTAGCTATATTAACTATTAAACCTAACTTGGCTATGATCTAGTATTCTACTAGAATATCCCAGCCCCAAACAAAAGCCACAGCTGAAACTGTTTGAGCTGGCTATTGTAGGAACCCCTTTTCCTGCAGAGTCCACTGAATAATCCCAGCCCTTACAATTGTAAGATTGTAAGAACATCTTACAATGTTCTGAAGAATGATTTCTACTTCTCTGACCACGTGAAGAAGAAAACCCAGGCATCTTGTACCATTTGACATTGAGATGGCTCCTTGCTGCTGTTACAGGTGTCTTGCCTCTTACTTGTGAAACAGAAAGTGAGAACTCTCATGTCACTTCCTCAGGGACAGGGATGTGAGAGTGGGCTCACAGAAAGGCAGTGAGTGGCCAGGCATCGGTGGCACACACCTTTAATCCCAAAACTCGGGAGGCAGAGCCAGGAGGATCTCTGTGAGTTCAAGGCCAGCCTGGTCTACAGAGCGAGTTCCAGGACAGGCTCTAAAACTACACAGAGAAACCCTGTCTCAAAACAAAATAAACAAAACAAACAAAAAACAAAACAGAAATAAAGAAAGGAAGAAAGAAAGAAAGGCAGTGAGTGGTGAGTGAGTCCAGGGGCTGGGCTCGGTTGATTATGAGAAGAATCGGCTATAGATTTGTCCATACTGGACTAACTGAGGAAGAGAAGGGGTGGTGGCGGCGGTGGTAGTTGTTGTTTGGTATATTGACATCCTACTTGTTGTTAAAGTCAAAGATTTCTCTCCGTTTGGGAGCACTGTCCTGTTCTTGGCTTCACCGGTGTGGTCACATAGTCAGCCAGCTCACTCAAGAATGTACCTGCCTAGTCTCTGTCAGAGGAGGCAGAGGAAATTGGTTTGTAGCATTGGGTAAAGAAAACTAACAGGCACATGAATGTGAGGAATTTGCAGGATACAAGCAGAACTTAAAGTGAGAGCTTCTTGCTTTCACTTTGAATCAAATTAACTTCCTGAGCAGGGTGCCAAGAAATTGCTCTGAAATGTAGGAGTTGCTGAGGAGCCTTGGGCAGAACATCAGGAACAGGATTGGGCCAGGTGACAGTGATGTTTGTATAATGGTGGTGATTTAAATAAGGCACGACAGGGTGTGAACTGTATTAATTCTCACTTCATTTGGTATTTGGTTCTGAGCTGCCAACACCATGGGGGCGCGTGCATTTCTCTTAGTTGAAAGAAAATGCTAGAATTCTTGAGGATTGACTCTGCTTAGCAATTTTTAACATTTGTGGATATGATGGATATTTATTTGACAAACATTTATTTGTAACTCAGTATAAAAAGTAAGCCAGTCGCTGCCCTCAGGCAGCTCATAGCCTTAAGGAGGGGACGGCAGAAAGACAAAGGGAGAACGACCAGCAAGCCTGGGAGTGACTTTCAGGGACGGAGTAATGAGCCCTGCTTGTGTGAAGTAGGCAGTCTCAGCAAGACGTCTTAGTGCTCTGGAGTGTCTGCTTGCAGACTGTTGAGAGACTTGGTGGACTCCTGGCTCCACCAGAACAGCTCTTTTTATCCCACAGATGTGCTTCATCTTCAGAAATTGCAGCTGAGATTTCTAACATTGTATATGGGCTAGAGTTTGTAGTATTTGCTACTGTTTTTTGAGTGCCTGTTATACACTAAGTGGTAGGTCAGGTTTCTAGTTTACATATCTCTTAATTCTTTTAACCACCTCAAAGTTAGCTAATTGATTAGTCCATTACAATTTTAGATAATGGAACTAGGCATTTAACTCAGTTGGTGGATTGCTTGGCCAGCATGCATGAAGCCCCAGTCCCAGCACAGCATAAACTAAGTGTAGTGGGCAAACTTGTAATCTTAGCACTCAGGATGTGAACTGAACCCAGGTCGTGGGCGAGCTGGGCAGACTCTGTGATGGAATCACATTCTCAGTTGTCTATCTGTCTCTGTCTCTGTCTCTTTCTGTGTGTGTGTGTGTGTGTGTGTGTGTGTGTGTGTGTGTGTGTGTGTGTGTTTGCTTTGGGAGGTATGTCTCATGTATCCCAGGCTGGCTTCATGCACACTATCCAGCTGAAGATGAACTTGGGTCTCAGCACTCAGTGTGTAGCCCAGACTAGTCCTGAACTTGTGGCAATCCCCTTGCCTTAGCCTCCTAAGTACTGGAATTATAGCTGAATGCTGCCATACCCTGCTGGGACAAGATTTTTAAATATAACAAGTTCAGCACCATAGAATGAGACTCTGCCTCAAAAATATTTTTAAATAAAATATTGTTCTGTCTGGAATTTACCTATCGTAGCTCAGTATGGCTCTCTGAATGTCCTGTGAAATCATTATTGGATCCAAAGATGGACTGATCCAGTTGGGATGTTTGGAGGAGGAGGGGTACCCACACCACTTCCTTAGGTATAAGGAGAACACCACACAGGCAGAGCTTGAGCACTGTCAGCCCGCGACCCGACCGACTTCCCTCTTTATTGTTAGATAGGACTCTCCTTTTGGTTTTCTTCCCACCCCACCCCCCACTGCCTCCTAGGCAGTGTCCTATAGCCCTTACTGACCTCAGACTGACTATATAGCTGAGGCAGACCTTGAACTCTGATTCTCCTGCCTCAGTTAAAATAATCAGGATTATCCTACACAGGCATGCTCAAGGCCCATCTGCTGGGTGGTTATAAATCTGTTAAAGTGACCATGCTAACCGTGCTCATGGCCATGCTATATACAATATAAGACTTGGTTTCAAGCACCTTTACCCACTGAGCTACCCTGCTGACCCATCAACACTTTTTTTTTTTTAAGTCCAAAATCTTTAACTGTGAGCTCCTATAGAATCAAAGAAGACACACACTTCAGCTTTCAAGGGCTCCAGGGCCTGTGAGCTTAAGTGAACCTGGGTCTTCACAAGATGGGCCTCCAAGGGGTAAGATGTTCCCTCAGGATCCCTTTCCTGCTGTGCAAGTGCAGATAGGATATCTCTGCAATGGTGCTGAGTTCTTTAACAGTCACAGCTGCTTTCTCAGCACTGGCCTGAATGCTCTCTTGTTTTGAAATGGCCTATGCCAAACAAATTAGTCCATTAGCTTTCAACTTTTCTCAGGTTCTCAGGACATAAGCAGAATGAAAGCACATTCTTGGCTGAAACAGTACGTTAATGGCCTCTAGCCCAGTTCCTGATAGAATCCTTACTCCCCTCTGAAACCTCATGAGTGGGCCCCCACTGTCCAAGTTTCCTCGGGTACTCTTGCCTTCCAAGTTCCCACGAGAATGGCCTGTTAAGCTCTGCTTCCAGCTTTTTAAATACACTGTTCCAAACTCTTCTTTATTCTAGCCACAAAACAGGTTCAGTGACTTAAAGACCATATAACCAGGTTTATATCAGCAATGACCCCACTCCTGGTACCAATTTCTAACTTAGTTTCTTTTTTTCTTGCTATAGTAAAATATTCCGAAGCAATCTAAGGGAAGCCAGAGATAGGATTTAGTGGTAAAAAGCACTTGCTGCTTTAGCAGAGAACCTGGGTTCCAGTTCCAGCATCCACATGGCAGTTAACAAGTGTCTCTAATTCCAGCTCCCTCTTCTGACTTCCTCTGGCCAGGCATGCATGTAGTGCACTTACATGTAGGCAGAACACTCGTACACATAAAATAAAAATGAATACATCTTTTAAAAAAAGAGTGCATACTGCTCTTGCAGAGAACTCACACTTAGTTCCCAACACTCATATTGGGTGTCTCACAACTGCCTGTGTGGAACTCCAACTCAGGGGGCATCCAATACCCTTTTATGGGTTCCATGGGTGTGTGTACACTTACGGTGCACATAAACTCAGACAGGCACACACGTACATGTACATAATAAATAAAAGTGAGTTCTAGGCAACCAGGGCTATATAGTGAGACTCTGTCTAAAAAAAAAAAAAAAAAAAAAAAAAAAAAAAAAAAATTAAAACTACAATAAAAATAATATAAAAAGCAACTTAAAAGAAGTGTTTTTCTTTGATAGATAAATTTGTTCTTATGATATGTGTCTTAGTTAGGTTGTTATTGCTGTGATATAACACCATGATCAAAAGCTACAGAGCGAGATCCAGGACAGGGTCCAAAGCTACACAGAGAAACCCTGTCTTGAAAAACCAAGGGAAAAAAAGCAACTTGAGGAGTGTCTTAGTTAGGGTTTCTGTTGCTGTGAAGAGACACCATGACCATGGCAACTCTTATAAGGAAAGCATTTAATTGGCTGGCTTACAGTTCAGAGATTTCGTCCATTATCATCATGGTGTTGTTGCTGGATCCTAATGGCTCCCTCAGGGGAGGGGGTGAGAAGGTGCAGTGTCAATGACACAGACACCAGCAAACGCATTATTCAGTAACGGGGAAGTTCTTTTATACCCTCCTCCCAGCACCCAAGCTGTGTCCTAATCTGGTGGCATTGCGTGATCATCCCTCATTGGCTGAGCACGATCAATAACTCCGACAGTGCCTGTTGTGAGGCCCTCAGGTAGACTCGGCATGATTTGAGCCAATTTCCTCGACCCTGTGGGCCTGTCCTACTACATGGTGGGATATGGCGTTGTGCAGGCAGACATGGTGCTGGAGAGATAGCTGAGAGTCCTATATCTTTGGCAGGCAACAGGAAGTGATCTCAGATACTGGGCGGTATCTTGAGACCTCAAAGCCCATCCCCACAGTGACACATTTCTCCAATAAGGCCACACCTACTCCAACAAGCCACACCTGATGTGCCAGTCCCTGTGAGCTTTTGGGGGCCAGTTACATTCAAACTACCACAGGGAGCAAAGAGTTTGTTTGACTTACCTATCCTGCGTCACAGTCCATTGAGGAAAACCAAGGCAGGAACTCAAACCAGGTGGGAACCTGGAGGCAGGAGCCAATGCAGAGGCCATGGGGGAGTGCTGCTTACTGGTTTGCTCCTTCTCATGGCTTGCTTAGCTTGTTTTCTTATAGAACCCAGGACCACCAGCCCAAGGGTGACACCACCCACAATGTGCCCCCCCCCCCCCCCCGTCAGTCACTAATTGAGAAAATGCCCTATAGCCAAAGTAGTTTTCCTATACAGCCCAATCTTATGGAGGCCTTTTCTCACTTGAGGTTCCCTTCTCTGATATTACTCTAGCTAGGGTTAAATGGACAGAAAACTAGCCAGCACAATGTGTACGGTGTTTTGCCTGCATGTATGTCTGTGTACCACATGTATGCCTGGTGTCCAAGGAGGCCAGAAGAAGATAGCAGATCCCCTGAGTCTAGAGTTAGAGAAGGTTGTGAGCTGCCATGTGGGTGCTGAGAATCGAATCTGTGGAAGAGCAGCCAGTACTTGTAACTGCTGAGCCATCTCTCAAAGGAGAAAGGGTTCATTTTAGCTCACAGTTGAGTCCGATAATATAGTCCATCATGATGGGAAAGTCAGGGTAGCAGAGGCTTGAAGCAGCCGGTTGCGTTTTCTCCATAGCCAGGAATAGAGCAATAAACTCGTGGTGCTGCTCAGTTCCCTTTCTGTATTTACAGACTGGTGGGTGGGTCTTCCCCCTTACTGTAACAAGATGACCCTCCACAGGCATGGTCAGAGGCCCATTTCCTAGGGGACTAGATAGATCAAGTGACGATTAACACTGACAACAGCTGTACACTCAGGACTTTGGCTTATTTATTTATTTTTAAACTTCATTCATTTTGGGGTGCTGGGCACTGTGCTATACTGAGTACCCCCACTTGGTTCATTTTTCAACTGGATATATATTATTGTTATTGAGTTTTAAGAGTTCTTTACATAGTATTTTTTCTTTTTCTTTCTTTCTTTCTTTTTTTTTTTCTTTTTTTTGGTTTTCAAGACAGGGTTTCTCTGTGTAACAGTCCTTGCTGTTCTGGAACTCGATTTGTAGACCAGGCTGGCCTCAAACTCACAGAGACCTGCCTGCCTCTGCCCTGTGAATGCTGGGATTAATTTGGGGCAGGGTCTCTATGTAGGTCATGCTGGCCTTGGCCTTGAACTCAGAGACCAGTCTGCTCTACTTCCTGAGTGGGTGCATCGCCATGCCAGGACCTCAGCTGTGATTTTTCCTTTCTTGATGCTCGCCTTTGAAAGGCAGTTTCATGTGACACATTCCTCTGCTGACCTTGTATTGCCTCACTGTGAAGTCATAAAAGCAGTGGGACCAGGCAAGTGTGAACTGGAGCTTCCAAAACCAGAAGCCAAAGAAATCTTTCCTCTTCCCAAAATTGACTGTTTTGTGTTACTGAGCTCCCATTTGTCCCCCCTCCCTCCCTCCCTCCCTCCCTCCCTCTCTTCTCCCTCCCTCCCTCCCTCCCTCCCTCCCTCTCTCCCTCTCTGTCTCTCTCCTTCCCTTTCTCCTTGCCTGCTTGCTTCCCTGTACTTGGGAGGTAGAGGAGGAAGGAGCCCAGCCTGGACTATATGAGCCCTCACCTCAGCAAAACAAAACAAAACAGAACAGAAACCCGGAGAAAGGGGCTGGAGTGATGGCTGAGCTGTTAAGAATGTTTGCTGTTTTTAAAGGACTAGAGTTTCTCTTCCCAGTGGCTTACAAACGCCTGTAGCTCCAGCTCCAGCTCCAGGGGCTCTGACACCCACGTCTGGCCTCCTAGGAGTGGAGGCCATAGAGACACACAACACACACTAAAAAATAAAATTTAGCCGGGCGGTGGTGGCATATGCACTCGGGAGGCAGAGCCAGGCGGATCTCTGTGAGTTCAAGGCCAGCCTGGGCTACCAAGTGAGTCCCAGGAAAGGCGCAAAGGTACACAGAGAAACCCTGTCTTGAAAAACAAACAACAAACAAACAAACAAACAGTAAATAAATAAATAAAATTAAAAAATAAAATTTAAATTAAAAAAAAAAGCCAGCCACCTGGATGGAGGAGGAGGACTAAAGACCTTCAGAATAGGAGCCTTGGTCTGTCAGGGTGAGGTGTCTAGCAGAAGTTGGTCATGCATAAATCAGCACTGGCTGACTGAGATACCCTTTCCCAGAGGGCAGATGCTCAGAGGAGCCACCTAAGAAGAACATTTCTCCCAAGGTTCCCTTTGCTGTGGCAGAGCCACACCATGATCTTTTCTTTAGGTGGAGCAGGTGCTGAAGGCAGGCTGCCTTTAGTATTTTCTAACCAGTTGCGTCTGCAATATTTCATTTTTTTAAGATTTTTTTTTTAAATGTATGAGTGCTCTATCTGCATGTACACCTTTATGCCAGAAGAGGGCATCAGATCCCAATGTAGATGGTTATGAGCTACCATATGATTACTGGGAATTGAACTCAGGTCCTCTGGAAAGAGCAGCTAGTGCTCTTAACCACTGAGCCATCTCTCCAGTCCTGTCTGCAGTATTTCTTTGAATAGGACTATGGCTAAGAAAAGAATTCCTAGCTGGGTGTGGTGGCATGTGCCTTTAATCCCGGCACTCTGGGATGCAGAGTGGATTTCTGAGTTCGAGGCCAGCCTGGTCTACAGAGCGAGTTCCAGGACAGCCAGGGCTACACGGAGAAACCCTGTCTTGAAAAACCAGAAAACAGCATTCCTTCAGTAACTTTTCAGTTTGCTTCCCTTACTCTCCATAGTCCCTTCATTTACAGAATCAGGACATTGTTCTTTCATTTGAACGTGTTTCAGTGTCCTGCCATTCTTGGTGGGTTCTGTGGCATTGACTGTGGGAGTTGGGCTTCCTTCCCTAGCACAGAGCTTGCTGATCCATGTGGTGGTGTCTGCTGTGGGGCCTGGCATGCTCTTGAACTCAGCTTGCTCAAGCTGCTCTAGTTCTCTCAGAAGTATCCTCATCTTTGTTCCTGTGACCCAGCCTCGTGCTTCAGGGGTGGGAAGGAAGGCAGTGAGGGAGGAGGGTGCAGAGCTGGCCTGGAAAGACAGGTGCAGGAGTGGTGCCTTTGACACCAGTTCCACCTCCGCCTGCCCTCCTTTCTGCTTCCAGTTGGAATCTTGGGGGGCCTTCCCGAGCTTAAATGCTCTACACCAGCACTGCTGCAGACAGGGCTTGTATGAGGCTTTCTGTCCCACCAGCCAGCTCCCAAGTAATGACACAGAGACTTACTAATTCTGAAAGCTCGGCCTTAGCTTAGGCTTCTTCCACCAGCTTTATAACTTAACCCATATATTTAAATCTATAGTCTACCACGTGGCTTTTACTTCTATCCCGTTCTGTATTGTATGTCTGACTTGTTCCGAATCTCCATGGCCTCTCTGCCTCTCTTCTTCCCAGAGTTCTCTCTGCCTGGAAGTCCCACGTAGACCTCCTGCCTAGCTATTGGCCATTTAGCTCTTTATTAAACCAATCCAGAAGGCATCTTGACAAAGACACATTTTCACTATGTACAAAAAGATTATTCTGCAACAAGGACTAAACTTCACCGCACATCCTTTGTGGTAATAAAGGCTATTCAAGCCATGGTACCTCTGAACATCCTGAGCCCTGGTGTTCAGGATACTGCTAGATCATACTGAACAACCATCTCCCATTCCCAATAGCTCCGGAAACTTGGGTTCTTGTCCTTTCCTGAGAACCTCAGGCCTGTGCTTGGCCCTTTGGCCCCAAGGAGTCTTTAGCTTGGCCTTGTTTTTTGGGCTGTTCTCCACAATTAGGAGTGATTCTGGAAGCCAAGTGTGGTAGCTCACACCTATGGTCCCAGTACTCAGGAGGCTGAGGCAGGAGGATTGCTCTAGGTTGAGGCTAGCCTGTCTATATAGTGAGTTTCAATTTAGCCTGTGCTATGTAGTAAGACCCTGTCTGGGAAAAAAACCAAACCAAACCAAAATGTTGCTGGGGAGGTTAGCAGAGGACACTAAATTCCCTTGAGTAGACTATGGTAGTAGTACTTCACAGATGCTGTCCACAGCCCTTTAGGGGGGCTTTTGCACAGTGTACACATGAACTCTAAAGCAACCCCACGACAGCCCCGCATTTCTCTTCCTCGGGGAGCTGTAGTTAGCTGTGTTATTATTCTCTCTGAGGAGTTTCCTTTGTTTTCATTCTTGAAGGACTGCCACCAACACCAGTTCAGCTGCTCTATCCAGTGTCCAGATTCAGCAATGTCAAGTCCCTCCAGCATCTTTGCAGATTCCGGATCCGGCAGCTTGTCCGAATAGATCATATCCCGGATCTCCCACTGCCTAAGTACAATGGGGTCATCAGGGTTAGGGCAGGGTGGTGGGTTAGAAATGCCTTTGAAGCTTGCAAGTTGCTCCCAGAGGCCCAGCCCAGCATAAAATTGTAGGCAGTGTTCTTTCGTTTCTCTGTGTCTTAGCACTTAACTCTAGAGCTGTATCATTGCAGCAGAAAGGGAGGAAGATAGGTATGTTGGCCTCACTCTGCAGGCCTTGGGCAGAGTGCAGTGCAGTAGAGTAAGGGAGACGAGTGTGTAAGGAGTGAGGTGAGAATTTGGTCAGGTTGGCAAAGGCTGTTCAGTAGTTGTAGCCGTATAAATGAATGGAGAAGGGAGGGTTCAGCAAGAGAGGTTTCTTAAAAGAAACAACCATCAATTTCCTGAGAAGTGTCCCCTTGTTTTTCACAGACCTCTGATCTCTTACATTCGAAAGTTCTACTACTATGATCCTCAGGAAGAGGTATACCTGTCCCTAAAGGAAGCGCAGCTCATTTCCAAACAGAAGCAAGAGGTGGAACCCTCCACGTAGCAGCGAGGGCCTCTGCTGTTCAACATAAAGGTAGGAACACCCTGCCTTTTTACTTCCTGAGTATATTTCTGACCTATACTTCTGACCCACGCATTTGTCTGATACTTGGTTCCCTAATAGGTACATACTTCATTTGAAAAAAAACACAACAGACGTGAAGGCTTAAAGCAGTGGTTCTTAACCTTAATGCTTCGACCTTTAATATAATTCCTCATGTTGCAGGGATCTCCAACCATAAAATTATTTTTGTTGTTACTCCACAACTGTAATTCTGTTACTGTTATGAATCAATGTAAATATTCTCAGAGATGGAGGTTTGCCAAAGGGGTTGCACCCACAGGTTAAGAGCTCTTAAGTCTCTTACAGAAGACCCAGGTTCAGTTCTCAGCACCCATATAGCAACTCAAAACCATCTGTAACACCAGTTCCAAGGGGTGGGGTGCCCTCTTCTGGCCTCCATGGACACCAGGCACACATGTGGTACACGTACATATATGCAGGAGGGGTGGACTAGCATACGATGAGGAAGGCAGACAAGTGACTGCAGATGTGGCTTCTCATATGTGGTAGAGCTGATCTCCAGGATACTGCATGCATGACACAGAAAGCAAGAGCCCAAAGGGTGGGGGATAAACGTGAAAGGAATTCACGTATGCCTTTATTTTCAAAAGGCATGATTTTAGTAAGAGTTCCACTGAGGCCCATAGCTTGAGATGGGGGATGAGAAAAAGCAGCCTGCCTTTTCTCAACCACCACAAAGTAAATGTTCAAAAGGATAAATTAGACTGGGCAAGGTGGCACATACCTGTAATCCCTGCATTGAGGAGGTAGAGGCCACAGGATCAGAGCTCATGGTTGACCTCAGCTACATAGCAAGTTTGAGGCCAGCTTCACGAGACCCTGTTTCAAACTCTACTCCCCCAACACCAACATTTAAGTGAGTAAGTAAGTAAATAAATAGATAAATAAATATTCTCGGAGATGGAGGCTCAACAGTTAAGGCCACATACTGCTTTTGCACAGGACTTGAGTTCAATTTCCAACACCCATGTCCACCAGCTTACAACCTGCTATATATAACTCCACCTCCAGGGGGCTTCAACACTCTTTTCTGGTGTCTGAAGGCTCTGTACTCATGCACAAGCCCACACAGACACATATATATATATACACATAATGAAAAAGAGAAAGAAAAGAATAAGTGAGGGAATGGTTGAAGTCGGAGGCCGTTTTCCCACTGCCCTACTGAGGTCTACTCTTTCTTTGTAAGTTGTTTTGAATACTGGTTTGTGTTGGAAATTCTTGTCTTTACTGGTAGTAGCAGTTGTAGTAGTGTGTGCGTGTGGAGGTCAAGGAGTTCTCTCCTTCCACCTTTACATGGTAAATTAAGCTTAAGTCACCAGTCTTTCCAGGTGCCTTAAACCACTGAGCCATCTTGCCAATCCTGTTTATTTATAGACAGTCTCATGTAGCTCTGGCTAACCTTGAACTCCTGGTTGTTCCGCCTGCATCTCCCCAAGTCCTGGGATTATAGGCATACATCACCATACCTCTGTGCCAGTGGAGTCTAGTTATTTATTTATTTATTTTAAGATTTTATTTTTGTTTTAGTTATGTGTGGGGAGAGGTGGTACACATATGAGCACAGGTGCACATATAGTCCAGAAGAGTCAGATCCCCTAGAACCATATTCATGCCCCATGCAAGACCTAAACTAATCTCTATAGTTTTCCTCTAACTAGGTTGGTTTTTTGTTCTTTTATTTATTTGTGTTTATTGCTAGGGTCTTACTATGTCATGATATACTACTATGTGTGGTCTAATTAGTTTTTTTTTTTTTTTTGAGATGGGATCTCAGTATATAGCCTTGGCTGGTCTGGAATTCAGGTTGACTTCAAACTCACAGAGATTTGCCTACCTCTGCCTCCTGAGTTCTGGGATTAATGTCTGGGATTAGAAAGCTCGAGCACACCTGGCTTATTTAATACTGAAGTGAACACCGGAAGGCTGGCCTCAGTAGGAAGTAGATTTATGGGACTGTTGCTTTTGGCCATGCTGGCGACTGCACATACTCACCTTCCATCCCAGGTCACCAGCCAGTCTGGTGTTAACCTGGAAGTTGTTTCTAAGCACTGAATCTGTCCTTCTCATGTGCTCCTCCGTCTTAAAGTGGGAGCTCTAGTTACTCGACACCTAGAGTTACTGTCCCGTGTTTTCTTCCTTGATTTTTAAAATTTTATGCATATGGCTGTTTTGCCTGTATATATATCTATGTACCACATTCATGCCTAGTGGCCAGGGAGGCCAGAAGAAGGCATCAGACCCCCTAGCACTGGAGTTACAAATAGTTGTGAACTGCCATGTGGGTGCTCTGAGGAGCAGCCAGTGTTCTTAAAGGCTAAGCCAGTTCTTGAGCCCCACCATTACGTTTTCTACCGAAGTAAATTAGTGTGTGTCTCCTGGGCTCTGGAAAAGCAGGAGAGCCATGCTAGTAAGTATTATCAGAGACCAAGAGATGGTTGCTTCAGAATGCTGTGGAGCTCTGACTTAAGGGTTCTGGTCTGGATGTAAAACTGCTCAGATTTTTAGTTACATGCAGGTTGTGTGCCTTGGAAGTGATTTCTAGCATATCCAAGTACTTAAGCATAGGAAGAGTTCTCTGTGTAGTGGCCTTACAGAGAACATTAGGGCAGGAGCTGGGTATGGTGACATGTCTGTAATCCCAGCACATGGAAGATAAAAGCAGTAGGATCTGTTTCCTTTTTTTTTTATTTTTTTTTTTTAAGGTTTTGTTTAATTATGTTACTGTGTAGGAGTGTGTAGACATGAATGCAAGTACTTTGAAAGGCCAGAAGAGGGTGTCAGATTCCCTGGCTCTGGAGTTACAGGTACTTGTTAAACACTCCCCCGCCCCCCAGACACACACACACACACACACACACACACACACACACACACACACACACATCATGGATACTGAGAACTGAACTTAGATCTTGGAAGAGCAGCAAGTGCTTTTATCCACAGAGCCTTCTCTCCAGCCAGGACCTCCATTTCCATGAGACCACCCTGGGCTTTATAGCAGGTGACTATCTGCTGAGCCATCTCACCAGCCCAAAAGACTTTTCTTTGGAGATGAGGGCAGGCCTAGAACTCAAAGACCTGCCTACCTCTCCCTTTTGAGTGCCACCATGTCCAGCCACCATGCATTTTGTATCTAGATCCTATCTCAAAAATAAAAAGATCAGAATGGAAAGGTTATAGGGAACTAGAAGCATCTACTGGACTCTGCTCCTTTTTTAAAGTGTGTGTGTGTGTGTGTGTGTGTGTGTGTGTGTGTGTGTGTGTGTGTGGCCTTTTGATTTAATGTACACCTATGCATATAAAAGCCTGTAGAGGCCAGAAGGCGGCTTTACACCCTCTGAAACCAGAGTTAATAAGGGTGCTGGGAACCGAGCTCAGGTCCTCTGAAAAAGTAGTAAGAACTCTTAACCTCTGAGCCATCTCTCCAGCTCCCTATTGAAAAATAATAGGATCTTTCAGTTAGAAAATGATTTCTGTGGGTGCTGTGCCCTGCAGGAAACCCACAATTAATAGGAGCACATTCAGAAGGCCTCGGTGTTGGGGATTCCAGACATCATTATATGGGAGGACAAAATAGGACTGAAAATACAATTAACCCAGAGAAGAGTGTTAGGGTGGGCAGCTGAAAGAAATCCTTGGGGGTTTTCCCAAGAAGAGTGTTCATGTCCTTTGTGGCTTTGTGAGACAGAACAAGGACCAAAAGGAACAGAGGCAGTTGGCACATCTGCTGTTAGTTTTCGTGGAAGCATCTGGTTGTCCGGCTGCCATGCTGCTCTGAGGCTGCTCTTCTCCTGCCCACAGTGGCTGCCGTGTTCTCCTCTCACTCCCTTTGGGTCTGCTACTGTGCTTGAACTGTGGTTTTTGTTCTGTTTTGTTTCCCTTTTTACCTAGGCATATTGGTTGCCAAGCTCCAGTCTGAAGAACCAAATGAACCTACCACAAAAGAAGAACTTGGCAGAAAGAGAGAAGAGAGAGGGTTGTGATTCCTGGCACAGACTTTGGTTCCCCTGCAGCTCTGGGGCTTGGAAGAAGCACACAACCATCCTTCAAGTGGGGCTCCCTGTTCTACCCAACCTTGTGCACCCCAGAGATGAGCTCCTTGGAAAACTGGAAGAAGTCTTAACACTGTTTCTTTTCAGAAGTTATGTTTTGCTATTTACATTTCTCAGTGTAGAAAACTCAGTTGAAGGCAGCTGGGGTTTATACCCATTGAGTTGAAAGTGGTGTTGGGATGAGCAGGTCAGGGGAAGGTGAGGGAAGGCTGGCGGTTCAGCTGGCGCCAAAGGCAGCCTTGAAGTCTGCTTCTCTGTGAACCTGGAGGAGGGCCCAGGAGCCGGAGAAGCAGAGAGGAATGAGATTGGTAGTTCCTGAAGATTCTCGTCTCCAGCTTCAGTAGGAGATGAGAGAAGGGCTGGTGGGTGAAAGAGAAACTGGCTGGTCCTGTTTGCTGGTGGGATGGTGACCCCACTCCTTTCCTTTTCAGGTTACAAACCTGATTTCAGAATCGCCTCTCGTGGAATCGGTGTTCATTTTGTTGTGCTCAATTCCTTAAGCTCAGAGACCCGAGGCAGAACCCCTCCATCCTCACCCCTTTCCCTCAGTAACTGCATTTCACTTGGGTTATAACAACACTCCTATTGCTTCAGCCAGCTGTCAAGGCAGTGGTGGTTCTTGTCACCTGGGCCGTTCAGAGCTCCAGTCCTAGGCTGCTGAGGTTAATGGAGCATGCTTCCAGGTTCTTTACGGCAAAGCATGCCTACAGCTGAGGAGCTGGTGTTACCCCATCTGTCAGCTAGCGGGAGGAGATGTGGAGGAAGTGAGAAACAGCTGTTGTGTCTCTAAAGGAGCCTTCGTGTCTCAGCCTTAATGGAGAGAGAGAGAGAGAGCATCGAGTCTCACAATCACAGATTTATCACCATCGTCCCACCTCTGGGATGGGAGGTGGCAAGGGCTTCCTCATTTTCCCATGTTCATTCTTGCAACACGGCCATTTCCTGAGTCAGACCCCATTGCCCTTCCTTTACTGATGCTAGTTTGAAAGTTGCCTGTTTTCCAGAGGGCTGTGGAGGAGGAAAGAACTTCAGTGCTGAGCTGTCTCTGTGTCTGAGGCTGGCCACGGCCAGTCATAGGCTACATAAATTTGCTCTCCTAAAGAGTTCCTCTGGGAGAAGTAACTGTCAAGATGGATGGTGGAGCTGTTGGGTCTTCCTTACTCTCCTGTAGTGTCCATATGACAGCCTTGTGAGTTCTCTCTGCTTGTATCTGCCTTATATAACAAACCGAACATCAGGTTTGGAGTTATGGATGGTTTAG
Source organism: Peromyscus eremicus (assembly GCF_949786415.1). NCBI lineage: Eukaryota > Metazoa > Chordata > Mammalia > Rodentia > Cricetidae > Peromyscus > Peromyscus eremicus. The sequence continues at coordinate 80,024,104 of NC_081423.1, forward strand.
GGTGAAGCCCTGTGGGTTCCCTCTGCATGGAGTCAGTCACCTTCTTCCTCCTTTAGCTAACCAGAAAGGAAATGTGCTTCCTTAGAAGACTGTAAAGAAATGAACTGTGTACGTGTTTTCTAGCCCACTTGTGACAGGGCTCATGGTACTCTTTTCCTCCTTGACATCATATTACCAACAGCATAAGATCATGATTCAGAGATTGGCATACCTGTAAGTTCTGCCTCTGGAGGGTCCAGGTCACTCATCATCATACGTACGGAAAGGGCCGCTCTGCAATAGAGCCCCAAATCTAGAATCCACAGAGATCTTCAAGTGGTTAATATGGAGTTTGGAGGGATTCTGTCTCCAATTTCAGCCACCCATAATTTAAAAAGTAGTTTTCATCCTGTGTTTGCATGGCTCTGAGCTAGGTAGTGTGGAAGGACATATGAGGTAGAAGACAAGATCCCTTCCTTGAGGGAACTGCAAAGTGACTGTTGCATAGGAGGGAACTGGGGAGCGACTCATCGCAGCAGAAGGTCAAGGACCATCTTTAAAGACAGAGTGGGCGTGATCAGGGTAGACCAGATGGTCTAGGAAAGCTCTGGGGTGATGGGGCTTTAGGTTGTAGGCGAGGGCAGTGTAACAGAGCACTCAAACTAATGTACAGAAGGAGATGTCTGTGTGTGGCAAGTACGCAGCTGCCTTAAATAACAGCATCGGAGTCCTACTTGACTGCAGAGGTCTAGACTCAAACCTCCCAGTAGTTCATCAGGTCTGAAGGCTAAGGAGGTGTGAGGGTGTGGTGGAGGGCAAAACCAGAAGTTGGCAGACACCTTTGTGGTACCAGTGGAGAATTTATATTCAGGTGCAAACCAGACCTCCTGCGGAGCATGGGTAGCCTTGCCCTTTTTGTCCTGGGAAAGCATGTTGTACGGCGGACATGATCTGCATGTATGTCAGACACAGCCCAACTGGTCTGACCCTTCCCTGGCAGAGTGGGCTGCAGAGCAGAGCACTGTGGGAGACAGCTCTATGAGGCAGGGCTTGGCACCCGGGGGACCTTGTGTAGAAGGGGATGTTTGGGGAGAGCAGTTGAGGCAGTTGCCTGGACTGCAGGCTGGCTGGAGAAGGGGGCAGGAGCAAGCCCAGAAGTCAGCATTGGCCTTTGCCCTTTGCCCATGCTGGACAGTGCTAGTGGAAATGCAGTCCACGAAGGGAGTCACTTGTCTTTGGTCACAAACCAGGAAAGGCCATCACTTCTAGAGACCTGCTGTGGGTTTCTGAGTTGTGGTTGGGAGAGTCACTGTCCTTCCCAGCCGCAGCCTATGTAACCCTCCCTTGTTTATAACTCATCTATTGTAACCTTCCTCAGGACGGGTATGTGCCAGTGTAAGCTAGTGACAGCTGCTGCTGCAACCTAGATTTCCTTGAAATGCATGTCTGTGCGGGAGCATAGGCATGGGGAGAGCAGGGGCTTGGCTCGGGTCCAGCTGTCCTGATTGGACGTTTAGGCTGATGCCAGGGTGAAGTAAATGTAGATGGCAGTGCCAGCCTCTGGAAAAAAGCTTGGAAGTGACCCCTAGTTCCTGTTTCTCTTTTCCCACTGTCCCTTAGGCTAAGCTGTTGTTTGAGGCCAAGCAGGGAGTAGTGATGGGATGTCGACATATCCCCCTCTGATGCACATCCCATAAGGACTGGGGAATGGTTCAGTCTAGCTCCAGGAAGGACCCCAGGGAGCCACCACCCTTTCAGCCTTTCCCCATGCTCCTAGAAGGGCATGGCCTGCTGGAAGTCCCTACTCCAGTGGGAAGTAGGGACAGGAGAAACTTCCCCAGGGAAGATATTTTCCTTCCCTGTTGCCTCTCCTGACCTTTGAGCCCAGGAGTCAGAGGTCAAGTCTAAGGAGCTGCAGCAAGGTCTAGAGATCTGTGTGTGAGTCCTCATTTGTAGAGGTCTTGCCTGCAGTGGGGTGTTGGGAACATCTCCACTAGCGGGGACTAGGATTTGTTTTCCACTTTAATAAGAGTATGGCATGCCCCCTGTGTGGAGGGGAAGAGCTTTGAGTTAGACATTTTCCCTATGGGAATCCTCTTGGTTTGGTTTGTGGGAGGAGGGAGTGGATGCGTGGTTTTTCTGTCTGGTCCTCAGCACAGCTGTCCTCACTGAACTTGTGCTATTGCATACATGTAGCCGTCTTTCTTTTCACTGCAGCAGTGTTTATCAGTAGTTCAGATGATTTATTTGCTCCTGGGGAGTAAAACCTTTTGTATTAAAAAGAAAAAAAAAGGAAAAAAAAAAAAAAAGAAAGGTGTGCCCCATTATGATAGCTGTAGAATTACTGGGCCGCAAGAATCAAGTCTGCAAGTCCCCATGGTACATCCTGTTTTGGCATTGCAGCCTTTGTGCTCAGTACAGAGTGCCAGAAGGCCTTCCTTGAAGCAGTGGAGAACAGCGTTTGGGGAGGGAGATGGGATCGAATCAGCGAGAGCTCTGGGACTCCGGACTGCAGTTGAAAATAGGGTGCTGGTTCTGTAATCTGCCAGAGAAGGGGCCTTTCTTCACATGCAGATTCCGTGTGTCCTTGACCTTTCATTGCTTCCGTGTCCTCTTGTCTTTTCTGTCCTTTGTCCTGTCCCTTTCCACTTCATCTACCTCCGGAAAGCCAATCCTGCATGCCGAGTTTGTGACATGCCTTCACTCCCATTTCATCTTCAGAGGGTTAGAGGGTCCCTGGAGCTGCTCTGGGCCCCACTGATCCTCCTCACAATGCCAAGAGGCGTCGAGAAGTCAAGGAAAGCAGCCAGCTGTAGCGGGCAGACAGCAACATTGGATCGCAGCTGGACTGCGATGGCCTCTGCTTCTGGAGACAGATAGGGAAACCAAGACATTCTTCTTCAGCCCACGGGGGGACCCTGCTGTGAACACTGCTCAGTGGACAGTGGGCTGCTCTGACCACTCCATCCCTGGTGCTCCCGAGAGGGACAGACAAGATCCAGGCGCCGCTCTGGGCAGGCCAGACATTGAGACGCCCACACTGGTGCTGCATGGCACAGGCACTGTGCATTCTGGTAGTTTTCAGAGACTGCGTGCTGAGGGGTGTCACTCTGGACTCAGTGGTTAGGGGGTTCTTCACCAGAGGGGAGCCATACCCCTGCAACCACTCTGTCCTGCTTAGCCACCCCTGCCCTCCGAGCCAAAGCGTGGCCTGGTGTTTGTCTTCCCATTTAGTTTTCCTCCTTTATTCTCCCTTTTTGTGCTTAATTTATTAAAATAGTTGCTGTATAATTTATTTTCATAAAGTATAAAAAATAACTAAATGGTTAAAATAGACTTGCAGGCCAATCTTAAATGGGTGGGGGGTCTGGGGTGGGATGGGGAGAGGGAAAGATGTTTTGATATAAACAAAACAAATGCACTTTGGGTGTGTTTTGGTATTTTTCTGGGCATAGAGGGGTGGGTGTTGGGATGTCCCTGTAGATTAGTTCCAGAATGGGGTGTCTGTAAATACTGTATTAATAGGCATGTTTGACTCTTGTAAAGGGACATTAGTAGCTGCTGCAGGTCCTGTTTGGAAACCCTGTGTATAATTCCCAGTTTTTTGTAAGTGTCAGTGCGGGAGACATTTGACTCTTGTGTTTGTATCTCCTTTTTATGATTGCTGTACCGACCCCATGTCTTTTTGGGGAGGGATGAAAAGAGATTTGAAATAAAAATGTTTAGAAATGATCTGTTACTGGGATTTGTGTTTTTCAGTCTCTCTCCTGACTCTTCATCTACTCTCGGGCATGGCAACCATGCAGAACACACCCAGTGCCATCTTTAGAGTTGTTGGAAAATTCCTGAGGCTCATGGCCACTCCCCAGATCTGCCTTAGAAAGTGCAGGAGCATTCCAGAGAGCCTTGGGGAGAGAGGGCAGGTGCCTGAAGCCTTCCTGTCTGGGTGTGGAGTGGCACTTTTATGTGGCAGTAGCCATCCTGGTGAGGCTAGCCAAAGGCTTCCTTGCCGCTTTTCCAGCCTGGCCCTCCCAGATCTGGGGCAAGGGTGTCACTTTTCCGATGGATGCAGGTGTGTACTGGGAACCACTAACCCGACCTACCGTTTCCCCTGAGTCTTCTGCTTCCTGCTTAAGGGGCCAATGTGCTGCCTGGAAATTGTCTGTAGGTTTCCTGCTGAATTCTCTGCGAAGCCTCGTCACTGGGCTCGTCAGAGGCGGGCCTCTAGGAGTCTCTGCTGGCCCCAGTTCTGGAGATGCAGCTCTTGTGAAGAAACTGGTCCTGATAGTCTGACGGTGACAGGAATGCCTGAGTAAAACGTCCTTTGTTCTTGAAAGAAGAGGTGGTTCCAACAACAAATCAACGGTATTACAGGGAGGCTTCACTAGCCATTTGGGAGCCCATCACAAGAGATCTTGGCCAGAAGCACCTGAGCTTGCCAGGCCTCATCTAGGGTGTTAAAGTGTGTTATCAGAGTTTACTTTCCAAATGTAGCACTAATTTTCATTGTTCTAATTCCAGATCACTCAACATGGTGAGGCCTGTTGGACTCTAAGCTTAGGAAAGCTAGATCTGGGTCCCCTCTGACTTGGGCCATAAAACCCTTGGAAGATGAGCATCCCTTTGTAAACTTGTGCACAAAATGTTCTTTACAACTTGAAACCACCTCAACCTCCTGTGATCTGGTCCACTGCGGCTGCTACCTTGTGTCCCAAAGGCTGTCCCATCCCCTACCCTGGCAGAGCTCATCATGCACGTGCTTGACTTACAAGTCCATGGCAAGGAATGGTGTAGAAGATCCTCCTGCTGTTCTGTCCCATATCCCTCGGTGGCGGCGGGGACCTAAGGAAAGTGTTTCTCCATCTTTCCTCCTCCCACATCTCAGAATGAGCATCTTACACCTCATGACTCTTCTGCTATTTGTGCCAATTGGACTCTAAGCACCCATAATTTTTCTCTGTTGTTCAGCCAAAAGCTCAGAGTTCATTCAAGCTCACAACAAGTGAGTTGTCATGTCATTGAGATTCCTTCCCAAAGGATTCAGAAGGGTTTTCTTTTTCTTTTTCTGCACCGTTAACCTATACTCAGGTCTCCATAGAAGCTAGGACTGTTAGGAAAAAAAAACCAAAAAAACAAAAAACAACAACAACAAAAACAACCTTGCCATATGTGAAATTTGAGTATCCTCCCTTTTTATCCAAACAATTTCAGCAATTTCCCAAGTGGTCTTGCCTCCTGTTTTCCTGCCATCCTTTAAAAAAAATCTTCTAGGGGCTGGAGAGATGCCTCACTGGCTAACAGTACTTCTTGGAGAGGACCCAGATTTGAGTTCTCAGTACCCACATGGTGGCTCACAACCATCTGTAACTCCAGTTCCTGGGGTCTGATGCCCTCTTCTGGCCTCCACGAGTACCAGACACACCCGGTACAGATATATACATGCAGACAAAACATTCATACACAAATCTTTAAGAAAATAATTCCTTCTAACCAGGCATGCTGGCATATACCTTTAATCCCAGCACTAGGTAATCAAAGGCAGACAGATCTCTGTGAGTTTGAGGCCAGCCTGGTCTACATAGTTCCAGAACAGCCAGAGCTACATAGTGAGACCCTGTCTGTTGTGGAGTATTTAACTATGTAAAGATGTGTTACATTTATTTCTGCTGCCTTTGTTAACAATGTAAAGATGTATTACATTTGTTTATGCTGCATTTGTTTAATTATATAAAGATGTGTTGCTGTTTCACTTTGCCTGCCCTAAGGCACCTGATTGGTCTAATAAAGAGCTGAACGGCCAATAGCTAGGCAGAGAAAGGATAGATGGGACTAGCCAGCATAAAAAACAAGTAGGAGGAGAAATCTAGGCTCAAGAGAAGGGGTGGGATGGGGGCTGGAGAGATGGCTCAGAGGTTAAGAGCACTGGCTGCTTTACCAGTGGGTCCTGAGTTCAATTCCCAGTCAACCACAGGTTGGCTCACAACCATCTATAATGAGATCTGGTGCCCTCTTCTAGCATGCAAGCAGAACACTGAATACATAATAAATAAATCTTAAAATATAGATTAAACAGATTAAAACAAGAGCTAAGACAAAGCCATTCATAACTAGTAAGTCTCCATGCCATGATTTGGGAGCTGGTTGGTGGCTCAAAAAGAAAAAGCCTGTTACACTTGTCTAAAAAAATAAAAAATAAAAAATTCCTTCTAGGCCGGGCAGTGGTGGCACATGCCTTTAATCCCAGCACTCGGGAGGCAGAGGCAGAGGCAGGTGGATCTCTGTGAGTTCGAGGCCAACCTGGGCTACAGAGTGAATTCCAGGAAAGGCACAAAGCTACACAGAGAAACCCTGTCTCAAACAAAACAAAACAAAACAAATCCTTTTAAAACCACATGTAAGGGCCTGTGAGAAGGCTTAGCAGGTAAAGATGCCAAGGCTGACTACCTGAGTTCAATCCTTGGAATATATATGGTGGATCTGGAGCCCACATGATGAAAAGGAGAAAACTGACTTCTGAAAATTGCCCTCTGACCTACACACAGACACACAGAGGGTACACAGTTAGACTGAGGGGGAATAGCATCATGGACAGATCCTCCTGGCTGAAATCACCTCTGGGCTTTGAATAGGGGGCTGGGATGGAAACCAGACTGGACTGGAAGCAAGCACTTTTGGATGAGTTTTGAGCCGCAATGGTCAGGGGAGAACCCAGCATGTGTGAGGAGGCTAGAAGAGCTGCTGAGTGTGGTGAGCTGGGACTCAGGCTTGGCGGGAGCTCTGGGCTGCAATCACACTGCCAACCCCTGAACTCTTGGCACCAGGTTGGATCCGCCCCAAGTGGTTGAAGAGAAGCCTGATCAGGACAGGGCATGCCCCTTTCTGATGCACCTTGTGGGTGCCAATGCCTACCTGGAACACTCAGGACTAAGGTTGGCCAGACTGAACTGAGCAGTGAACCTTCAGCCGGGAAGGAATTCCAAGGCAGCTGCTGGACGCAGGACAGGAACTTAGTGTCACCTGATTCTGGGGACTCTGGGGCGGAGGGTGGGAGTGGACGAAGCCAGGTGAGCCTTCAAAGCTTCTCCTGCCACCTAGTGGCTGCTCTAAGCCAGGCCACCCAGCTGCACTCTCAGGCTGGTAGTAGTGGGTGAGGCTGGGATAAATATTCACAAACAGCGTCTCCAATCCTCCTCTTACGCGGTCAGATTTCACCTTGGCCAGTCAGGGACCCTGGCTTGTCCCGAATCCTCTGCCTGACCATACATGAGGGACAAAACCCCTTTCTGAGGTGCAGAGAGAGCCATGTCTTCTAGACTCACTGGTGGTGTGCAGAGCTGAGGCCCACAATCCCACACTGGTGGGTGCCACTCTTACAGCATGACGATGGCCAGTGACAGATGCTGGGACTCCCGCCCGGCTCGGCCCTTGGGTCTCCCCCAGCCTCTCTCCCCACCTCCTCTGGAGGATATGCCCTTTTTTCTCTACGATGACAAGGGACAACAGGCACCCCGAGGCCTGCTGGGGAAGGCCAGCCGGGCCTGTGCTACTCCTGGGCCTCCTGTCTAGCCCTCGCCTAGGGGAGAAGGCTGCTTGCCCTGAGGTCTTCATTGCATCATGTCAAGCTCCTGCCTAGGAAGCAGCTGCATGGATTTGGGGAGGGGCCAGACCCTGGGGGAGGAGCCTCAAGAGGGATCCAGGAGTCGTAGGAAGGGGCCTCCCCGTGACTGGCTGTGAGTCCCGAGTAAGGCGTCCCGGGACACCTGTGTGCACTCTGGTGCCTGCCACCTTTCCCGACTGACACCCACGCTCCCTCTCCGGGCCTGGCAGCCTCAGCTGCACTGGGCCAGATTGCATCATGCTTGGCTTTGTTCTCAAAGAAGCAGGTGCAGGAGTGCCGTGCGCTTCCCTCTCACCCTTCTCACTCCCTCCTGGGCCACCCTCCTCTCTCCCTTCAGGGTTCTCCACGCCCCAGTAGAGGGGGGAAGGCAGAGTAGGCTGATCAAGGTGGTCCCCCAAAAAGGAACACCAGGTGGCCTAGCAGGATACGGACTATCAGAACTGAGTGACAAGGTCAGAAACGTTCTCCTGCTTCTAAGGCTAAAAATAACGTAAGCTGAATTAATTCAGCGCTTGCAGGAAGTACGAAGTGTGTGTGTGTGTGTGTGTGTGTGTGTGTGTGTGTGTGTGTGTGTGTGTGACTCGTGTGGACCCAGTGCTTTCTGCCCATATTCTTGTGTGATCTTTTCTGCAATCTCGTGAGGTAGGGCTACTGTCACCTGTTTTCTGTCAGAGTGCAAAGATGTGAGAAGACTTGTCCAAAACCACAGGGCCATTCAGGCAGACTGTGGACTTGAATCTTGGTCTGTTTTCCTTTTGACAGATGTCACCAAGGGACAGTTGGAAAATTCCATGCTGATCGGAACTGAACATTTTCTTTAAAAGGGGGCTTGGAGATAGTGACTCATACCTGCAATCCTAACAGTCAGGAGAGAGCTGCAGGAGGGAATGCCATGAGTTCAAGACCAGCCTGAGCTTCATAGTGAGTTTGAGGCCAGCCAGGATTACAAGTGAGACCTTGTCTAAAAAATATTAGGAAGCTGAAAGTGCCCAACACACTCATTAGGAGGCAAGAGTGTCTTTTTGTCTTTTAATTTGAGAAAAGAACTGAAGTAAGCTTCCTACCAAGTGGCCTGGCTATGCCAGCCCATTTCCCCACTGCTCTACCCTCAGGAGGTGCTGCTGCTGCTGCAGACTCTGGCTTAAGCAGGGTGCAAAAGGGTAAGAGCATGTCCAGAGGTCCCCTTACCCCCCACCAGGTAAGATAATTTTATGGGCTTTAACTAGGTATACATGTAATGACCCCAAAGGCTGGGCAGAGATGCTGGATGGTACAACTCCTCTTTGTAAGGACTCTGCTTGTATATCTATGGTGTTTGGAGTGTGTTTTGTTTGTTTGTTTTTCCCCAAGACAGGGTTTCTCCGTGTAGTCCTGGCTGTCCTAGAACTTGTTCTGTAGACCAGGCTGGCCTCAAACTCAGAGATCTGCCTCCCTCTGCTTCCCGATTGCTGGGATTAAAGGTATGTGCCACGCCCCCACTTTGGAGTGTGTTGATAATTTGACATTGGGGTTTCACGATCAAGCCACCATGAATTTGGCCAGAACCAATATCTTTAGGGATAGACCTTGCGAAGCTCTGGCCAAGCAGCAATTTCAGGAGCTTGGAAATGGGTTCCTCCAGCCACCCTGCTTTCATTTCCTGATCATTGAAGGAGATTGAGAGGAACGCCAACGGGAAAGAATACAGTCTGGCCTCCGCAACCAGAGTCCAGCTCCTCCAGGGTCTGGAAGAGGCCAGTTGGGGGTGGGAACGTGCTTGCTTGCTGGTACACTCCTGTCTTTTTAGTCCAGGGTAGACTTCATATAAAGGGACAAAGGGTCCATTGACCCCATAGCCTTGTGACACTACCCAAGACCGCCCTCCCTCCCCAGGCAGCCAGTAGGACCCTTGGGTAGCAGACAGGGGCCCTGAGGCCACCTAGAGGGCATGGCAGTGAAGCTGAGGGAGGCCAGTCAGCTGGGTGGAGAACGTGGGGAGTATGTGGGTGGTACCAGGGCCAGCCAAGGATGGGGGTGCTTCTGGGACTCTACTGCTGTCCTAGGAGCAAAGCTCCTAATATCCTGCATTATGGAGGCATAGGAGGGCTGGCAAGTTCAACTTCAATACCAAATAAACCAGCTGGGTGTTCTCTCGGGTCTCCCTGCCCCCATAAGCCCTCCCCCCAACACCCAGCCTATAAAGCCCCCTTTGTCTGGGAGGCTGCGATCTTAACTCTTTCAGCTTCCCACTCCCTTCTCCCTCACCCTCTGGTGCCTGACAGAGAGACTGGGTGAGAAATGTGAGGTCAATTTCTTGCCAGCCTGGACACTGGCTGGGCCATCAGCAGCCACTCCTGCATATGAATGCTGGGAATCCCACTACCCGGTTGAGAGCAGGTGAATTGCCTCCCCTGTCCCCTCTGGATTCCACTCTTGCCCTGGGGCAGAACACCCACCTCATTTATCCCTATTCATGTAACGTCCCTCTCAGTTTGGTCCTGCTTTGTCCGTGACAAGGGACACCCTGTTTTTGGTCGCCAAAGAGAGAAGGAGTCGCTTTGGCACTTGCTTGGTCTTCATCAGGGTTGGTGAACCTTGTCATCTGGGACCCAAAAGCCCCTTCTTGGTAGTGGGTAAGCAGGTCATCATCCAGTTTGGCACACGGCTGCTACATGGCATGCTGGGTGGGCGACAGGAATCTCTCTCCGTCCCTGCTCCCCACCCCCACACCCCAGGCAAAGGCCTTAGGGCACATTTACAGAAAGGCTGGACCTCGGCAACAAGGAGCCACCCCTGCCAGCCGCCTGTTCTCACCACCATCACCCTGTAGAGTGGCACAGTGCCTGTCTGTGTTCAGCACTCCGTGGGTATGTCTGCTGGCTCTCAGTCTCTGAAGTGGCCCATTACCATTTGGGCCATCGGGTCAGCTCTGCCACCAAGCCTCTTGGTTCCCTTGGCCAAGCTCCTTTCTGGAGCCCGTGAAAGGAGAGGTGGGACCCTCTCGACTGGGCTAGCCTCAGGAAAGTGACAAGGGTCTTCCCCTGGAGCCGGTGTCTTCTCTCCACGGTAAAGATCCCAGGACAGGCAGCATTGGGGATGGAGGCAGGAGGAGCCCTTGGATGTGTGGGGCCCTGGGATGCACTCTGTGTGTGATAGAGTGTGTGACTCCGCGCAGCTGGTGGCCGGTGTCTGCGTGTGTGAAGTGTGAGCTCGTGGAGCGCGGGCCCCCACCCGGGCCGGGGGAGACAGCGGAGCCCGCGGAGGGGCGGAGCCTGCGGCGGGGCGGAGCCCGCGGCGGGGTAGGCTCGGGCGGCGGAGTCCAGGCGCTCCTGGCGTGGCTCGTGGTCGCCGGGTGCAGCTGCCCGGCCAGGGTGAATGGAGGGGCCGCCGCCCCCTACGCCCCTTGGGGCCAGCGAGCGGAGGACAGCATAGTGGTCGCAGCATGGAGCAGGTCAGTGGATGCCGGGTACGGGCGTGTGTCTGAGAATCAGGGCTGCGGGAGCGGTGACCCGGCGAGGGTGGGCGAGGCAGGAGTGATGGCCGGACTCCGAGGGAGGGGTGCGGGCGCGGGAGCTCTGGGCGGGGCCGAGCTGGAGGAAAGGGATGGGGCCGTGCGACACGGAGCTGGTGCACCCATGCACACGCGCGCTCTCGGGGGCACTCCCCCATCGCGGATAGCCAGGGAGGCACGAGCAGAGGGTGCCCTCTACGCCACCCCCCCCACACACACACATTTAGAAACCCCATCTCCAGTCGGGAAGGCAAGCTCCCAGCCCCTGCTCGCTAAACCTAGGCCTGAGGGGACGCGGGCTCTGCAGAATGAAGGGGTAGCCGTACAACTCCGTTGTCCCCCAGGTCTCCACCCTCCAGTGGGACTCAAGATACAGCGGCCCTTCCCCCTACGTGTCAAGGGACTTCTCCCAGCCTGTCTGCCTCTTCTCCCAGTTACAGCAGCCGCAGCAACTGCTGCCACCATTTCACGGCAATGAGAAGATGGGGTGGGCTAGGAGGCTCGCCACATGCGCCCCAAATGCAGCGCTGCCCCTCTGGCTAGGTGGGCGGCTGCCTGCCTTTAACCCAGGTTCCTGGCTGGACACTGAGGGTGCAGGCTAGGGGTAGCGGCCAGGGAAAGGTACCCTGCTAGACCTGTCACTCTGCACACCCCAGAGAGCCTGGCCAGTCAGGTCAGTGAGCAGGGGGCCCAGATTTTGGCTGTGAGCCCTGGCTCTAAGAGGGGCAGCAATGGATGGGGTTGGAGTGCCCTCGATGCTCCCAAGGATGCTGCTTGTATGAGGTCCTTGGGTGGGGTTTGGAGTGGTGGAGTTGGCTTTTCTGTCACTAGATGTACCTGGAAGTGCTGAACCTGTCCACATAGGCATCTTTTCCCTGCTTCAGGCTCCTCTCAGGGGCTTTGCCTCCACCAGTTGGTGTGGGGTCTTGGCCCCTCAAGATCCATCCCCTCCCACTGAGCTCAGGCCCCCTACACTGTTTGCAGAGGGGTTCAGGCACGGGCTCCCTATGATGGTGGAGAGTCAGCAGATGGATGATCCTAGATTCTGGAAGGTTGGGAGGCGTCGAGGGCTCTGGGTTTCTTTCCTGGGCTGGCTGAGAGGTTTGGGGCGGGGTCATGGGCTGCTCCAGGCTCCGGGCCTGTTTGGCATTTTGGCCATTAATTTAAATGGCCAGTGGCAGCTCCCCAAGCACTAGGTCTGGTAGGGGGAAGGAGACACAGCTCCTCCTTTTTACTGCTGAGTACTGCTGAGCACACTAAAAAAGCCGGGTGTGTGTGGGGGGGTTACTAAATGCTGCTGAATTCTTTAATATAATATCAGTTTTATGTTATATGAATTTCACTTCCTTTTTTTTTTTTTTTTAAGGAGGGAAGGATAGGGCCACTGTTCCTGTCTCCTAGCCCCCACCCAAGTACTCCTCCAGGTGACCTTTGCTCCAGGTTTGCTCTACTATTCTGGCATCAGACTCTTCCCTTTTCTCAAAGGACAGGCCTTACCTACCAAGCCCACTGTCACCCCTCCCAGGGAGTAGAACCGGACAACAGGATGTTGGACTTTCTTTTCTTTTCTTTTCTTTTTTTTTTTTTTCTGATGTCACTATGTCACTGGGTCTGGGTTCCCTAGTGCTAGTGTTACAGGAGTGTATGTGTGGGGCTGGCTTTAGGCCATGGGACTTCTGGCCTGGCTCTACACTGCTGGTAGGCCTGGAATGTGTGTCTCCAGGCTGCTCATGAGAGCTGCCAGCTCTGGAGAGGGATGGCCTCTGTAGAAGAGCAAGGCTACTCAGCCTACGGCCTTCCAAATGTGAGCTCACTCTTAGGATGGGCGTGGTGTGGTGGGATGTGTGAAGGCAGAGTGGAGGGACTGGCTTGGCTTGACATGTCTAAGACCTTGGGGTTACCCTATGCCCGGGGCCCTGCCAACTTCTCTGCCAGTGGCTGGTGTTCGAGGTCACCGGAAGCATGGTTTGTAAAGGGGTGTTTCTGAAACCAGAGCTGCAGCAGCTCCTATTTTAAGTCTCCCATGTGCTGAGCCCTCTTGAAGGCAGAGAATCCTTTTATAGTGCAAGAGCCTCCCTGGTGTGTCGGCTTGGTATGTGTGGATTCTGGCATGTAGGGTTTCCTAAAGGGGAGCCTGTCTGGAATCTCTCCCAGGGGCTGGATTTGCCAGGTTCCCCCAATCTTGTTTCCAGCTCCGCCCCCTTTCCTCTCCATTGGACTCCCCTCTCTCCACCCAGGGCTGGCTTAGGGCCAGACAAAGGAGAGAGGGGCAGCTGCTGGGGATTTCCAGAGCTTCCAGGGGGAGGTGGGGGAGGTGGGAGCCACCCACCCCTTCCTCCTCTCTCCTTCCCTCCCTCTCTTTCCTTTTCCTCGGCCCCCTCCCTCTACACTCTTCGCTCCGTCTACCCTTCCAGGAGGGAAGCATGAGAACGAAGCAGGACCCCTCCTATGTGGGGGCTAGGCAGAGTCTAGGTCTTCTTACAGAACGATAGAATCCCTGGAACAGGAAGGGTCTGGCTGGCCTGATACCCCTCGGCTCCCACAATGCCCTGCGGCAGACTTTGCTCGAGTCCTGAGACTGAGCTGGGAAAGCCTGGATAAATTACTTAACCTCTCTGAGCCTGTCTCCTCATTCACACAGTGGACCTAATTATATCCGCCTTACAGTGTTCTCATGGAGTTGAACGAAATTACATTAGGCAGACCGTGAGACGTCATCATCACTCAACACAGTTCCGTCCCTTTCCCCTCCATCTTGGTGTTCCAAGGTCCTGCGACCTTTGTGAGCATTGTTCTCATGCTCAGCCACTCAGGCCATGGCCCAGGGGCTTCACTGGCTGATGACATACAGTTAGGGCCCTATTGCAGGGCAGGGACCCCACCCAGGGCCTCATCTCTTTGTGCCACCCCATAGGTTTTCCTAGCAGTCAGCCAGTTCAGATGGAGCAGAGTTATCACCTCCTGCTGTGACACTTGCCCAGGCTTCATGTGGCTGCTGCCAGCCCAGGGAAACTGCACCCTCCTGCTCCTGCTCCTAGCCAGCTGTCCAGGAGTTGCTGGGCTAGGGGCCCCAGCTGTTTGGCAAGTCCCTAATGACTTGGCCCTAACTTAGCCAGAGGCCCTCAACACTTCCCGAGTGTGTTAGGTAGGGTTTCTGGCAGCAGGGATCGAGTAGGGGCTGGCATCTTTTTGAATGAATAGTTTTCCCACTGACACCATTAAAAATCTTTGTGATAGCCGGGCGGGCGGTGGTGACGCACGCCTTTAATCCCAGCACTCGGGAGGTAGAGGCAGGTGGATCTCTGTGAGTTCAAGGCCAACCTGGTCTACAGAGTGAGTTCTAGGACAGCCAGGGATACACAGAGAAACCTTGTCTTGAAACCACCCCCCTACACACACACACACACACACACACACACACACACACACATTCTTTGTGATGCTTTAAGTCTTTAATCCCAGCACTCAGGAGGCAGAGGCAGGCAGATCTCCATCAGTTTGAGGCCAGCCCTGGTCTGTCTAGCAAGTTCCAGGCCAGGCAAGGCTACATTGTAGACTGTCTCAAGAAACAAAGCAAACAAAAGGATGTGAGTCTGCGGAGGGGAGCCGTGGGGTTACCAGAGCTTGTATCCCACTGCTTCCCTCCTTCCTCAGCTCTTTGCCAGTCAAGGGCCTTCAAGGGTCTACGCTAGCCTCCAAAGGCCACTGCCTTCTTTTCTCAGTACCCAGCCTCTCTCTTGTTTTTCTCGGGACTGTGACTGTCCCTCCATTGCAGCCCCATCCCAGAGCATCCTTTGGGGGTCCATCACCCTCCCTAGACTAAGGGTTCCTGGAGGGTAAGTACACCTTCTGTTTCACTAAACTGCCCCCACCGAATGCCATGGGCTTTGGAGATACAGGCTGTGCAGAGGACAGGGTTTCCTTTGGGAGACTAAAGAGGATCCAGGGTGCCAAGACCAGCTCTCCTGTCTAGCCCTACCCTCCTCTCTTCTTCCACCAGGGGGCGCTCGTTTTCCTTTATTGGAAGGGCTGCTGGAGAGGCCAAGTTCATGGCCCTTTGGCCCTTTAATCCATCGCTGCCATTTTATAGACAGTTCCTAGTATATGGTGCTCAAGTGATGACTTCTTAATTTTTTTTGAGACAAGGCCTTATTAGGTAGCCAAGGCTGACCCAATACTTGCAGTGTAGCCCAAACTAGCTCTGAATTGATGACAACCCTCCTACATCAGCCTCCTGTATGTTGAATTACAGGGATATGCCACCACACCCAACTCAGTGTACAAGGTTTTGACTTTACCATAGTGTAAAAGCAATATAACTTGAGCAGAAACCACATTCCTTTTTTTTTTTTTTTCTCTAAAAATAAGGTCTCATGCCAGGCGGTGGTGGCGCATGCCTTTAATCACAGTACTAGGGAGGCAGAGCCAGGCGGATCTCTGTGAGTTTGAGGCCAGCCTGGGCTACAGAGTGAGTTCCAAAGGCAGGCACCAAAACTACACGGAGAAACCCTGTCTTGAAAAACCAAAAAAAAAAAAAAAAAAAAAAAAAAAAAGAAAAAAAAAAAAGGTCTCATGTAGCTCAGACTGGCCTATAACTTTATATATGTGGTTGGGGGAGACCTTGAACATCTGATCCTCTTCTTTCCACTTCCCCAGAACTGGGATTATAGTATGCACTACCACACCCAATTCACAAAGATGGAATCCAGGACTTCATGTGTGCTAGGGGAACAGTCTACCAACTGAGTTCCATCCTCCACGCTTGTACTTCAGCTTTTAAACCTGACCTTTTCCTGAGGTGATGATATGTGACCAGGTCCTCTGTGGCAGCGAGGCACAATTTGCAGCCAACTCCTTAACCTAGGGGGAAATAATCTGGACCTTGAACTGTTTGACTAGATCAGGGTACTCTGCAATGTCGACCAGGATGGCTCAGAACTCACAGGGATCCTCCGGTTCTGCCTCCCCGGTGGGTACTGGGACTGAAGGTGTAGACCACCACACCAAGGAACTTAGGACGTTTTCAATGGAAATGAAACTGCGTGGAGCATCCTTACAGCTCCAGGGTACTTCCGGTCTGTTGTTAAATGTGAGCCTCCATGCCTCTCTCACAGCCGGATGAGGCAAGGCCTTAAAGGGTGAGATGGAAGTTCAGAGAACGTACTTGTCCTCAGTCAGCTGCCTGGTGAACGGGACTGGGCATCTCATCTCAGAGCTCCCATGATGACACTTTTTTTTTTTTTAAGATGTATTTATTTATTTATTTATTTATTATGTATACAGTGTTCTGCCTGCACACCAGAAGAGGGCACCAGATCTCATTACAGATGGTTGTGAGCCACCATGTGGTTGCTGGGAATTGAACTCATGACCTCTGGAAGAACAGCAGTGCTCTTAACCTCCGAGCCATCTCTCCAGCTCCCTAATGACACTCTTAAACTCCTTGCCAACTCAGGACCAGGCCCGACACTGAGGGTCCCAGTGCTGTGTTGTGTTAGTCCTGTGTTGTCTTCCTGGTCTCTGGCAGTCCTGGGATGCTTTTCTTCCAGCCACTCAGCTTCCTCCTGTGTGTCCTCAGTCTCTTTCCCAGGCACATGCTTTCAAATGCTTGGTTTAATTTTTAAATTTATTTCATGTGAATGGGTGTTTTGCCTGCATGTGCATCTGTGTACCACATGTGTGTCTGGTGCCAGTGGAGGGCAGGAGGGTCTGTTCCATCCCCAGGAGCTGGAATTAAAGATGGTTGTGAGCCACGATGTGGGTGCTGGGAACTGAACCTGAGTCTTCTAGAAGAGCAGCCAGTGCTCTCAACCACTGAGCCGTCTCTCCAGCCTTCAGATGTTGTTGTTGGTTTTTAACAAAACATTTACTGATTGATTGATTTTTGTGTGTATATTTGTGTGCACAGGCATGCATACCTGCCACTGTGCGCATGTGGAGGTCAAAAGACAAGTTTGTTCTTATTTCTCACCATGAGGATTCTGGAGATTGAACTCAGGCATTAGCCTTAGAGGCAAGTGTCTTAGCCTGCTGCACCATTTCGCTTGGCCCTATGTTAAAAACAACAATTACAACAACATTGTTCTAAAGATATATTTATTTTATGCATCTGGGTATTTTGCCTGCATGTATGTCTATGCACTACAAGTGTGCCTGGTCCCTATGGAGATCAGAAAAGTGCATTGGATTCCCTTGAACTATAGTTGTGGGTGGTTGTGAGCCACCATGTGGGTGCTGGGAACTGAACCTGGTCTTTTTTTTTTTTTTTTTTTAGATTTATTTATTTATTATGTATACAGCATGTATAACTGCAGGCCAGAAGAGGGCACCAGATCTCGTTACAGATGGTTGTGAGCCACCATGTGGGTGCTGGGAATTGAACTCAGGAACTCTGGAAGAGCAGTCAGTGCTCTTAGCCTCTGAGCCATCTTTCCAGCCCCTGAACCTGGTCCTCTTTAAGAGTGAGTGCTGTTAAGTGCTGAACCATCTCTCCAGCCCCCCTTGAAACACAGGTTTTAAAGATTTATTTGTTTATTGAGACAGGGTTTCTCTGTGTAGCCCTGGCTGTCCTGGAACTCACTCTGTAAACCAGACTGGTCTCTAACTCACAGAGATCCGCCAGCCCCTGCCTCTCCAATGCTGGAACTAAAGGTGTGCACCACCACACCCAGTTATTTTTATGTTAGATGGATGAGTGTTTTTTGGTTTTTGTTTTTCGAGACAGGGTTTCTCTGTGTAGTTTTGGTGCCTGTCCTGGATCTCACTCTGTAGACTAGGCTGGCCTCCAACTCACAGAGATCCGCCTGGCTCTGCCTCCTGAGTGCTGGGATTAAAGGCACGTGCCACCGCCGCCTAGCTGGATGAGTGTTTTACTGGATATATGTATGTGTACCATGTTTGTGTCTCATACCCAGAGGCAAAAAAATGGGTGCTGGACCCCGGAACTAGAGTCCTGGGAGTTATGAGTTGCTATGTGGGTGCTAGGAACCAAACCTAGATCTCCTGCAAAAGCAGCAGGTACTTTTAACTGCCTAGGATTCCCTTCTGCTTCTCCCCCTCAACTCCTTGTTTTTTGTGTTTTTGAAGACAGGGTCTCATTATGTAGCCCAGGCTATCCTCAAACTCGCTGTCTAGACCACAATGACTTCTGATTTGTGATCTTCCTGACTCAGCCTCCCAAGTGCTGAGATCACAGACATGGTCCACCATGCCTGGCTCAGGCTGCCTGTCCCTCAGGTCTTCTCAAGTACCTGTTTTCATATGATTTTTCTCATCTTCCCATGCAAACATCAGACTGCCTTAGCCTGAGCTCACCTGGGTTGTCAAGTGTCCTGGCTTGCCTTGCCCAACCCTAACCCCACCACCCTGCTCAGCCCCACAGCCAGGCTCCCTGTAGCTCTGCCTGTATGCACAGTTTGACCTTCATTGGCTCCCACCCATCTGCCTGCCCCTAGAGGCTGGTGTTCCTCCAGGCACTGTCCTTCATGTGGTCACCTCATCCCTTACTCTTTCTAGAGATTCTTCTACTACTTCCTCATCTCACTAGACTTCCACAATCAAGACTCTAGCTCAAGCCTGTCTTCTGGAGAGGGACTGGATCCATGATTTAAGCAGCCAGTGAATATTCCACCAAGTGTGGATTAAGTACGTGGACTCTCAGGGCGGTGTTGGTGCACACCTTTAATCCCAGCACTCGGGAGACAGAGGCAGGCAGATCTCTGTGAGTTCGAGGCCAGCCTGGTCTATAGAGCAAGATCCAGGACAGCCAGGCATACACAGAAAAACACTGCCTTGAAAAAAGGAAAAAAAAAAAAGTATGTGGACTCTGGAGCCCAAATGCCTGGTTCAAATCCTGTGTGGGTTTTCATGAGATACTTACTTAGGTGGTGGTGAATGACTGTAATCTTGAGATTATACTTGAGAATCTGAAGCAAGTGGGTCATTTGTTCAAGGGTAGCCTCAGCTACTTAGTGAGCTCCAGGCTAGACTAAGCTTATAGGTTGAGGACCTGTCTAAAAATAAAAGGCAAAGTAAAAGGAGTCTGGTGAGATGACTCGGTTAAGCGCATGCCATGCAAGTGTGGAGACCTGAGTGCAGACCCCTCGTGCCCATGGATCTAGGTACAGCTGGGCGCAGCAGCTTACATCTGTAATCCAAGTGCTAGGGAGGCAGAGACAGGCTGGATCTCCAGAGTTCTGGGTTCAGTGAGAGACCCTGACTCAGGAAACAAGGTGGGGAGTAGAGGAAGATATTCAGTGTCAGCCTAGTCTCCACAGACACACACAGACACACACAGACACACACACAGATACACATACACACACAGACACAAAGACACACACAGACACACAAAGATACATCTACACACACAGACACACAAAGATACATCTACACACACAGACACACATACACACACATACACACACAGACACACACAGACACACAGAGACACACATACACACACAGACACACAGACACACACAGAGACACACATACACACAGACACACACACAGATACACATACAAACACACACACACACAGATACACATACACACACAGACACACACATAGATACACATACACACAGACACACATACACACACCTACACACACAGACACACACAGATACACATACACACACAGACACAGATACACACACACAGACACAGACACATACACACAAACACACAGACACACACACACACACACAGTATACACATACACCACACAAAAACCAAAAAACAAAAACCATAAATGTATTTAAGTTGGTTGAACCCTAGTTTCCTTATCCATTAAACAAAATAGTAAATACTTGCATGGCAAAACCTTCATAACGTTAACTAAAGCAGAACTCACAATTTGGTGCCTGACCTGTTCACTCTCCTGGGACCATCCTATATAAACTGTCTTGAAATTGTTCTAGATTCTTCCATCTCCTTCCCCTTCACCTAGTAGGTTACCAAGTACCAAAGCCTCTGACATTTGTTGCTGGTCCCACATCCCTAACCTCCTTTCTTACTGTTCTTGGTTCCTGTCCTCACTGTATGCCTGAGAGAACAAAACACACCACTACTTCAAGTTTCTGCCAGACCGGACCAAAACCTAAGTGCCTGAGCCTTACTTACATCCTCCTGTTCCCTTCCTCATCCCTCCACACTTCCTGCCACACACCACCAGAGCCCTCCCTGCCTTTGTCTATGGGGAACCTTCTCCCCAGCTAGCCTCTCTCTCCCTTCCCCTCATCCAGGTCTGCTCAGTCACGAAACCCCACAGAGCCAGAGGCAGCTCCATTAGGCAGCCCTCCTGTTTCTCCAGCCTTCCATGGCTGCTCTGGGTTCTCGCCATAGACTCACGGGTGAGGAAGATCAGGCCACTGAAGGGAAGGAGCAGGACCTGGTCTTTAGATCCCCAGGACCACCTGCCACACCCTTGCAGGTCCCACGCTTCATGGGGTAGAACTCTGAGTCAACAGCCATGACTGGACTGATGGAGGGGTTCAGAAGGATGAGTTTGAAGGGGATCCCCCATGAGGATCGTAATCCAGTGAGGGTGCACTTGTCCCAGACTCCATAGAAGAGCCTACACGGAAGAAAGTGGATCCTGAGCCAGATAGTGGGATGTGCAGAGAGTCATACAGAGACAGAGGAGCTGGGGAGCCGGGAGAGCCTAGACGGGAGAGCCTAGACGGGAGAGCCTAGACGGGAGGGGGGTGGGGGAAGAAGGCCGGAGGAGGAGATGGATAGCAGTGGCGGGCAGGGGCGCAGGTCAAGGTGCAGGAAGAGGTGGGAGGGGCCGCAGGGTGGGGGAGCGTGGACTTTCTGGGAAGTGGGAGGGGATGGAGGAGGTTCGTGCTGTGCATTGTGGAGGGAGGAATTGGCCTGCCGGTCAGCGTGAGCTCATTTCCTCTTACCGCCTCCTGTAGGGTCTGAGGGCATCTGGCTCTGGAAAAAGTGAGCCAGGGGCACCCCAGGGGCCACCACCCTCCTCCCTGCCCCCACAGCCTCAGCTCAAATCTGCTCTCCTTACAGAGACAACCCTTTGTTCTGGGAGGAAAGGACCCTTGTGCCAGGGGGCCAATATGCCTTGCTACACCGGAGCTCCAGGCAGAAGGGCAGGAACTGGGACTCTTGAAAGTGAGAAGGTCCAGGCATTGTGACAGATGACAGTTAGGTGGTAGGAGGGACGTTTTAGGAGGAGGGGGTAATTCTGGCTTCTGACCTTGATGAGGTGAAAGAAGTTAGAGGGGTCATTATAAGAGAATCTTTGTAAGTGCTGGGGACTTAAAGCACACGGTGTGAGTCTATCAGTGGCCTTCAGGCTCTCAGGAGGAAGGACGGCCTGACTGATGTCCGCCTTCCCACAGCCTGCGTTCCGGAGCCTGAACAAGTAGCAAGGGGTGGGCTTGGCAACGTGGGTCTGTTGTGGTGGTGGTGGTCAGCCAGCGTCCTTATGAGGTCTCTGGGTTCAGGGAGTGGTGTCTTTGGGGGACACTTATTCTTTCTGCTTTGCCTGCCTTCCCTGAAATCAATTACTATTTCGTGGGGGATATCTGCTCCCCCCCCCTCATAATCTGAAGAAAGGAATACAGAAGCCTTTAAAACTGCAAGAAGGAGCCAGGTGTGGTGGCTCATGATTATTATCCCAGTGCTCAGGGAACTGAGGCAGGGATAAGCTTCAGTGCCACTCTGCAGTACTGTGGCTCAAAAACATCAAGTCACACCAAAGAAAACCCAAAACGGGGCAAGCGGCAGGCATAGTGCCATACCCTTTTAATCCCAGCAGAGGCGGGTGGATTTCTGTGAGTTGGAGGTCAGCCTGGTTTACATAGTGAGTTCCAGGCCCGCCAAGTCTACATATTTTATAAAAGAAGAAGGAGAAAGACACCCCCCCCCCCAAACAAAAAATCCTGTAAGAAGGCTCAGGAAGAGGTCAGCATAGGCAGGAGGAAGAGGAAGAATGAGGGTTAGGTAGCAAAAAGAACTTTCCAGCTCAGTGGAGGACCGAGGTACTGGTTGGTTCTCACTGGATTGTGTGGGGGCCTGTGAGCTGGGGAAACAGGGTGGGGTTCTGTTGGAGGGCTGGGAAATGAGTGGCTGGCCCAGGCCAGGAGTGTCTCTTTAGGCCTAACTCCCAGTGGAGCAGGGTAGCTGGGGGGATGGGAGTGTCTCTTTGTAGGGCCCTTGCAGAGCAGATCTTCTTAGGACCAGAGGTCTGAGGCACTGCACTCACTGGGATGGGCACCAAAAATCTGGGACGTCTGTCAGAACTCCCTCCCAGCCCTGACTCTGTGACCATCGTGGTATCCTGTCTAAGAATCTTCCTGGGAGGGGGCTTTTCCAGATGGACGGGGTCATACCTCACACCACATCCGTTGTGCTTCAACTTCCATGAGTCCCTAGAGTCTCCGCCCTAAGCCTGTCGGAGGTGAGGTGGCTTCATCCTGTCTCCGCCACTCACAGGCTTTCTGGACCTCTGGGTCCGTTCCCGACCCTCTCTAGCGTCCTTTCCTGGTGCTATCACTGGGTTCGGTGCCCTCATCCTCTTTCTATGCTCACCATTCAACATCTATCTGAGCAGGCCCCCTGCAGGCCCTCTCTCCGGAGGCTTCCCTGAGACCTCGTCGCTGGGCCAGGTTCGTTTCTGGCCCTTGGCTTCACGGTCGGCGTAGATCCCTGTCTTGGTTCTCTTTACTTTTCCGAACGGCATGTGGAAAGGCCCTTGGCTGTGCCGTGTCTGGAGCGTGGCTTGTGGGGCGGGGTGGGAGTAGGTAGGAGGAGCTACGTAGACCACGCCCCTTCGGGCCCCGCCCCTCTGTTCCCGGCCCTCCGCCCCCTGGGCCCCGGCCCGTGCCCCCAACAGTGCCCTGGCCGCAGAGCCTCCACTGCGGCCCGATGAATGGAGTCGCCTTCTGCCTGGTCGGGATCCCGCCGCGTCCGGAGCCCCGGCCCCCCCAGGTGAGGGCTCATGGTTCGGGCCAGGCTGGGGCGGGACCAGGGGCAATGTCCGGGCTGGGGTCACTGCGCCCCCGTCGGTGGGCACCGCTGCGGGAACTTGGTGTCCCGTTGGGGAGTGGCAGGAGGGACAGCTGCGCTGGGCAGAGGCTGGCTGGGACCGCCGTGCGAGGGGCCCCCGACGGGCCCGGGGCTACCGGGCCAGGGCCACCCAGTCGGTGGTGGTGCCAGGCCCTGGGCGGCCGGGCAGCAGGGGTGGGAGGCCCGCGCCTTTTGTCCGGGATTTTCAGGCGGGGCGCCCGCCGCCGTTTCCTCTGCCCGAGTTTTCGTTTTCCGTTGGCGAGGCCCCCGCACAGCTGGAGCCACAGGGAGTGGGGGAGGGGTCCTGGGGCGGGACGTCCTCGGCTCGCCCCCTCCGGGTGGGACTGCGCTGTGGGCTGCGGGGCTCGGGACTGGGACCCCAGCCCTGCCCGGCCCTCCCCTCTGCCCGCTCCGGCTGTGGGTGGGTCCGGGAGCGGGGTGCCAGGGGCATTACTCAGCGCTGGGCTGCTCTGCTTGGGTTCTTTCATCTACCAGCTGCTGAGGCTGGGGAGGGGCCCTCACCTTCCCAACAGGGTCAGTCCCCTGCCTTGGAGTCTGGCTGCCGGTCCCGCTCGATCACCCCCCAGCTCACAGTGGCAGTACAAGCTGAAGGGCTGAACACTGTCTGGCCAGTAGTTTTTCCTGAATTTGGAAAAGCCATTCCCTGGGATCCAGTTTGAGGGTCAAGGACAGAACTGAGCTGCTTCTTCTTTTGACACTCCAACGGGCTCCTGTCCTCGGGGTGTTGGTCCCGCGGGCATGTACTTCACAAACTCTTTAGGAGACTCTGGTGTCTGAACTGCATATATTAAAGTTCTCCCTCGGTCGGCTTCTCTACCCCTCCCTACAGCCAAAGTGTGTTTCCTAATTATAAACTTGAAATTCAGGATGGACAGGGGGCGGGAGGGGAGGTCATTAGGCTGGAGTCCTTCGGATGGATTCTTCCCCCCACAAATAGCGCGTACTTCATCCTTGACCCCTTACTGTCTCCACCCCTACCCCCCTGTGGGCTACTGGTGGGTGGCCTTTGATTCCATGTGGTTCTCCCCTCTGCCAGGGCAACAGCCCCATTTTCCAAAGTGGCCAACGCTGACGGCAGGAGATTTGAATCTCTATTGCAGAACCAATCATTTGGCCTGCAAACTTGGCCCAAAGGCCCCCAGCCCTGGTGGCTTTTTCCCATTGCCCACGTGTGGTTCGATCCACCCCCAGATGGCTGGGAACTCCAAGGCTCTGTGTCCTAGGCCCTACCTTCTCCTTTCACATGGTAACAGTGGATCCCCTCCATGCAATGCTCGATTCCAGGGTCTCAAAGCCCTCGTGAGTGTGTAGGAAAAGTGTTATGTTATTGGTATGTTTTTCCAGACAGGGTTTCCCTCTGTAGCCCTGACTGGCCTGAAACTCAGAGATTCAGCCACCTGCCCCCCCCCCCCCCCCCCCCCCCCCGCCTCCGTGGTTAGAGGTGTGAGGCATCATGCCTGGCAATGTTAGTGCCTATTTTACAGATAGGGTCTGACCTAAAGGTTTGGTGGTATTGTTGGGTTGGAACCTGAGTTCTGGTGGGTATAAATAAAGTCTGGGGATGGATAGGTTATTAGGAAGAAAGCTTGTATACTGCTGGGGTGGGGCAGGTTGTATGGTTCCCAGCTGGAGATGAAGGAGCTGGACCTGGGGAACAACCCTTTTGTGTGGGTAGTGTGGATGAGGCTTTCTGTGTCTTCTCTCCGGGCAACCCTGAACTCATGACGAAAGGATGCAGTGATGTTGGCATGGTTGGGGGTGGGAGTGAGGGAGGGTGTGGTATTACAAAGCAGGGCAGTGTGGGAGTGGGCAGTGGGTTGCTTCATGCCTCATTGCAAGGATACTTTGAAACTTCCCTTCTTGTGTAAAGTTAAAAGGCAGACTACAGCGAGGTATGGTGCATGCCTTTAATCCCAGCAGAGGCAGAGGCAGGCAGTTCAAAACCAGCCTGGTCTATGTAGGGAGTTCCAGGATAGCCAGGGCTACATAGAGAGACCCTGTCTATAATAATAATGATAGGCGGTGGTGGCGCACATCTTTAATCCCAGCACTCAGGAGGCAGAAGCAGGTGGATCTCTGTGAGTTCGAGACTACAGAGTAGATGACTGGACTAAGTGTTGGGGTGAGAGACTGGGGCTAGCTATTCAGAAGAACTTCCAGGGACAGGTTTGTGAGCTATAGCACCCTAGGGCAGCCTGGAGATGGTACAGGGATCTGTCCTCCAGTAGGTGGATTCCTGTGATGCTGGATTCCAATGCAGATGTCTAGAGAGACCCAGAGAACATGCAAATATATTCACATGAGCATATATGTTAATGCTAGTTTTGTTTTGTTGATTTGTTTTGTTTTGTTGAGCCAGAGTCTCTTGCTGGGTAGCCCAGGCTAACTGTTTGTCTCAGCCTCCTCAATGATAGCTGTGTTTGGGGTCAGGATTCGTAATTGTCACAAGTGTCACCTCAAGGTTGGTATTGTTTGTCATTGTCCCATCTTACAGTTGAGGGTACCGAGGCACAGTGAGCTAATAGTGTGGCCAAAGCTGCGTTGTTCATAAAGAACAGAGTCAGGGGCTGGAGAGATGGTTCAGAGGTTAAGAAAACTGGCTGTTCTTCCAGAGGTCCTGAGTTCAATTCCCAGCAACCATATGGTGGCTCACAACCATCTATAGTGAGATCTGATGCCCTCTTCTAGTGTGTAGGCAGAACACTGTATACATAATAAATAAATAAATCGTAAATCGAGAGAGAGAGAGAGAGAGAGAGAGAAAGAGAGAGAACAGTCAGGGAGGAAGGCACCCCCCAGGTTCTAGAGTCATGGCTGGCCCTCACTGCCCAGCCCCCACTTCTGTGCCCCTTTGGTAGAGCCTACATCGAATCCTCCTCCTGCCGCATTGGAGTTTGCTTGCTTGTCTTGGTTGGTCATCAGGATGGCACAGCCTCAGGTGTCCCTCAGTGTTTGTGGGTGGGGCATCCATTCCTCAGTCTTCAGCCTCCCTCTCCACCTCCCCAGGCTAGCCCCAAGCGCTCCAGGCCTGTGGCAGGCAGTCCATTGGCATTCTCCTGGTGGCGCATCAGCCCTGCTCTGCTGGCTGCAGGGGTTCAAAGGTGAGGTATTGGCTTGGTCAGGGATTTAGACAAAGCCTGGTCTTAATTATCCTGGTCTGCCACCCGGACTCTGTCATGAATAGGGCCTGTGGGAGCTGGCACTGCCTCTCCCTATGCTCACCCCCCCGCCCCCCCGCCTTCAAACAACCCGCCTTCAGATCTAGGCCCCTGTTTCTCATGAAATTGTGCCAGTGCGTCAGCAGGGCAGTGCCAGGCAGTACCGGGAGAGTGTCTTCTCCACCATCTCAGGGAGACATCAGGCCCAGATGGCCTTGGCTTTGGACATGGGTAGAGTTAGAGCCCTTGGGAGGGGGGTGTTATTTATTACCTGTCAGAGTGATCAAAACCAAAGGGCCCATCTTCTTTAACTTCTCATGCTAAAGGGGAAAAGGATGCCAGACTGTGTCATGCCCCTCAGACTGTGAGTAGCCAATGAGTACTTAGGTCCTCTGAGCCCCAGGCTCCCAGAGGGGCTGTCCGTGGCACTGTGTCCCCCCCAGCCCTCACCAGTGCTAGCCTCTGGGACTGAGTCCTGGGGGTGTGGCAGGGATGAGTGGACAATGTGTCTTGTTCATCTGTGTCCCCAGTGCCCGGCACAGGGCCTGGCACAGGGCAGCCCTCCATAAATGTTTGCAGAGTGCAAGCCAGAAGCCTCCCCCACTGGTCTCCCAGTGTGACCTGGGCCTAGCTCTTTCCCTGGCATTGGGATGGGAGACTTGTCAGTCTCCCTGTCAGACTAGAGTTACTCAAAGGCAAGAAAACAATCTAGAATCTCTCCATGGGGCTTAATGCTGGGCAGGTGTGTTATTGCTATCCCAGCTGATACAAAGAGATTCCATGACTTCCTACGGTCGGTCACAGGAGTGGGTGACAGGGCTAAGGAACTGACCATGCTCTTAACCTCATTCCAATGGCCTAAAGGTGTCATGTT
Organism: Peromyscus eremicus; assembly: GCF_949786415.1. NCBI lineage: Eukaryota > Metazoa > Chordata > Mammalia > Rodentia > Cricetidae > Peromyscus > Peromyscus eremicus. The sequence continues at coordinate 80,051,277 of NC_081423.1, forward strand.
TGTTACCACACAGTCTGGCACCTAGCCAGAGCCCAGAGACTGTTTGTTGACTGGCTGACTAACTGGATTCATGAATGGTGAGACAATGTGTGACAGAACCCTGTAACCCAGCATTTGCACGTAGGTGGGTTAGGGTCCCAGGAAGACAGTCTGGGAGTATTGCTGTGTTGTCTGCACTTCAGCTAAACCTAGAGAGGAAGGGAAAAGTCTCTGGTGGCTTCTGTCACCACTTGCCCTCCAAGGCTACCAGGGGCCACTGCCACCAAAACTCCTGGATTCTCTAGCTTTTCCTTGGCTCTTCATTTCTCTGAGTTCTGAGGGGAAGGTGCTGAGAAACAGGCGAGGAAGGTCTGTGGCTTTCAAAGGCCTGTGTTCCATCCCAGCCCTGAGGTGTTTAGCTCAGGCAGTGGGAAGTTCTGTTCTTGTCAAGTTGGAGGTGGTCTGAGTGTGTCTAGGACAAGGCCTGTCTTAGACCTTAACTGGTTTGTTTGTTTGTTTGTTTTTTTCATTTTCAGTGCTCAATCAGGATTGATATCAGGGTACACTGCCTACATGCTCTATGTCCAGCCCATTACCATCAATTTTTATTCTCCTGCCTGTACCTCACCAATGCTGGGATTAAAGGCAGGTACCACCGCACCTGATTTAGAACTGAGATTTGAATCTGGAGTCTTGTGCATTTAAGATGAGTGCTCTCTCATCTACATGCCTAGGCCCCATTTTTACTTTAATCTAATTAATTTCTTTATTTTTGGTTTCTTGAGACAGAATTTCTCTGTGTACACAGCCCTGACTGTCCTAGAACTCTCTTTGTAGACCAGGCTGGCCTCAAACTCACAAAGTTCCACCTGTCTCCACCTCCCAAGTGCTGGGATTAAAGGCGTGCGCCACCACTGTCTGGTACTTTTATTTAAATTTATTTTTATTATTTTATGTGTAAGGGTTTTGCCCGCATCTATGTCTGTGTACCACATGTGGACCTAGTGCCTGTGGAGGTCAGAAAAGGGCATCGGATCTTCTGGAACTAGAATTATGGATGGTTGGGAGCCGCCATATGAGTGCTGGGAATCGAACCCAGGTCCTCTGGAAGAGCAGCTAGCACTCTTAACTACTAAACCATCTGTCTAGCCCCTTTACTTTTTATTTTAAGACAGGATCTTGCTAAGTTAGGGAGGCTGGCCTTGAACTCACTCTTAAAAGTCCATCCTTGTGTGTCAGCTCCAGGATTATAGTCCTCTATCATCCAGCCTGGCTGCTATCAACTGTTTATCTCTCAAGCAACAGGTGTTGGATTTCCAGCTCGCATCTGTCCTAAACCTCGGGCCCAGGGACATCTCCAGCTTCCTCTGACCCTCACATGCCTGGGCTATCGGGTCACCTTCCTTTCTGTTCTTCTTTTCCTGGTCTGAAGTAGCATTAGTCAGTCAGGCCCGCCAGGCTACAACTTCATCTGCTCCTAGGGACCTGCGTACTGGGAGATATTTGACGTTCTGTCTTCTGACCCAGCAGACCGGCCCTGGGAGACACTGGGGCCTGGGCCTGGTATGCCCCTGCAGGCCGTTGGGAGTCTGGAGCACCCTGTGGTTGAGTGTATGGGTTGGGCCTTATCCTTCCTAGTTCACATTCTAACTCTACCCCATCTTTACTGTGTGGCTTTGGACACTAGCCTCCATTTTCTCTTTCATGTGGACTTAAGGCTTGAGCGTGAAGCTTATGTGTGCTAAGCAAGCACTTTGTGACTGAGCTATACCCTATCTCTTGACCTCCATTTTCTTACCTCAGATATAATCTATCAGCCTATTGAAAGGCCTGAGTGAGGGGAATCAGGCCAGTCTCTATCGGTAGCAGCCATTGTTAGGCAAATAATGATCAATGGGTGGAAATGAGAACACAGGCTTACTTGGAATCCGTGAGCTGTAACCCCAGCACATCTGGCTCAGTAGAGCCCTTTAGTCGGATGTGCTAGCTCACAGCTGCAATCCAAGCCCTGCTGATGGGAGGCAGGAGGCTTGCCACCAGTTCAGAGTCAACACTGGTTACACTGTGAATTCCAGAACAGACTGAGATACAGGGTGAGACCTGTTTCAAAAGCAAATAAAACCAACCAACCAAGCAAATAAACACACACACACACACACACACACAAAAAAAAAAAAAACCCAAACACCAAACATACAGAGGAGCTGAGATATAGCTCAGACATTACAGTGCTTGCCTAGCATGCACAGGCCTTAGGTTTGAGCTCCAGCCTTTATCAGGCACAATGGTGCCAGCGTATAATCAAAGCACTCGGGAGGTGGAGGCAAGAGGATCAAGATCATCCTTGGCTACATAATGTGTTTGAGGCTATCCCAGGCTACAGAAGACACCATCATAAACAAACAAAACAAACATTTATGGCCAGAGTTATCTGAAGAGGAAGTGAGCTGCCATGGAAGTCGTGAGGTCTCCATCACTGGAGGTATTCAGGCCCTGGTGCGTAATGATGTGGACTAGTGATAATTCTGGCATTGAGTTAAAGGTCAGCCCAGAACCCCCCGGGGCCCTGCTTGGAGATCTATGCTCTGTTACAGTAGTAAAAGCTGTTTCCTGGGCTCATGCACACTGGGAGACTGGGGCCAGCTGCCTGGTCTGGAAGAAGTATTAAGGGCTGGCCACTATGGTTGCGGCTAAGTGACCCCTCAGAGGCCAGATGTCCCTGACAGGCTGCTGGGAAGTCACCTGGAAGGCCTGGTGTGAGTATGAAGTGGGCTGGAGAAGGTGGGAGGCCACTATAGAGCCAGGAAGACTGGATGACCAAGGAGCAGGGAGGTACCTGGGCCACTGGTCCTGGAGGCTACCTGATCATCCTGGGTTTGAGTACCAAGGGAGAGGGAGAGATCCCTGGTCCACCAGCACAGCCTCTCATGTAGCAGGGGCCCCAGCTGCTCCCTCGAGCAGTCTGGCCTGTAGGAATGGAACTGGGGAAAGAAAGCCTTATGCCCAGTGCATTTGGGGGCGTCTGGGGGTCGGGGGAAACAGTGGAGCCTTTGTCAACAGCTGCCAGGAATCTGGCGGAGGAGCTGGCCCTGGGTCTGGCTGGGTTCTCCACAGACTGGCTGTCTTTGAAGTGACCCTTTCAAAGCTCAGCCTCTGTATCCCTGGGAAGAGAGGGAGCTTGGACAGACCGGGCAAAGGGCTTGCTGGCCTCTGTGGCATGGCCATAGGGCAGGAGGCCTGTGGGCCCCAGGAATGTGGTGGGCTGGGGGACATGTAGGAGCTGTGTGGGAGGACAAGTACCGGGGGTCTCAGTGATAACAGAGGTGTCAGTTCGGGAAAGGGCAGAGTTCGTTCTACCGGCTGCTGGCCTTCTTTCAGTCAGCAGTAAACCAGCACTGTCTTCTCCCTTAATTCCTACACTGAGGTGAGAGCTGCTTGCGAGACTAGGGCAGGAGTGCAGGACCCAGAGCTTAGGGAGAGGTGGAGTGGGGATCTGGGCCATAGGGGCTTTTCCCGCTCCTTAGAGCCTCTAAAAGGCTGGAGACCCCTCACCTCTGAGCAGAGACCTCCACCTCTGAGTGAAGACCCCTGTGCTTCGCCAGAGTTCTTTATCAATGAGGAGACAGTGATAGTTCTGCACAGGGGAGGACAGGAGGGAGGAGGGAGGAACAGCCAGTTAGGGTACCCTTCCCTGTCTCCCCATCTTTCCTTTTTTTTTTTTTTTTTTTGGTTTTTTTGGTTTTTTGGTTTTTTGAGACAGGGTTTCTCTGCGTCTTTCCTGGAACTCTCTTGGTAGCCTAGGCTGGCCTCGAACTCACAGAGATCCGCCTGCCTCTGCCTCCCGAGCGCTGGGATTAAAGGCATACACCACCACCACCCGGCAAATTTTTTTTTTCTTTTTTCCGGAGCTGAGGACCGAACCCAGGGCCTTGCGCTTGCTAGGTCAAGCGCTCTACCACTGAGCTAACTCCCCAACCTGCCCCCCCTCATCTTTCCTTTAAGGAAACTGAGACCTAGAGAAAAGGCAGGCTGGGAAGACTAGAGGCAGAGAGGGAGACAGGACCGCAAGAGCTGATGGGAGAGACAGGTCTGGTGACACGAAGTGACACATGAGGCTGAGGCAGAAGGGTCACAAACTCAAGGCCTGCCTGGGCTACGTAGTTGAGACTCTGGAAATGAAAATGGCTAGCTCAGTGGGAGAGTGCTTGCCTAGTGTGCACAAAGCCCTGGGTTTGATCCTGGAAGCTGTATAAACTGGGTGTGGTAGTGAGTGCCTGCCTGTATCCCAGAACTCAGGAGGTAGATATAGGGAGACTGGAGTTCAGCACCATCCTCAGCTCCATCTCTGTGAGGTCTTGAACTCACAGAGATCTGCTTCCAAGTGCTGAATTAAAGGCTTGTGCCACTGTGCCTGGCTTGAATTAAAAAAAAAAAAAAAAAAAAAAAAAAAAAAAAAAAAAAAAAAAAGAATGGAAGAAAGAGAAAAGATCCAGGTAAAGAAGGAGCAGGGTTTCCAAGGTTTGCTGAGGAAAGGGCACCCTGAGCATTGGGGTTGAGCGGTGGGCAGGGGAAACGTGTCCAGCCAGGTAAGCTCCCTGCCCCACCCTGATGGTGTGCGGCCTCTCTTGGCATCCTGACTACGCAGCCATGGGAGGCACAGTGAGGTTCAACAGAGGATTGGAGTGTATGTCAGAGAGTCCACCAGGTCACACTGCCTCGTAAGCTGGAGGAGAGTAGACTTGCAAGCAGGCTGTGATGGTCACACACTGAAACTGCCCAGTGACGCCACAGTCCTCCGAAAGTGTCATCAGTGGCGTGAACTGCCCTCACTCGACTTGAGGAGTCTTCTGGGGGTGTGGCCTAAGTTCCTCTCCCAGAGGGGACGGGGCTCTGCGTTGCTCCCTGTATCTTGAGCCCGCATCTACACAGCTGAGCTCTCATTAGCTCTAATGAGACCTTGGCCCTGGGCTCCTGCGCCCTGCTGCACCTGGGGCGTTGTGGGGACAGCTGAGGGTGGGCAGGTGTACAAGAAGGGAGCGATGGGATAGGTCACCCAGGCTGGTGTGAGAGTTACTTCACTTCCTTCCCCTGGAGCCTTTGACTCCTGCACCTGGTCCCAGAGGCCCAGGTTCCTCAGTGCTAGGGACTAGCTCATCTGAGGGACCAGGCATGGCCTGGGGCTGCCAAGGACATTCTCAGGCATGGCTGGCACAGTGTTCCTGTTGTCCTCCCCCTGACTACAGCCTGGGGCGGCAGAGGAGGCTCGGTGCTTGGGAAAAAGTGGGCAGTGGCCAGATCTTCAAGCAAACCAGCTTTCATTTCGTGGGTGATCATTAGTTGTAAGAACCCTGGGCTCCACACAGCCCTGCCCTCAAGGGGTTCCTTGTCTGTGTTTCCTATTGCCCAAAAGCCAGACAAAAAGACTCCACTAAGATTTCACAAACATGGCTTGTGAGATTCCCATCTCCATTACCTGCCAGTCCAGAATGTTCTCACGGCCCCCTGCCCTAAAATACCAGTGTTGAAAAAACACCCAGGCAGACCAAAGGAACAGTGTGGAGCAGACACAGAAAGCGGACTAAAGGCAAGGCGGCTGACAGACACACATTATCGATTCAGAAAGGCCTGGTTCAGTTTGGGTCCTGAGTGACCTTACAAGGTGGTGTTTTTATTTATTTACTGTTTCAGTTGGCAGGGTCCGTGTAGCCTTGGCCGGGCTGGAGCTTGAGGGGATCCTCTTGCCTCTGCCTCTTGGGTTCTGGGGTTACAGGTTATTTGCCCTCTCAGGAGCTCACTTTTGAATCTATAAATATCCAGGCACCTTGTAGTGGCCCTTGAATATCCTTCTTTGGTGTCTTTATTGCTTTAAAAATTTGTTTTTAGGTTTATTTATTTATTTATTTATTTATTTGGTTTTTCGAGACAGGGTTTCTCTGTGTAGTTTTTGGTGCCTGTCCTGGATCTCGCTCTGTAGCCTAGGCTGGCCTCGAACTCACAGAGATCCACCTGCCTCTGCTCCCGAGTGCTGGGATTAAAGGCACACCCAGCGGTAGTGCACATCTGCATGGTGAGACCTTGTCTCAAAAAACAAAACAAAAACCGATGAAGGCAGTTGCTGGTAAGGTAGCCCTGGGACTCAGTTAGAGCCAGTTTGTGGTGTGACTGCTCACTTCACTGTCTGTTACCACGCCTGAGGTTGAGATGCAGGGCCTTACCACCAAGCTGCAGCTCCAGCTCCTAAGCTGAGTCATGTTTTCTTTCCTTCTCTTCCTCCCGAGTGTGTGTGTGTGTGCACATGTAGACATGTGTGTGTGCACATGTAGACGTGGGTGTGTACCCTCCCCTTCTGCCCTTCATCCTTCCTCTTTTCCTTCCTGTGTGTTACATATGTGTGACTTATATGCATGTGTGTGTGTGTGTCCTCCCCTTCTTCCTTCCTGTGTGTTACATATGTGTGACTTATATGCATGTGTGTGTGGTGTATGTGCACATGTAGATGTGGGTGAGTGTCTTCCTCTCCTTCCCTCTTCTTTCTTCCTGGATGTGTGATCTATACGCATGTGGGGGGAGGTGCTACTAAGGAGGCCAAAGGAGACTGTGTGTGCCCTGCTCCTTCACTTTCTGAATTGTTCCCTTGAGACAGGATCGCTTACTGAACTTGGAGCTAGACTGGCGGCCAGCAGGCCCCGGCCACGCTCCGTCAGTGCCCTGCACAGGCACCTGTGCCCCAGCATGATTTCTAGGGACTTGAACTCAGGTCCTTGTGCGTACAGAGCAGATGCTCTTGTTCAGCTGAGCCATCTCCCCAGCCAACAGGTGAAAAAATTATTCTAACTTTGTAAAAATGTAATGTCTGTGGATGTTCTACTTGCGTGTATGTCTGTGACCCATGTATGTGCCTGGTGCCTGAAGAGGCCAGAAGAGAGGTTGTGAGCCACCATGTGGCTGCTGGGAATCAAACCTGGGTTCTCTGGAAGAGCAGTCAATGCTCTTAACTTCTGTGCCGTCTCTCCAGCCCTGGAAATTAGTATTACTATTTATTTTTTTAGACAGAGTCTAGCATATTCCAGGTAGCCGAGGATGACCTTGAACTTCTGGTCTTCTGCCTCTACCTCCCAAGTGCTGGGGTTACTGGTACATTCAGCCATGCTGGTTTATGCAGTGCTGGGGTTACTGGAGCATACTGCCATGCCGATTTATGCAGTGCTGGGAACCCAACCCAAGGCTTTGTACACACTACACAGGAATTCCGGCAAATGAGCCCTATCTCCAGTCCTAAGTGAGAACTCTTTAGTAAAGTACCTTCTGCTGGGTGGATGTTCAAAGGCCACCACTGCACAATTGTTTATTTATTATAAAAACAGAACAAACTAAATCTTGTATGGCCTGACAAAAAGCACATGGGTGATCACCTCCCACAGCCCAGCCTAGGCCCACTACTCCAGAGCCATGACCTGGGATCAAGGGAGGCCTGGCAAGGTCAGGAAGGGCAGCCATCCCTGCAGGTGGCTCTGGTAAACACACATCCACTTACAGCCTGAGAGTCAGACATGGACGTGAGTCCCAGTTTGTTCCGCCTTCTAGCTGTCTGTGTTGGACAAGCCACTAACTACTGCCAGGACATTCCATGCTAACTGTTCCAGCACTGATAAACCTTGCCTTGGTGAAGCCTTCTCGAAGCGTCTTGGAGAAGCCTGTGTTTACTGATATAACCCTGGGATGGTTGGAGGTGGTGACACATGCCTTTAATCCCAGCACTGAGGCAAAGACAAGCCGCTCTGTGAGTTCGAGGCCAGCCTTGTCTGCAGGGCGTGTTCCAGAACAGCCAGGGCTACAGAGAGAAACCCTGTCTAGCAAAGCAAAGCAAACAAACAAGAAAACAAAAAAGAAAGAAAGAAAAAGAAAGATGAACCCTGAGGTCCCTGGCCCCATGCAGAACAAACCCTGTCTGCAACTGCAATGAGTGCATGGTCCACTCTAGCGTCGCCAGTGATGACACCTTCCCCTGGCTGTCCTGGACTCACTTATGTAGACCAGGCCGGCGTCAAACTCATGGAGATCCTCCTGCCCCTCCTTCCTGAGTGCCAGGATTAAAGGCCTGCGCCACCACACCCAGCCCCTCCCCTGCACCTTTGTGCTAGGCAATATAGCAGTGACCACAGGACAGGTACAACATTTAGATGTGTGTGTTTATAGATATGTTTATATACTTTTTGTGTTTATGTGTGTGTGCCGCAGAACATAAATGGAGGTCAGGCAGTTCTCAACTTCTACCTTGTGGGTTCTGGGGATTGAGCTCATATATATATGTTTTTATTTATTTAGGTGGTGGTGTGGTTTTTTTTTAATTATTATTTTTATTTATACATGCAGGCAGGTGTTTTGTCTGTCTGTATGTCTGTGTACCATGTGTGTGTCTGGTGCCTGAGGAGGTCAGACAGAAGAGGGAATTGGATCCCTTGAAACTGGAGTTCCAAATGGTTGTGAGCTGCCATGTGGGTGCTAGGAATTGAACCCAGGTCCTTTGGAAGAGCAGGCAGTACTCTTAATCACTGAGCTATCTCTCAAGCTGATTGTTTTTGTTTTTTCAAACAGAGTCTAAGTTGTCCAAGCTTGCCTGGAACTCGTTATGTGTCCCAGGCCTTGAGTTCTTGGTGATCCCTGTCCCCACACCCATCCCCAATTCTGGGGTACAGACGTCCCCAGCTTAGGCATTTTTTTAAACCCTATGTCCACATCTGCTTTGTTTATTGCATGTCTACCTCTTTGATCTTTATAAAATCGGACTGCTTTTAATTTCTGCAAATCCTTTGGGACTTGCTGAACTAAAATTCGCTGAGCAGCTCCTGGATGCCAGGCATTCGGCTGAGTCCCCTGCAGGATCCCTCACAGCTGTGGAGGTGGAGGCTTGGAGAGGGAAAGGCTGAGGCCAGGTTACACAGTGGAGACCGAGCCCCCAGGCTTCTTCTTACCTAGGGTGCCAACCCCTCCACCCAGAGCCCCTCTTGGTGATAACCTTTCCATTGTCCTAGATTAGTCTCTGAAATTTGAATTGTTTGGGGACAAAGAGGGGGTAGGGTAGGGCCGCTGATCGACTCTCCTGTCCTTAAGCTTAACGTGTGTACCTCTGGGGCAGGGGCTGGTTCGATGTCATTTCCTAAGTGCTCAGCTGTTTGTGAGCTCTGACTTGTGAACTCCAAGAAAGCGAGGCTGACCTGGAGCTAAGGTAGTGAGGGATGACGTCTCAAGGAAGCAGAGCCTTATTTGGGCAGTGATAGGAACGGGGAGGTCTCCGGCAGCCCCGTGGCACCATTGAGGCTCTGCTCTGAGGTGACTGGTGACTGATGATGATCCTAAGGGGCACACAGGCTTGGGAAACGCAGCCGCTCCAGCTTATGGGCGTTGCTTGGGTAGAGTGTCCATTTCTGCGCAAGCTTCCGATGGTCAGGGACCCACCAATCAGAGGTGCCTGTTGTTCTTAGTTTGGGCGGCCACGCCTCTCAGGTTCACTTCTCAGCCCCGTCGCAGAAGCAGGTTCCGCCCCTTGGGCGCTCACCTCATTTCTGGCCCGGTGCAGTTCGTTCCGTGGGGCGGGGCGGGAGGCTGCGACCCGCCTGGCAGCCTGGCTGCACTATTCATAGCTCCGGGGCGGGCGTACTTCGCATATTTATCGCTCCTCACGTCTGGCTGGACCATCCCTCTCTGCCCTGCTCTGTCCCCTCCTCCCCGCTGCCTTCCCACCTTATCCCTGCAGCCTTTCTAGTTCTCTGCTGGCTCAGCTGCCTCCTGGTAGCCTGTGCACATAGGGAAAGCAAGGCCCACACCAGTGCCCCTTTGTTCTGGGCCTGTAGGGAGAAACTGGCAGTGAAGAGGCATGAGATAAAGTGGCCAAGAGTCTAGGCTTGGCCTGTCAAAGAAGATGTCCCTGGCAGGATCTGACACACGGTGGGACCTGGCCAGGTCCACCCCTCAGCTGCCAGGTTGATATCTGAGGATGGGGAGGCCAGTCAGGGGTCATAGGAAGGAGACAGGGGCCTGTGGAAGAGATGGGTGAATGCTGTGTCTAGCATGTCTGAGACCAGGTCAGGAGCACTGGTGGCTGGAACACCGAATGTGAGGACAAAGCATGCCTACAGAGGATGGAAGCGGATTTCCTGTCTGTGTGTGCCCTGCCACCCCCCCCCCCACCTTTGTACTCCAGTGCTCCCACTTTTGGATGTGGTTCCCAACAAAAAAGGACAAAAAGTTGAAGCATGGGCATGGTTGCACAAGCCTATGCTCCCCCCAGTACTTGAGGGCTAGAGACATGAGGATCAGAAGTTCAAAGTCGGGCTGGAGAGATGGCTCAGAGGTTAAGAGCACTGGCTGTTCTTCCACAGGTCCTGAGTTCAATTCCCAGCAACCACATGGTGGCTCACAACCATCTGTAATGAGATATGGTGCCCTCTTCTGGCCTGCAGGCTGAACACTCACTGTATACATGATAAATAAATAAAATCTTAAAAAAAAAAAAAAAAAGAAGTTCAAAGTCATCCTTGGCTAACCTGGGCTACATGGAACCCTATCTCAAAACAAACAACATAAAGAGTTGAAGCAGTTTCTGTTCCAGGTGGGCCCCCAGGGAAGAGGGGTAGTCACCCTAGTGATGAGAGTGGGTTTTGTTTGTTTGTTTTTTTGGTTTTTTCGAGATAGGGTTTCTCTGCATAGCCCTGGCTATACTGGGACTCCTTCTGTAGACCAGGCTGGTCTCAAACTCACAGAGATCTGCCTGCCCCTGTCTCCCAAGTGCTGGGATTAAAGGTGTGCGCCACCACCGCCAGGCAAGGAGAGCATTCTTTACCCCCCTCCCCCCAATTCAGAAACATTGTGCTGCTGCCCACCTGGACCACATGCTGTCACTTCAAAGCAGACACAGTCCTGAGGACTCCCAGCTAAAGGGGGATACAGGTGAAAATAGCCTCATAAACATATATGTCCTGAGAGGGTACCCAGAGACCAGGCATTGAGCACAAGGCAGTATGTGTGTGCAGTGACTTTTTTAAAAAAAGTTTTATTTTGTGTGGAGTGGAAGGACACATGTGGAGGTCAGAGCATAACTTGTGGGTCACTTCTCTCCTTCCATCATGTGGGGCCCAGGGATTAAACTCAGGTCTCAGCCTTGGTTGCAAGTGCCTTTACCAGCCGAGACACCTGGAGCTGGTGTGCTGCCAGACATTAATTCTGGGAGCTCCAAGGTGGCTAGACGTGAATCTGAGTGAGGGCTGGGGAAGCAGGAAGGGAGAGGAAGGTGACAGAGCATTCCAAAAGCAGCGTGTTGCAGCGGCCGGAGGCTGGGAGGGTGCAGAGCGCTCTCAGGAACTGGAAGGAGGCCAGAGGCCAGGGTGATTGTAGCACATGGAAGGGGGTGTGGTGTGTGTGGAGGCTGGAGGTGTGTCCTCCGGGGCCTGCTGGCCAAAATATTATCGCCTAGACTGACCTCCCAGAGGGAAACCAAGTAGCCCAGAGTGGGTGTGAGTGGGAAGTGGGCTGGCTCACTGGCCTTTGGGGGCAGGGTCCACCCTAATGGTGGGCAGGAGGCCAGGTGGATGACACCTCCCACCTATCCGTTCCTAGAATGCCTTCCCAGTAACTTTGCTGAGCAAAGAAAACCTGTGTGAACTTGACTGACAACATTGATGTTACCTAGAGAAGGACCAAAGTGAATGCCGGTGCTAAACGTGTCCCCTCCTGAATGCTGGGGTGGATGTAGGCCTGTCTCCCAGCCTTCTGTCCCCTCAGTGTCCCATGGGTGAGTGTAGAAGTCCCTATCCATCTGTGGCCTGGGTCAGGGAGCAAGGTGGTGATATCAGGGTGGCACCGCTCAGGTTCACAAGGTGCTGTGTGTGCAGAGGACCTGGATCTGCTTCTGTTGTGCCTGTACTTACATGTCTAGGGCAGAGCTGGGCTGACTGAGGGCGAGGGTCTGGACATAAGAGATGCCCTCTGTCCCTTTCTGACCAAGGGTCCCAACCTAGAAGCTCTCCCAACCCCGGCATAGTCAGGAGCACAGTGGAAGGCATTTGACATTATAAACATTATAAACATTAGGCAGGGCCAGCGTACAGGGGAATGCAGAGGTAGCCTGGACAGGTTGGGCAGGGCTAAGGTGAGGGGGTGAGTGGTTTCAGAGGTGAGGCTAACAGCCTCTTCCTGCAGAGAACCCCACATGCCCTGGGGGAGATGTTAGGAATCTGCTGAAACCTGCCTTCTGAGGGAATGTGATCTCAGCTGGACTGGAACTGAGCTGTCCCTCTGCCCTCAAAGAAACCAGTGAGAGCACCTGTTGTCTCTGCCCAGGTGGTTGGACAACAGGAAGAACTGGAGCTGGGGGGGGGGGCACAGGAGGGTGACTCACACCGAGTTTCTAGTCTGTCTCAAATGAGCTGTCCAGTGATGGAATGGGTGTGATGATTTTGTAGAGGAGGTACTTCAGGGAGCTCCTGCCTTCAGGAGTGACTGGAGTCTCACAGTCTCTTCGGGAGAGGGGATTAGGCCTCCTTGGTACTCCTGGACCAAAGGAAGGCTTCAAGGTTTTACAGGATTTGTCCCACAGGAGACCTTCTCCTGTAAGGGATTTTTTTTTTTTCGGGGGGAGGAAGGTTATACCTCAGCGGCTGAGAGTCCTAGAGAATGCAGGGTGGGTGACAGGCCACTGGAATGACACCCTGTCCCTTTCATTTCCAAGAGACGTGACCTGATGTGGCATGCATGAGCCGGCAGGGGGCTCTGCTGGCTGTGGCACTGACAAGCTGCGTCCTGCAGTGTGTAGTCAGGATCTCCTCCCCGGAGCTGCAAAGACAGGGCTGGGATGATGTGGGCACACCCGTGTGTGTGTGTGTGTGTGTGTGTGTGTGTGTGTGTGTGTGTGTGTTACAGGTGGTTGTAGGCTCACTGGGGCATAGCACAGACTGTGTGTGCTCTGGAAGGTTAGATCCCACACCAAGCCAAAAAGTTCTTCAATAGTCCCATCACCTCAGCACAGGGCAGGGCTGGGAACAGTGTCAAGGGCCATTGGTTCAGTTTCCAAGGCAAAGGATAGTACCAATAGCAGGGACCTTCTGTGTGTGTCAGGGTCCCTGGCAGCCCAGAAGCTTCCCCTGTGTGGCTCTCTCTAGGACCCCAAAGAGCATAGTAGCAGTCCTGAGAAGATGCATACTGGAGCCCCAGGTCTTTCAAGGCCACCTTGGCTAGGGCCTTCTAGGCCAGGTGTATGTAGCATCCTAGGCCACCTGCTCCTAGATATAAGGGTGGTAATTCATACCAGCTGCTATTAACATTTTTCCCCAGTCAGACTATGGTGGCGCACACCTTTAATCCCAGCACCAAGGAGGCAGAGGCAGGAGGATCTTTGTGAGTTCAAGGCCAATCTGGTCTGCAGAATGGGTTCCAGGACAGCCAGGGCTACACAGAGAAACCCTGTCTGGAAAACAACAACAACAACAACAACAAAAAACCCCAAATCAATCCATTTTTCCTCTGTGTTTGAATTCTGACTTTTCCAATTCTTTCAATTTTGACAAATTTATATAAAATTTATGAGCCAGATGCTAATCCCAGCACTTAGGAGCCAAAGGCAGGAGGAGCCCCACAAGTTCTGTGCTAGCCTTGGTTTCATAGTGAGTTCCAGGCCAACCAGGCCTACCAAAATTAACATCTAAAGCATTTTAAGAGATTTTTAAACGATTGTGTCTATGTGTCTGTGTGGGGTGTACACATGTACATTCGAGTACAAGTGCCCGTGGAGACCAGAGGTCACAGTTCTAACTGGAGTTGGAGTTACAGGCAGTTGTGAGCCACCTGACGAGTCCTGGGAACCCAACCTGGGCCCTCTGGAAGGGCAGTGAACACTCCTAACTGCTGAGCTATCTACAGCCCCTCACAAAACCATTTTTGAGTGTATAGCTCTGTGACACTAGTGTGTTTTGCATTGTCCCTGCCACCACTGGCCCGTCACCACCATCCATCTCAAACTGTAGCTCTGTAATTATTAAAGCAGTAAGTTTCTAGTCCCCGCTAGTCCCCGGCAGCCACCATTCTGCTTCCTGTCTCTATGAATCTAAGCATGACATACAATGTACTTCCTAAGAATCTCTTCTTTCGCCGTCGGTGGTGGCACATGCCTTTAATCCCAGCACTCGGGAGGCAGAGCCAGGCGGATCTCTGAGTTCAAGGCCAGCCTGGTCTACAAAGTGAGATCCAGGACAGGCTCCAAAACTACACAGAGAAACCTTGTCTCAAACAAACAAACAAACAAACAAACAAACAAAAGAATCTCTTTTTTTGTGTCTGGCTTAGTTCACTCAGCATGTCTTCAAGGCATATCCCTGTTGAATCCTGCATCAAAACTCCATTTCTTTTTAAGACTGAGTAATATTCCACTGTGTTGATATACTGTATCTTTTTTTTTTTTTTTTTTCTGGAGACAGTGTTTCTCTCTGTATCCCTCCCTGGCTGTCCTGGAACTCGCTCTGTAGACCAGGCTGGGCTCGAACTCAGAGATCTGCCTGCCTCTGCCTCCCGAGTGCTGGAATTAAAGATGTGCACCACCACTGCCCGGCTTGATAAACTGTATCTGATCACACTCATGTATTATATTGTTCACTCACTTATCTGTAGACGATGCTTGGATCACTTTCACCTCTTGGCTATTATGAAGAATACTGATGTGTCTTTTTTTATTTTATTGAGACGAAGTCTTGCTCTGCAGCCTTGATTGGCCTGGAACTCACAATGTACACCAGGCTGGTTTTGAACTTAGAGATCCGCCTGCCTTTGCACCTCAGGTACTGTGATTAAAGTGCTGTATGCTACCATGCCTGGCCAAGAATACTGTTGTGAGCATGTGACTACAGATAGTGTTTGCTGTGCTTTTGAGTTTGTGCTCAGAAGTAGAATTCCTGGATCATATGGTAATTCTAGATTGAAGTTGTGATGGAAGCTCCATACTGTTCCCCACATCAGCTGCATTATATATATAATATATCACATGTAAGATATATATATATATATATATATATATATATATATAACATATAACATATATATTCCCTCTATTTCAATTTCCCCACATCCTTTCTTTCTTTTTTCTTTTCTTTTCTTTTTGTTTTTTGAGACAGGGTTTCTCTGTGTAGCTTTGTGCCTTTCCTGGATCTCGCTCTGTAGACCAGGCTGGCCTCAAACTCACAAAGATCCGCCTGCCACCACCACCGGGCTCTTTTTTGTTTTGTTTTGTTTTGTTTTGTTTTTTTTGTTTGTTTTTTGAGACAGGGTTTCTCTGTGTAGTTTTGCACCTTTTCTGGAACTCACTCTGTAGACCAGGCTGGCCTCAAACTCAAAGAGATCCACCTGCCTCTGCCTCCCGAGTGCTGGGATTAAAGGCGTGCGCCACCAACGCCCGACCTCTTTTTTTTTTTTTTTAAAAACAATTTATTTATCTTTATTTTATGTGCATTGGTGTTTTACCCGCATGTATGTCTGTGTGAGGGTGTCAGATCTTAGAGTTGCAGACAGTTGTGAGTTGCTATGTGGGTGCTGGGATTAAACCTAGGTCCTCTGGTAGAGCAGTCGGTGCTCTTAACCACTGAGCCATCACTCCAGCCCCCCACATCCTTTTTTAACATCCAAATAATCCTCTTCCCTGCCCCATGCTCACAGAATCTCAAGTACCAGAAGTTGTCCTCAAACTCAGCATGTAACTGAGGATAAACTTGAACTTCTGATCTCCCTGGTTTTTTTGTTTTGTTTTTTTTGAGACAGGGTTTCTCTGTGTAGCTTTGCACCTTTCCTGAAACTCACTCTGTAGACCAGGCTGGCCTCGAACTCACAGAGATCAGCCTGCCTCTGCCTCCCAAGTGCTGGGATTAAAGGCGTCCGCCGCCGCCGCCGCCGCCGCCGCCGCCGCCGCCGCCGCCACTGCCACCACCCCGTGATCTCCCTGTTTTTAACTCTTGAATGCTGGCATAACATTCCTGTCATAAAATGTGTGTGTGTATCTAGGCGCACATGTGTGTGCATTTGTGTAGAGTCTGGGTGACAACTTCTGGTTACCATTTCTTGGTCACTGTACACCTAATCATTTTTTAAAATTGTTTTATTTTAAAAGGTTTATTTATTTGCTGGGTATGATGATGCACCCCTTTAGTCCCAGCATTTGGGAAGCAGAGACAGGTGGATCTCTGAGTTTGAGGCCAGCCTGTCTATGTCTACATAGTGAGTTCCAGAATAGCTTATTTCATGTGTATTGGTATGTGCAACACATGTATGCCTGGTGACCGTGGATGTCAGAAGAGGATGTCAGATCCTGAATTGGAACTGATGAGCCACCTTGTGGCTAGTGGGGACTGAACTGAAGTCAGTTGCAAGAACAGCAAGTGCTTTTAGCCCCTGAGCCATGCATCTCTCTAGAGACAGGATCTCTCATTTTCCTGGAGTTCAACAAGTAGGCTAGGGCCGTCTGGCCAGCAAACCCCGGGGATCCATTTGTCTCTACCTACCCCAGCACTGGGAATTTGAGCACACACTGCTACATCGGGACTTTTTTTGAAGTTCTTTAGGCTTGAACTTGGGTCCTCATTCTTGAAGGCCAGCACTTTACTGACTGAGCTCTCATGCCAGCCTAGTATTTTCTGAAAGTCTACCCTGGACAGAGGCTCTCTAGGGCAAATCCATTTCTGAAAAACAATGACTCTCATTCTTAAGGAGGCTGCAGAGGTACCCCGAGGACAGAGAGATGCTGGCCTGGTCTTCCAGAGACCCCAACATTGCCGCGAGGCAACAAGCCCTCACTCTCCGGGAGCTGCCAGTTTGATTCAGGGAGGCGTAGCCGGAGAGGACACCCAGAAGACCTAAGACAGCCAAGGGGCATCTGGGTGGAGGGGACTGTGTGGGCCCTGTCCCACACTGCCTGTGGTTGCCTTGGCAATGGCCCGGGTGTTTACTTTGTGGTTGACTCCAGGCTCACCCTCTTTTATAAGTGCTCATTTCCCACCATGAGCAAAGACACTGTCTTTGGGCCCCTCTCCCTTGGCGTCACCGAGGCTGGAAACGGCTCTCCCGCTGGCTGGTAGTCCTGCCAGCCTGGCACCTTTTCCGCGCTCCTCATCTGCTGGGAGCAGCCTCCACTTGGGGACTCATGGTGCCCATTCCCAAAGGGCCCAGAAGCCAGGTCTGTGGGCCTCTCTTCCCCTCTGAGGGAAGGCAGTGTTTCTCAGCCCATAAAAGCATCAGATCAGCTTGGGGTGGTGGAGGTGGTGGGCAGTGGTGGCACATGTCTTTAATCTCAGCACTTGGGAGGCACAGACAGGTGGATCTCTGTGAGTCTGAGGCTAGCCTGGTCTACAGAGTGAGTTCCAGGACAGTCAGGGCTACACAGAGAAACCCTGTCTCAAACAAACCAAAAGGCTGGGTCGGCTGTGGGAGGGGCCATGGTGCCACCGTGTGCGGTTGAGTGTCAAGCTCTGAAAGTGTGTGCTGTATCACGATGTTTTGTACAAACTTAGCTGAGTATCTACAGGTCTGGTTATCAAAAAACTTAAATTTTCAAACTCCTACTGTGTGCTCTGGATCCCCTACTGAGACTTTTTTTTAAATTATCTTCACTGTATAGGCATGTGTGGCCTGGGATTCACTGTATAACCAGGCTAGCCCCACACTGTCTTCCAGCCTCTCCAGTGTTGAGGTTACAGGCATGTACTATCACACCCAACTAAGACTTTCTTTTCTTTTTCTTTTTCTTTATATATATACATATCTTTTTTTGAGACAGTGTTTCTCTGTGTAGCTTTGTTCCTGTCCTCAAACTCACAGAGATCCACCTGCCTCTGCCTCCCGAGTGCTGGGATTAAAGGCATGCTCTGCCACCGCCCAGTGACTTTTTTTAGTTGACTTATTTTTCCCAACATCCTTTGGGTGAAAGTTTCTGTCCGCCTCCATTTTATCACTGAGGACTCTGGGCTCATGTGTTGACTCTTGTCTGGCATTGTCCCTATCTCTCCTGAACAGATTGGATGTCAGGCATAGAAAATGCTTCCCTGCCCCCTGCCCCAGCCTTCTTCTTTCTTGGCTATGACCCACTTTGAGAGGGGTGGGCCGTGATGGTGTGTCCACAGACCATCTCAACCCTGGGCACAGCGGTCTGAGAAGGACAGCATGGGTTGGGAAGACCTTTTGAATCACCTAGTCCTAGCTGTCTAGAGCAGCACGGGGTCCCAGCTGCTGCTGGTGGTGCTGGTGTGTCAATGAGGGGCTGGCCTGGAGCTTGCCCGGCCTGCTTGTCAACTTGGCCTGTTAGGGCATGTCAGGAGGGGCCTCTGCTCTATTGAAGCTGGGAGCTGGGATGTGAATGAGGCTAAAGGGTGGAGGAGGCCCGGGAGGCACTACCCTGGAGGGAGGAGGCTAGGCCAGTGGGCCGGCATTGTTTATCACATGCCCACATGCCTAGGATAGCCCCGACTGTGGCTTTGTCCCTGTGTGTGAGGTCGCAGGTGGCTTTGGGTCTGTGTTTGGTGGTGTGAGAGACCAGATGGATGGTTCTCTGGGGGTGTGGCCCTTGTTGGTCACCTGTGGTTTGGGACCTAAGGTCTGGGAGGAGGCACTGAGCAGGGGGAGGAAGGAAGAGCAGGCGGGGCTGACCTTGAGCCCTGTCCCTGGCTTCCTGAGCTGCAGGCTCCGAACGCTATCAGCTTCCCTCCTTCTGTCCCTGACCCTTGGGCTCCGGGACAGCTCTCCTCCCTTTCCCTGGTTCCTGGTGACCAGGCTTAGGCTATACAGGCTTCCGTTCCTCTGCTCTCGGCCCTCCTCTCCTGGAGGGCTAGCTTGGGAGCCCATGACTGCCCCTCTCAGAAGTCCAGGCCCCTGATGTCATGTAAGGAGCCCCCTTTGTGTGTGAGGACTGCCTGACCAGTGGCAGTGAGAGCAGCTGGCTGGACCGGAGTCTGGAGCCGGGGAACCCCGGAGGCCTCAAGAGCTGGGAGACACTCCTGATGGAAGGGCCCTGCTAGCTGGGACTGTGTGCACCTTAAGATTACAAGAGGTCTCACCCTGGCCCAAGACACCACTCTAGGTGTGGTAGTTGAATGGATAACCCAGAAGGTAATGTAGAGGGGTCTGGGGGTGGGGCCAGCCCTGGGCTACAGCCCCGTGACACACCAGTGAGGCCTTCCCTTTCTCTTTCCTTGCCCTCTTAAGTGTCATTATAATTTGAAAAATGGGGGCGGGGTAGGCATGGTGCCACACGCCTTTAATCCCAACACTCAGAAGGCAGAGGCAGGTGGATCTCTGTGAGTTCAATGCTAGCCTACTCTACAAAATGAGTTCCAAGCCAGTTAGGGCCACATATTGAGACCCTGTCTCAAAAGAAAAGTGTGTGGTTTTTTTTTGGGGGGGGGGCTTAGAAAGATGGCTCAGTGGCTAAGAGCAGATGCTCTCCAGCAAGAGGACTTGAGTTTGTTTCCCAGAACCCGTGTGGGTGGCTTACAACTGTCTGCATTCTTCAGTCCTCCCAGGTATGGTGGTGCACACCTATAATCCCAGTACTCTGAGAGGTGGAGGCAGGAGAATCAGGAGCTCAAGGTCACCCTCAGCTATACAGAGAGTTCAAGACCAGCCTTGAAAGCCTTTCTCTAAAAAAATAAAGTACTAAGAACCCTCTCTGAGCCAGGAATGGTTATAAATGCCTGTAATACCAACATTCAGGAGGCTGAGGCAGAGGAATTACTGTGAGTTCAAGGCCAGCCTGGGCT
This sequence comes from Peromyscus eremicus, assembly GCF_949786415.1. Classification (NCBI taxonomy): domain Eukaryota; kingdom Metazoa; phylum Chordata; class Mammalia; order Rodentia; family Cricetidae; genus Peromyscus; species Peromyscus eremicus. The sequence goes on from NC_081423.1 coordinate 80,071,034, forward strand.
GTGTAGAGAGTTCTATGCCACCAAGGCCACATAGTAATATCCTGTGCCCCTCCCCCCCAAAAATCCATCGTGGATATCTACCACTAAGAGAAGGGTCACAATTAGAAGTACTTTTTAGAATTCTGGGTGCCCTTCCTTAGGGGTGCTGCCTTGAGCCCCTGGGCAGGGACCCTTAGGAAGATAAGTGGGATAGATTTTGCCAGCTGGTCCACTTAGTGGGCTGGGAGGGGCTGGCGGGTGCGTGATTCCGGCAGTGGGGGAGGAAGCGGGCAGGGTGTGGGGGGAGGACACACTGGGCAGGAAGGCTTGGAATAGAATCTCAGCAACGCCTGGTATTTCCCAGGCTTGCCCCTCCCCCTTGGGCTCTGGGGCCCACCCCACATTCCTTTCCCAGAGGAAACAGGAGAGCTGGCTCCCCAGGCCTGGAAGATCATGTCTAGCTGTGGCCCACCTTTGAGGCTCTACTGTGTGCACCACACCCACCCACCCTCCCTCCCCACTTGTCTCTTCTCTCCGAGTCTGTCTGCTGAGGCAGCCTTCTCCACATCTGCCAAGTTAAAAGACAGAAAGTGGACCTCGGAGATTCTGGTCTCTTTCAAGGTCTCTGTAGGCCTGGATACAATGTCACATGCCTCTGCCCTCCCTGTAGCAAGCACCCAGACCACTCCAAGTCTCAATGAGACCCTCATCATTGGTCAGCCATGAGAGGCCCATGGGGTGAAAAGAATGAAGAAACTCGGCTTAAATGTAAGGCCTGGGCTTGCAGCAAGATTAAAAAGGCAGTTGGGGACTAGGGAGATGGCTTAGCACGGAAAGGCTAGCCACACAAGTCTGGTATTTGGGTTCCAACCCTCGGAGTCTATGTAGAAGCCACAAAGGGGAATGAATGCAAAGGCTTACACTGGAGATTTTCCTCTGACCTCCTAGGGAAGTGGCATGCGTGCCTTCATGAACACACACATAAATACCAAAAAAAAAAAAAAAAAAAAAAAAAAAAGCCTGACAGGGTGGCGGAAGCAGAGGCAGGTGGATCAGGCTATCCTAGTCTATGTCTCAAGTTCCAGGACAGATAGGGCTATGTAAGGTGGCAGTTAGGTCCCTGGAAGGACTTAGTGAGGAGGCCTGATGGAGTCAAGGACATCTTTGTGTCTGCCCTCTACTTTGGGCCCCAGAGTCAACATGGCTGAAGACATCTTGGCAGATGGCCACTTGGTCTATGAAGGTACAGCTTTTGGGAGGAAGTGACAAGGTGAGCAGAGCAGGATGGTCAGATCCAGAGTTCTCCACTGGGAGACATGCAGAAAGTTTCACTGTCCCTGGCTGCCCTGCCGCCGTCCCTGACTGGTCCTTTCCTGCTCTCCCTGAGTCCTGACTCAGCTCATGGCAGCCTTGCTCTTCCCGTTGGGCTTCCGCAGGGTGGAGGTGGGGGTCCAGCTCCTGCATGGGCCCCACAAGCAGCAAACAGGAAACAGAAGAACAAAACCATTCCCTGGCTGACTCGCCCCCCCCCCCCCCAGGCCTCACCCTCACCCTTCCTCCTCTGTTCTTCCTTCCCGCCATCCTGCCCACCCGCTCCCTCTCTCTCTCCCTTCCTCCTCTTCTATGCCTTTCTGTAGCTACCTCTCACATGAGCCACCCTCCTGGCAAGTGAGGACAGTGGCTGGCCAGATGAGTGTTTGAAAGCCAGCCAGCCCTGTGGCTCTCCCCCTTAGGTGGGCTCTGGGCTTGTGTCCCCTTCTGCTGGGCATTTCCCTCTCTGTGCATAAACTGTTCTATAGCGGGGTGGTAGTGACAAATGCCTTCATGAACAGGGTATGAATGACAGTGGAGAATACAGACCAGCCAGGGCCATTGCCTGCCCTGCCTCTCTGCTGGGGCAAAGGATGGGGCCTGGAGAGCCAGCTTCCCATCTCACTCACATTCTGGAGGTGGCAGAGGGGGAGTGAAAAGCTTGGAGCCTCCTCTTAGCTTGGTGACGCCAGAGTTCATGGGCAAGGGTCCTGGGGAAGAGGAATGAACATGTTTCCTTTGGGAGACCGGAGTGGGGTCTCTGTATCTTAGGGTGCATCTTACACTCTGTCACATCTCATTCTGGGCTGGCGGTGTGCGGGCTGCTTGAAGAGCACAGTGTCCTGAAGCAAGCAGTGCTGAGCGGTGCATGCTTGTCACCAGTCTGCTTGTATGTGGTTAAGTGGGCATCTCTGTGGGGGCTGTAAGGGTCTGGCACACCTTCAAAGGCTGTGCTTGCTTGTGTTCCCCATGGGGTAGGGATGTTTGCATGGGAGGATGTCCAAAGGTGTGATATCCACACTGAGGTCTGTGAGGACAGCATGTCCCCGGGGAACAAGTGGACGGGATGCTGTGAGGCACACAGCTAGAACATGTTTCTGCAGGAATATGAAGCCAGTGGGCACATAGTGTGATTGCCCGGCAGTGTGAATCCTTGTGTTTGCATGGTGTCGTCGGTGTGTGCTGTGCCTGAGCAGGGACCGCTCAAAGCCTCTGGCGTGGGGCGGAGGGTGAGCTGGCGCGGCGCCGGGGCCGCCCCGGAGGGGGAGGCGTCTGTCCCAACGACTTGCCGGCGTGTCCCTGCCCGGCTCTGGCGGGCGCCTTCACCCGGGCGGCGCGGGAGGCGCGGCCCCGCTCCAGCCGTCCTGCCACCGTCCGCGCGGGCCGGCCGCCCCCTCGGGGCCTCGGGGCCTCGAGCCCGCGGCTCTGGGGGGCGGACTGGAACCCCTGGGCTCCGCCTGCCGCGCGGGGGTCCGAGGACGTCCCCCGCCGGGCGCCGAGCCGCCGAGTCCCGCACGGCGCGTCCCCCTCCAGAAGCCAGGCCCGGTGCGCGCCGGGGCCGCGACGGTGGCCGCGCTCGGGGGTCCCCGCAGGCCGCGCTGGTGGGCAGCGCCGTTTGGCGCGTGGAGCGGGCGGGCGTCGGGGGCTGGCGCTGGGAGCGCGCCGTCGGCGTGGACTGCAGCGCCCCGGAGCCGCGCTGCCTCTGGCTGCCCTGTCTGAGCCACAGCGACGGCCGAGCACCCGGGCTGCGTCCGGCCAGGGTGAGCAACAAACAGCTTTGGAGCCGGGCGGGAGCTGGATGTCAGGGGCTGTGAGCGCTCGGGTGACCCCCTCTCGAGCTCAGAGCGTCCTGCATTCCCAGGCGGACATCCTTGCAGTGTGTGCGTGAGAAGGCTGAGAGTCGGGGTGAGGTGGCAGCGTTTGTGTGGGAGCTTTCCCAAGGGCGCTGGATGGAACCTGGAGTGTGGGTAATGGCACCTGTGAACTCAGTACTTCTGGTTTACAGGTAGTGGAAGGATGGAATGGGGGCTGATGACTGGAGGAGTCGCTGGCATATCTAGGAATCTAGGCTGGCAGAGACCCAGTAAGAGCTAGGCATAGGGTCCCTAACCCGAACAGTGGGTGCCACTCTCTTTTCCTGTCTTCTTTCCTACCAGCAGAGACGCTGACACAGAGGCACATAAGGGTTTCTTAGTGGCCAGAGGAAGCTGAGGTGACAGAATGGCCCCCAGCAGGCAGCGGGTGATTTCCAGGGCGGGCAGTGGCCGAGCTGGGGGCAGTATTTCTGATGTTCGGGATCTGCCGGGCTGGGGCGTGAGTCACAGTGGGCGCCATGCCCAACCTCAATACTGTGTTCTCTGCAATGACCTCTTTATGCTGGGGTAGGCGGGGGCGGGCGGATCATACTGATGTGACCAGTCCATCAAGTGGCCACGTCTGCCTGATGTGTTCCCTGGGCTGTTGGCCCTTTTTTTTTTTTAAACAACAGTTGGTGTTTCTGGATGTCTCTTTGTTTTCAGACAAGAGAGTGAAGAGTGATTGTAAATAGATTCTAGCCAGGAGGGCTTAATCACCATGCCTGTGGCCCCTCTCTGTCCCCTGGCTGTGGGCCTGTGTCAGAAAGACAGAGTTAGGGGAGCTGAGCCGTACTTCTCCGTCTCCTAGCTCTCAATACTGGATCTCCCTGTCTGCTTCTGTATCTTGCACCTCTCGCCCTCAAGAGGAAAGCTAGACTCAGGGTTGTCAGAGGGGAGAAACCTGCATATAAGGTAACATGAGGGATTGAGGCTAAGTCTGAAAGAACTTCCCACAGGGGAGCAGCCAGCCCTGACTGGGTCTGTGGAGTCTCCTCTTCTGATAGGGGTGTGTGTGTGTGTGTGTGTGTGTGTGTGTGTGTGTGTGTGTGTGTCGGGGGGGGGGGGGACTGACATTCTCAAGAGACTAATTGGAAGGAGTAGGAGACTGGACCTGGAAGGAAAGACAGAGGAAGTGGGGAGGCTTAGATAAGTGAGAAGGGGGGGGCTGTTGGGCTGGGGTGAAGAGAGACCAGTGGGAGAAAGGCATACCCACTGTCCTGGATTACAAGCAGGTCCCCTCAGGGAGTGGCACCCCCAGGCAGCTGGCAGCTCTAGGCAGGATGTGTGTGTGTGTAGGGGGAGGGGAGGGGAGGGGAACATGTGGGGACCTGTCCCAGCCGCTTCACATCACTGGGGCAGCTGGTGGCTTAAACCTTAATCCAGAGCACCAGCAAAACAATGGGCCCTGCAAACACCCTCAGCTCTGAGCCTGGGTGGGAGTGGGAAGGAGGGCAGCCCACACTAGAGGGGGACAGGGGTTCTGTGGGAGAGCACTGGGGACCCATGAGATCATCTTTCCTATCAGGGAAATCAGGGAGGGGTGTGTTCAAATCTCAAGGAATTTCCAGTGAATGTTCTCCAGGCTCCTTGAACCCTATGAATGTAGGGCTCGTGGAAGAGGCCAGGGTGTAACCACAAGTAGATGGAGCTGAGGGGACATCATTGGGTCCCTGGTAAGGACTGGGACCAGGAGTAGTCTGGGTCTTGCTTGGACCCTTCTGGGAACGGAGAGCTCATGACCTAACCCCTTATAGTTTTTCAGTCTGTGGAATTGCCTCCTTTTCGGGAGCCTCGGTCAGCTGTTTTCTGTCTTCCACCTGGTTCTGTTCCCTGAGACTACAGTCCGCAAACCTAGTGTGTCGATCTCGTTTTTCTTTTATTTATTTGGGATTCGAGAATCTGCACTCTCCCCTAAACCTGCTGGATGGCAGCTAAGCCTCCTGGCTGAGCACCCTCACATGCTCTCACATGTTGACCAGGTGAGCAGGGGTGGACAGGTTCTCAGCGGCGCCTCTTAGCATCCCTGTTTGGTCAGGTGTTTGTGAGCTTTCTCCAGCTAGCTGAAGGGCAGCTTCCCAATCCAAGGAGCTCCTTACACCAGGTCTGATGGACTTCCACGGTCCATACCACCTGGGCCTTTCATCTCTTCAGGTTCCTGCCAGGGCCAAGGAGGAGCAAGGGTGGAGGCCTGTTGAAGGAGCTGGGGGGAAGCTTTTGGCATCCTGAGGACTTTGGATCAGAAGCAAATGCGAGCTCAGGCTGCCCAGTGGCTGTGGGGGTCTGAGTGAGGCTTTGCTGAAGGCTTCTTGCTTTTCTCTCAGCCTGTTACCCGGTACCAGTCCCTTCTGTCAGCCTCTCTGCATACAATTTGTCTCATACTCGTTACTGGCTGTTTATCTGCATGTCCAAAGACACTCAAGACAGTCTTCTCTGTCTGTCATCTCTTGCCTCCTGCTCCAGATGTGGTCCTACATGGCCCCCTCAACTCTTTTCTTTGGATAACCTGCCATGACATCCAGGGGAATCCCAAGCATTCTGGCAGGATGGACGGAGGGCAGTATCTGCCATCTGCCTTTCCAGTGAACCAGCCTGGCCTTTGGGCTGAGCTCTGCAACCTCAGCAAGTCCCTTTGGTGGCCTGGTGTCCAGTTGGGGCTTTTGATCCCATGCTGTTGGAGAGTGCATTTTTGTGCCAGTCTGTGCAGACATGTGGCTCTGTGCTATGTGAATGTGTGTATGCAAGACTGGTTATGCGTGCCTGTGCCCATGCTAGTGTGCCTGCATGGTACAAACATATGGTTCTGTGAGTCTGCCTGTATGCACATTTATTATTATTTTTTATTTTATCATTTATTTATTTGTTTATTTTTGGCTTTTTGGGACAGAGTTTCTCTATATAGCCTTGGCTGTCCTGAAACTCACTCTGTAGACCAAGCTGGCCTTGAACTCAGAGATCTGCCTGCCTCTGCCTTCTGAGTGTTGGGATTAAAGGCGTGCACCATCACGGTCCAGCTTATGTGTGCACATTTGTTTGTGTTCCTGTTTGTGGTATGTCTGTATATGTTGTATGTGTGTTTCAGTGTGTTCATGCATGTCAGTGTATGTGTGAGGATGTGCAGTAGTTTTATGCACAACTTCTGTGCAGAAAAGCTGTGTGTGCAGTGTCTGGCACACAGTAAGTATGTATTAGCTCGATTTCCAGGGAGGCCATGGTACCATGAGGAGACTGAAGGAGAAACTCAGAGGGAAGAAGCTGTCAGGCTTCGAAGAGTGAGAGAGGAAGGGTAGGGTGAAAGGGTCAGGGCCCAGAAGGGACCTGGACGCTGTGGCTGTGGATGATGGTGGTCCCTTTCAGGTCCTAGGCTCCTAGGCAGCTGGAGGCAGGTGCGGAGCCACGAGCATAGGCTACTCGATGTTCATCCATCTGTCTCCCTGTGCTCCTGCAGCTTCCCCTGGGCCCACGAGATGGGTGCTCTTCTCGGCGCCCCCTCCCCTGGCAGGGGCCGAGGACACTGCTGCTGCGCAAAAGTCTCCAGGATGGCTTTGGCTTCACCCTGCGTCACTTCATCGTGTACCCGCCCGAGTCAGCTGTGCACTGCAGCCTGAAGGTAGGTCCAGCTTGCCAGTGCCTGGCCACTCTGCGGGGAAGGAGGGTACGGGGGTGGTGGTGGTGTGGGGGGGTGTGCGGGGAGCTTGCCTGCCAGAGGAGTCCCTCCAGGGGTCCAGCCTGGCTCCCTTCCGAACTGTGTAAGAGGAGAGCTGTAAGGACGCAGTGCCCACTGTGCCTAGGACTCCTGCTCTGTGACTGTGGACAAACTCCTTAACTTTTCTGGAATGGGTCTTGTCAAGGGGATGCAGAGGTGAGAAGTCAGTACATGCAGAGCTGCATGCGCATGTGCAACACACACACAGACACACACACACACACACAGACATACATACATACAGACAGACATACAGATAGACATACAGACACACACACACACACACACACACACACACACAGACATACAGACATACATACACACACACACACACACACACACACACACACACACACAGTCTCTAGAAAGGGAATGATCATTTTGGGTAAGGGGCTCCTTGTTCGCTTGTCCACTGGATCTTGACCTGGATCAGCTCTTTCCATCCCCTGGCCGAGGGGTCAGGGACACCCCCCCACTTATTTCCTGGAAGGAGTCCTGGGGGAGGGGTCCAAGGGCCCCCGGCTCCTAATCCTAACTCAATGCTGTGTTGTGGATTTGGTCATTGTGGATTTAGCGCCATCTCACCCCTCTGTGACTGAGTTTCTCCTGAGGGCTACTATTGCCTTGATCCCTAAGAGCTTTCCAGCCCTAATTCAGATGCCTGAGGCTCTCTGAATCATAGATCCAGAACTTCTCAGGCCAGTACAAGGCCACCAGCTGGAGAGAGGGTCCCTGAAAGCAAAGAGTGTGGAAGACAGGCGGGTAGCCAGGCAGGAACGGGGTTCCCAGTCTCCCTTCCTGCAGAGGAGAGAGATTTCTATTAAAGTTATGAACCCCTCTCTCTCCTGCCCCCAAGGCTGGATCAGCCTGCACAACTGTTGGGGGATTATCGCTTGGGTACCTTGACCCCACCTGCCACACACCAAAGCATTAGGTTTCTCTGTATGTCTCTGCACCTGTGTATGCCTATGTGTATCGTGTGTGTGTGTGTGTGTGTGTGTGTGTGTGTGTGTAGGTTTGTGGTGTGCGTACATGTCTGTCACATGCTTTACGGCTTTCACATGTATATGAATCTTTGACACCAGGACCATCACTGTCATTGGCTGTGACTATGCCTAAGCGTCAGGTGACCAAGGGCACCAGCCCCGTCTCTCCTGGAACCCCTCTTTCTTCCTTTCCTCCTTTCTAGCTCCTGCCACCTTCTCTCAGGACACTGTGGAGAAGTGGCAGTGACAGAGACTGTGGTCTAGCCTGGTGGGCTCTCTTTCTCATGGGCCACTGGCCAACTCTGGGGCAAGACAAGTCAGGATCGCTCCCTCCCTTTCTAGAACCTGCCCTGGCCTGAGAGAAGCTCTCCTCCTGAGGCAGTAGGAGGCCAGAGTGCTCTGCCTGGGAGCCTGCAGTGAGCTTAGCTGTCTAAATGCATCTGTCTGCCTCTGCCACCCGCTGCCTATGCTGTCAGCTCACATCAGTGGGCATGCACCTCCCACGGGGAACTGGGCAGAGGCCCGGGCTCCAACAGCACTCCGCAACTTTCCTGGCCCACCTTGACCTGACTGGGCCACCAGTGAGTCCTGAGGTTGTGTCCTGGTCCTGCTGCTGAACGGGGGGCGGGTGGAGAGAGGGAGGACACAGCAGTGTGACCCTTAAGGTCCTGTCAACTCTGAGATGTTATAGTTGCTGACTCGGCCTGTCTCTGTCCTTCTCCTGGTTCTTCTCTAGTGCCAATGCCTTCCCCAAGATGGACCCCGGCCCTCCCAGCAGCTCTCCCTCACCCCTGTAGGTAGCTGCAAGAATCCTGCTCCTTGCCTGACACCCACTTCTGCTTATCAGAGAACCTTTCCTGCCCCCTCTTCTTCCCTTGCAGACCAGAATGCTGTAGTCTGACTTCTGCTACTTGCTGGTGTTGGCTCAGCACATCCAGCCCCAAGTGTGCACCCCTCCCCCTGCTAATCGGACCTCCCAGCCCAGTCTCTGAGCGAGATAGCCCTGTTTACACTTTCAGGCTACTTATCTTTGTCCTCCTGGCTCCTCTGCCTGTGTGATGGGGACCTCCTCCCCTGGGCTGCAGCCTCCCTAGGGGAAGAGGGCATGGATCCCTGGTAGAATGGATGCTTTTGGAAGCCTGGGATGCTAGTGTGATGGGATTGACAGGTCTGAGAAGAGGGTGAATGTATTACTGGGATACTTGTTCAGACCTGGGACTGCTCTGACAACTCTCCCATCTCCTTGCTGTTGGCCCGTTGGAAGGAGACAAGGGTTGGAGGGGGGACGGCTCGGCAGGGTTGCTCGGGTGCATGCTGCTGATGCTGCCGGGGCTGCACAGGTGCCACACCCATCTCTCTGTTCCCTGCAGGAGGAAGAGAATGGAGGCCGAGGCCGAGGAGGAGGAGGAGGAGGAGGAGGAGGTAAGGGGGTGGAGCTGGGGTGGGGCCGGGCTTCAGTCTCTCCGGCACCCAGTGGGCCCCACCCTCTTCTTGTCCCTGTCTAGTCTTTCTCCTCTCTGTTCCTGGCTAAGCTGGCTCCAGGCGTCTCCTCCTCATTCTGTGCTCCCTCCCCGTTTTTTTCCCTCTCACGGTGGGTGTCTTCCTATGGGCCTGTCGCTCCCACAGCCATCTGATGCTGAGTACTCTGGGTGACAGATCCCCATCTGGTCCACCCCTCCCACTACTTTCTCCCAGAAAAAAGTCTAGGCTAAGGCAACAGGGCCTGTGGATCAGGGTTGGGGCGTCCTGAGCATGGGTTCATCTTGTGGATGGACAGTGGACAGTGAGGTCCCGGAAGGGACAGTGGGGCCCTAAGGTGTGTCTTAAAGGTGACCCTAACTCACCTTATTGTCACCTGTGATGTCCTTTGTTTGTTTTCGAGACAGGGTTTCTCTGTGCAGCCTTGGCTGTCCTGGATCTCACCCTGTAGACCAGGCTGGCCTCAACCCAGAGAGTTCCCGATTGTTGGGATTAAAAGGGTGTGCCACCACAGCCCGGCCTACCTTGGCTATCTTAAGGGTCCTTTGCTGGCTCTCAAGCTCCCCAAGTATTTAAAGTTGAACTCCCCAAATAGGCAGCTTTCCTGCCTCTGTCTGTGGGCAGCCATGGGGACATGATTCTCCTGGGTTCTCGTGCCACTGTCCCAGCACAGGCTCCAATGGGGGAGTCCTGTTGGCAAGTGATGGAGTTAGTATCATCCTGTGCCCATCCTAGGACTCTCAGGCTTCTGCCTGGAGCCCCTGACCCTGGAGAAGGAAGAAGGGCGGGAGACATATTGGGTATCTCTCTGGTCCTGTGTTACCTCATCTCTCATACATGTGAGGTCTCCCACAGCTTGCATCTTCAAGACTTGATAGGTGCATTTAAAAAAAAAAAATTTTACGTTTGTGTGTGCCTGGGTATATGTATGTTTCTGCACCATGTGTGTTCAGGAGCCTGAGTATGTTAGAAGAGGTCATCAGATCCCCTGGAACTAGAGTTACAGGCAGTTGTGAGCTGCCACGTGGGTGCTGGGAACCAAACCCAGGCCCTGTGCAAGAGCAGCCAGTACTCTTAACCTCTCCAGCCCCGATAAGGGCTGAACATTATCAGTGTGTGTGCTCGGTTAATGCCAGAGTGTACCATGCCGAGTGTTCAGAGATCAGAGGACGACTTGGTGGAGTTCGCTCTCTCCTTCCACCTTTTGTTTTATTTTTTTTTAAAAATTTTTAAAATTTTATTTATTTATTTATTTATTTATTTATTTATTTATTTTTTTCCGAGACAGGGTTTCTCTGTGTAGTTTTGGTGTCTGTCCTGGAACTTGCTGTAGACTAGGCTGGCCTCGAACTCACAGAGATCCGCCTGCCTTTGCCTCCTGAGTGCTGGGATTAAAGGCGTGCGCCGCCACCGCCCAGCTTGTCCTTCCACCTTTATGTGGGTTTCAGGGATTGAATTCAGACCATGCAAACGTCTTCCCTACTGAACTGTCTTGTGGGCCCCGTAGGGGCCTCCCATATGGCACCCTTCCCTTGTCTTGTTCATTGTATGTGACGTCTGCTTGACGGTGAACTCTGGAAGGGCAAGGCTGTGTGTACACATCCTGTGTAGCCTGGCTTCTAGCACAGGATAGGGACTCAGCTCATGGCTGTGGGCAGCTCTTTATGTGTCTTTGGTGGTGTCCTTCTGTTGTGGGACCTTGTGTGGCTGTGGGCATAGGTCCTGTGGAAATGCGGGTCATTGCATGCTTGTGTCTGTATGTGATCATCCTCTGAGTGTGTGTCCCCTGTGTGTGTAGCTGTGCATGGGTGTGGCCTTCAGCAGCCACCCCCAGCTAACCTGGCTGATGCCCACCAGGACCCTCCCCTCGGCACCGCCTGGAGCCCATGGACACCATCTTTGTGAAGAATGTGAAGGATGGTGGCCCCGCCCACAGGGCAGGGCTTCGCACAGGTAAGCCTTCCCAGCGGTTTAACACACTCCTCTGTGGCTCCCTTTCCTTCTAACTGGGTTGGGGTTGTTGAACGCAGACACTGAGGAAGTTCCTCTTCTCTCACTGTCGTTCATGCTTGGTACAGGGGTACCGTCCACCCTCTGCTTTGGACTCTCACATGTGGTCCCACTCCTTGTCCCTAGGAGACCGGCTGGTGAAGGTGAATGGGGAGAGCGTCATTGGGAAGACATACTCCCAGGTCATAGGTCTGATCCAGAACAGGTGAGCACTTGACCTTCTTCCTTCCAGGGTAGCATGCAGACTCCCCTCCCCCAGCCTGGGCCCTGCAACTGGATCCCTCTCCCCCAGACTCTGTCGCCTCTGGCTTGACTCTCTCCCTGTCTCTGCAGTGATGACACCCTGGAGCTCTCTATCATGCCCAAGGATGAGGACATCCTCCAGCTGGTGAGTCCCTCAGTCTGCATGGAGGGCCTGGGCCCAGCACAGTCTTCTGGGCCCCTGTGGGAGAAAAGAGGAGGAAATTGCCTTTGGTTGCTCAACTGGGGCTTCCAGGCCCATCCCTGGGCTGGGGCTGCTTCTTGCCTCACTCTAGGCTGCTCTGTGCTAGGGAGGCAGGAGGTGCTGGCCTTGGTAGGCAGGATTCCTGCCAGGGTATCTGAAAGGGTGGCCCAGCGGGCCCTGCCAGCCTGGCATGTTCTTGTCTGCTCCTGTGAGAGATGCCTGCACCCTGCACCCCCTACCCACTTGGCCTGAGGGAACATGGCTCTATAGATGTGTCCATACATGCACACACCCAACACTACCTTTCAACACATCCCACAGTCACAGATACCACTTAGTATAGATCAGGACACTCACCCTTGCATAGCACTGTATGACTCAGCTCCATAGAAGACACACAGCATTGCAGGCCCAGGCTGACAGATCCTCTCTGTTTCTGTGTCACCATGGTTCACTCTCCAGGCCAGTGTACCACAACACCTGTGGAGCACACAGCAAGATCTCACAGCAGCCTCACTCACACCTCGGTCTTGTAACACAAATGCTGCACACATCTGGATTCGCTGCTGCTGTGACACAAACACACACTAGCGTGCTATCGCAATGCAGCCCGGAACCGTCACAGCATGCTGCAGCCCCTCTCAGGCGCCATGCTTAGTGATCTCACCGGACCCCAGATTCAGACACATGGGGATATAAATTCCGAATCCATCGCCCCAGTGCTTCATCACACTCAGAACATGATAGGGAGGGTGCCACCCAAAAGGCACGTCCCACATGTGTTGTGTAAAGTAAAGCCAAAGACCCGTGCCTGGAGCCTGGAACACTCCCTGTTGCCGAGTGCCCTGGTCTCGGTCTCCTGAATCCTATCCAGATGCCAGCTTGCTTGTTCCTTAGGTCGCTGCCCCTCCGAGGATGGCTCAGGGCCAAGCCCCAGAGGCTCGGCGCTGCTGTGCTGGCTCTGGCTGTGGCTCTGTCACTATAATGACAGGGCCACACTTGGCATGATGCCTCCCTGGGAACCTCCATTCCTGACCTCAGATGTCCCCTTGCTCTTCGTGGGGATGAAGAGGAGAGAATGGAGGCTCAGAGATGTGGATGGCTTAAAGCGCTTGCCTGTATGCCAGACTTGAGGCGAGGCCACTTATGAGAGAGTAGCAGGACATGACCCTGGGGTACTCGGGCTCAGTCCAGCTTTCAGATCCAAGGGGGCAGCAGCCTTGAACTCTGCCAGACTTAGACCCAAGTGGGCTGCCAGCCCCAGATGTCAACATCTGGGAGCTTCCACTACCCCGCCATCTCCAGCCAGCCTGAGGGTGGGGCCCAGGCATTCCTGTGGTTGGGAGCTAAGGCTGGAGGCCAATCGGGCGGCGGCAGCTGCTGACGCCACCACCGACGCGGCAAGTCCCCTCCACACCCATCCTCCCTCCTCCTACCGCCAGGCAGCCGAAAGAGAGCCGGGTGGGGAAGAGGGGGAGCTTCAGGGAGGGCTGACTGAGGGGACTGAGGGACCCAAATCAGCAGGGCAGGGGCTGTGGTGAGAGGCAGCAGGGTAGCAGGCGCGGGTTGGCGGGATGCTGCCTCCACCACCGTGATGCTGGGAGCCCCGGGAGCCGGCAGGATGGCAGGAGGGAGAGGTATGTGTTGCTGGCCCAGTATGCCAGGCTGGAGGGGCCGAGTGTGCGGGGGTGTGGTTAGCTGGTCCTTGTCACATGATGTTTGTGTTTGGGACTGGAGGGGTAGTTGTTTGTGTATTTCATTGTGTGTGCTGTATGTGTGTGTCAGGGTGTGTATTTTGCCATCTCTGTGATGCGGTGTAGTATGTGTGTGTCTGGGCTCACCCTCCCACCACCCTTTGCTTCTTCATCCTGAGACAGTCCCCCTCAGCTCAACTAGCGCTGGGCTGGGCCAGGGACACAAGACTGCTGTCCCTGGGGGGCTGCCTCCTTTTTAGGCTGAGTCTGGGCGCCAGCCCTGTCCCTCTTCAGCAATGCAGCGTCAGCTTTAGCAGCCCGTGCCAAATTCCAGGCCTAGGGGTGGCCGGAGGTGGCCCAAGGCCCCTTAGCCAGTCCAGCCCCTCTCTAAGCTGGCTACTGGGGAGCAAGAAGTGGTCATGTTCATCCCAAGGCTCAAGCCCTTGTATTAAAGGGCTTGATAATACCACCCTGTATTAAAGGGGCAGTGGGCTCTTCCAGCCTCTGCCCACCCTCAGACCACCCCTCCTTGAACACACCCCTTAGCCAGCTTTCTACTGTCTTCTTCCACTTTGACAGATTTCTGCCCATTTCCCAGTGTACTCCAGGGGCTGTGGGCATCGCTGGACATAAAGGAACAGTAGGCGGCAGAGGACAGGATGGGGGAGGCCCCTAGCAAACAGATGTTGGAATGTTTGTGGCTAAAGGCTGTCCTTGTTATAAATCTTAGAGAAATCTGGCTATTTCTTGAGAGAAGGGAGAGAGAGAGAGAGAGAGAGAGAGAGAGAGAGAGAGAGAGAGAGAGAGAGAGAGAGAGAGAGTCAGAGTCTTATTTCTTTGTCCTCCCTCAGGACTCTCCTTGGAGCATATACTCATCCACTCAGGATGCCCCTACTTAGGGATATCTCCCTTCCATTCCCTTCTGAGGACTTTGGCATCCTAGGGTTGTCTCATTTCTGTCCTGAGTCCAGTCTGGTCATGGTTCTATGCCTCTGTTTCCGGTCAGGCCTACTCCCAGGATGCCTACCTGAAGGGCAACGAGCCGTATTCTGGAGAGGCCCGCAGCATCCCAGAACCACCTCCACTCTGCTACCCACGGAAGTCCTATGCCCCGCCAACCCGGGCCTCTGCCTGGGCCACTGTGGTGCCTGAGCCCATGTCAGCACTGCCCACGGATCCCCGGAGTCCTGCTGCCTGGAGTGACCCAGGGTCCCGTGTCCCATCTGCCACCCGTGCCCAACTGGACAACTCTTTATTGGGGATGAGCCAGCCCCGCCCAAGCCCTGGTGCCTTTGCCCACCACCCTTCAGAGTCCCGGACGCCGCGTGCCTTCCCAGAGCCCGGTAGCCGGGTGCTCCCCAGCAGACTGGAGTGCCAGCAGGCCCTGTCACACTGGCTGTCAAATCAGATACCCCGCAGGGCGGGGGAGAGACGGTGCCCAGCCATGCCACCCCGGGCCCGCAGTGCCTCCCAGGACCGGTTGGAGGATGTGACTGCCCACCACCCATGGCCCTGCTCCACCTCCCAGGATGCCTTGAGCCAGCTGGGCCAGGAGGGTTGGCACCGAGCTCGCTCAGACGATTACCTGAGCCGGGCTACCCGCTCTGCTGAAGCACTGGGGCCCGGAGCGCTGGTGTCACCTCGCCTTGAACGCTGTGGTTGGGCTCCCCAGCGTCCGTCTGCCCGAACCTCTGCTTGCCCTTCTCGGGACCTTCCAGGGTCCCAGGCCCCTCCCCCGTCTGGCCTGCAGGGTCTGGATGACATTGGGTACATCGGATATCGGAGCTATAGCCCATCATTCCAGCGCCGGACTGGTCTCCTGCATGCTCTCTCCTTCCGGGACTCACCTTTTGGGGGACTCCCCACCTTCAACTTGGCCCAATCTCCTGCACCATTCCCACCAGAGGCCTCTGAACCACCTAGAGTCGCCCGACCGGAACCTAGTACTCGAACCCTGGAGCCTCCCACAGAGGATCACCGTGATGAGGTGGTCCTGAGGCAGAAGCCTCCAACAGGTCGCAAGGTCCAGCTGACCCCTGCAAGGCAGATGAACCTTGGATTTGGTGATGAGTCCCCAGAGCCAGAGACCAGAGGGGAACGCCCAGGCCGGAAGGTGGCCCCTTTGGCCACTACAGAAGACTCCTTGGCTTCCATTCCCTTCATTGGTGAGTGGTGTTACAAGCAGCTGGCTAAGGATCCTAAACTCTGTCCTTTTGTGTCCCCACTACCTGTCTACTGTGCCATGACTCTGGCTGTGTACTGATAGGCTCCTCTGGGTTTGCCCATCCTTCAGTCATCCTTTCTTCCATCCTGTCTCCCACTTATCCATTCTTCCAGCCATCTTTCCAGCCAGTTTTTCCTGCCTGCCTTCTGCCTTCCTTCCTTCATCCTTCTCCTCTTCTTTTTGCCTTCCTTTATTCCTTCATTCCTTCCATCTACTCATTCATCATCCTTAACTTTCATCCTTCCTTCCTTCCTCTGTTCTTCCTTTCACCCTTTGTGTCTTTCAGTCTTTGTTTTTTTTCCCGCCTGTCCTACATTCCTCCCACAAACATTTACGTCAGGCACTGTGCTAGGCTTCTGCTTCCCTGGGGGATGGAGGTCAGACAGAAAGAAATGGGACAGACTCTGGGGATGGGGAAGGGCTCTGTGGCCTAAACGGGTGTGGTCGGCACTGGGAAAATATTGGAAAAACACTTGGTTAAGAAGGATTCAAGGTAGACTGAGGAAGAGTGTTCAAAGAGGAAGATGGGACTGTGTAGCGCTTGCAGTGGGAGAGGCAGGATGCTCTTCCAGGCCATGTGGTCCTCCCTGGCCCAAGGCCAAGCTTGGATTTCACCCTAAGAACCGAGGAGGCTGTGATGGCTATAGAGTGGGGGAAGCAAGAAGGCAGAGAGGCAGGGGTGATCCCCAGCTCTCTGGCTTGCCTGGAGGGTGGCGCCTTATCTCTACATTGGGGGTAGGAGTGCCGAAAGAACATGAAAAGGGTTAGGGCTGTGAGGATGGAGGCTGGGCTGGGCTGGGCTAGGGGCTTTGGAGAAAGCCTGGAATGCAAGATGATGATGTTAGGCCTAAGACCTGGGACTGGGTTTGGAGCTGAGCAGCCTGGGAACTGAAGAGGAAGTTTAAATAGGGTGATGTGATGCCATCAGCAGCCTGCAGTGGGGATCCAGCTGGGCCTCTGTCAGGTGCCCCCATCCAACGGTCTAGTGGGGAGACATAGTGCTTGTCCTCAGAAGCCACCAATCTGATGGACTACTGTCTGTGTTTTAGGAGCTCGCTCCAAGTGGGGTGGCTCGGTCACACTCCTTGGTGCCCTTGATGCAATGGGAGGCTCAGCCCCTGCTAAGAGGATATACTCCCTGGCCACAGTCTGGTGGGCGAGGCACCCTGGGCAGTGGGCATGTGGCCAGAAATGCCCTCGTGAGGGAGAGTTGAGGGGTTTGCAGCTTGTGTGTGCCCAAAGCCTGATATGACTGGGGTATTCAGGCAGCTTGTGTCCTTCACACCTTCCGTCCTCTGCTGGCAGATGAGCCCACCAGCCCCAGCATTGACCTCCAAGCCAAGCATGTCCCTGCCTCTGCGGTGGTCTCCAGTGCCATGAACTCAGCCCCTGTCCTGGGCACAAGCCCATCTTCACCAACCTTCACCTTTGCCCTCAGCCGCCATTACTCCCAGGACTGCAGTGAGTATCTCCATCCTGTGTCACCCCCTCCTCTGCTGCCTGGTCCCTGTGGGTCTTCTAGGGCCCCATGGGAGAGCCCACTCCTGACCCTGACCGGAAGGGAGGGCTCCTAGGGTCGCTCCCAATCTGCTCGCTAATGCTGAGGCCTCGTGTGGCACCTTTTCAGGCAGCATTAAGGCAGGCCGTCGCTCTTCCTACCTACTGGCCATCACCACAGAGCGCTCCAAGTCCTGTGACGACGGACTCAACACCTTCCGTGATGAGGGCCGAGTGTTCCGGTGAGGCCCTGTCTGTCTGGGGTGGGGTGGCTTCTGCTCGTCTAGGTTTGGGCCGTGGGTTTGGGTGGGTGATGAGAATGAGGACCGTCCACAGCCCTCACCTTGGGTCCTTGCTCCCCAGGCGCCTTCCCAACCGGGTACCCAGCCTACGGATGCTACGGAGCTTTTTCACTGATGGGGTAAGCCAGCAAAGCACATGTGTGCATTTGTGTGTGTGTGTGTGTGTGTGTGTGTGTGTGTGTATGTGTGTGTAGAAGGGTGATAGCTCTATATGTCCTTGGTTCCACATCTGTGATTCCTGTGACCCCCTAAAGGAAGTACTCTGGCTCCTGGCCCCTTCCCTGTACCTCATCTTCATGCCACTCACATGACCTGCCTCCCACCTGAGGACTTTGCATTTGTCCTTGAATCTGGAAAGTCTCAAACCACAAAACTGCCAATCTCTCTCTCTCTCTCTCTCTCTCTCTCTGTCTCTGTCTCTCTCTCTCTCTCTGTCGTCCCCCCCCCCCGCCCCCCCCACTCTTCAGTGCTGGGAATGGAACTGAGGGTCCAGCACGGCAGGCGAGAGCTCTGGCTGAGCAGTGTCTCCTATTCTTTGTTGATTATTTGTTTTGAGTCAGGGTCTTAACTTTTATAGCTGTTGCTGGCCTCGCTCTGTAGCCCAGGCTGGCTTTGAACTCAGAGATCCACCAGCCTCTGTCTCTCCAGTGCTGGAATTAAAGGCACATGCCATCATGACCAGCTTCCAACTCTTAATCCCTCCCACCTCCAAATCAATCAATTAATTAATTAATTAATTAATTTATTTATTTATTTATTTATTTATTTATTGTGTGTGTGTGTGTGTGTGTGTGTGTGTGTGTGTGTGTGTGTGCGTGTGTGCAGCTGAGCACAGGTGCCTGAGGAGACCAGAGGCATGGGAGCCTCCTGGAGCTGGACCTGTAGATGTTCGTTAGCCCTACAATATGGGTCTTTCCAGATTCTTTTTCTTAATTTTCTTTTAGATTTGTTGATTTTGTTTCATGTGTCTGCGTGTTTTGCCTGTGTGTGTCTGTGCACCGTGCTCATGACTATTGCTGTGGAGGTCAGAGGAAGGGCATTGTTCCCCAGGATCTGGTGTCACAGATGGTTGTGAGCTGCCATGTGGGTGGGAACCGAACCCGGATCCTCTGCAAGAGGAGCCAGTGCTTTTTTTTTTTTGGTTTTTCGAGACAGGGTTTCTCTGTGAGCTTTGCGCCTGTCCTGGAACTCACTTTGTAGACCAGGCTGGCCTCGAACTCACAGAGATCCGCCTGCCTCTGCCTCCCAGTGCCGGGATTAAAGGCGTGCGCCACCACCGCCCTGCGGAGCCAGTGCTCTTAACCACTGAGCTGTCCTTCCAGCCCTCAGTTTTCTTAGGACAGGGTCTTGATAGACCATGAAGACAGGGTTTGAGTCCAGGCTGGCCTCGTGACCTTCCTGCCTCAGCCTCCTGAGTTCTAGGAGCACTGTCCCGCTGCTGTGCTTTTGCGGACGCTCTGAGGCTTGCTTTGAAGCCACAGCCTCGCGCCTGCTGCTTCCTGCCGCTCTTCGGTACTTGTGCACTTTCCTCGCACGCACATGTCTCTTGTTGGCTTAGCACCTTACAGACATGGCCACCCGGCTGCCCCTCATCACTTCCTCAGCTCGCTGACCTCTCCCTGGATGTGCCAGCTCTGAGGCTGGATTCCTGTTGCCACCACCACTTCCTGATCGACTCCTGGTGGGGCTGACTGCCTATCACTACTCAGTCTTTGTTGATGTTCCCACTTCCCCTGTTTACTCACCTCCTTATTGCCACAATCGCTTCCCCTGTTTCCTCAATTCCTTCAAGGCTATAAAGCTGAGGGAAGGCCCAGGTTGTCTTTTCCAGCGTGGGGAGGCATGCTGGCAGATCGGAGCCTTTCCTCTTCCTGGCTTCTTCATGAGGTCTCATGACCTCAACACAAACGGTCCAGTGAGGACAAGCAAGGCCCATGAGGTCACCCAGCACATCAGCACAGACACACGCCAGGCCTGTGTGGCTGCCAGTGGTCCATGGGCTTCCTGAGATGCCGGTACTGTGGGAGCCACCCTAAGTTGCCCTCTGTTTTCTCCCTGCAGTCTCTAGATAGCTGGGGCACCTCTGAAGATGCTGAGGCCCCCTCTAAGCGACACTCCACCTCTGACCTCTCCGATGCAACCTTCAGTGACATCAGGCGAGAAGGCTGGTTGTGTTATAAGCAGATCCTCACCAGGAAGGGGAAGGTAAGGTGGTCTGAGGAGGGAGGTCCAGGCTGGATGGAAGCTGGCTCTGACAGAACTTTCCAGGTCCTCTTATACCTGTCCTGAAGCTCTGGAGCCAGAAAAAAAACTGCCTTAGGCTCTAGCCTGACACTCAAGGTTAGATGGCAGGAAGAGCTTCTGGGAGAGGGGGGATTACTAAACCTCTAAAAAGGAGAGTGACAGACAGGCACTCCCTGCTGTGGAATACACAGCCGGCTGTGTTTGGAATCCTGACCAAACATTCTTCAGTGACCCTGAATGGCCACGGGGCTTATGGTAAAGGAGCAAGGCCAGGGGGTTGCTGAGGCCCAAGAAGAAAGCAGAAGCCAGTTTTCTCAGGGCCCTGGGAGGTCCTGGGGTGCAGGCTTAGCTTAAGGGCAACTGAAACCCTTGGGAGACTTAGAGAGTTCAAACACTCATGTGGCTTCCTGGGATGATGAGTTAGTGAGGGATGCCTTGGAGTAAGAAGACCATTTAGAAGTCACCACAAGATCCAGGTGAGAGACATGGGCCTGCGGGAGTGGGTGAGGAGGTGGGCAGGAGGGGACAGGCGGGATTCAGAAGAGAAGGTGGGGCTCTGATCTCCCAGGCCTGAACTTGAGTCCCAGGCTGGAGACCCTGGGCTGGGAAGAGGGGAGAAAAAGGAGGCCGGTGTGGTTCAGACAACCCTGGCCTTGATTCTTGGTGGTAGGGCTTGCTGCTGAAGGGCTCGGTCCCTCGTGTTTGTGACTCAGTGTCTCTAAGGGTGCTGACTAACACTTTTCCTAACCTCCTGCTAGGCGATTAAAGACATGGTCTGAACAAAGAGTGTACTATACTAGGTGTGGTGAGACTGGTCTGTAGTCCAAGCTATTTGGGAAGCTGAGACAGGAGGATGGAGGGTTCATGACTTGTCTAGGCTACAGAGTGAGTTCAATGACAGCTGGACAACTTACAAAATTCTTTCTCAAAATAAAATGTGACCATGTGGTGGTGGTGCACGCCTTTAATTCCAGCACTCAGGAGGCAGAAGAAGGCAGATCTCTGTCTGAGTTCAAGGCCAGCCTGGTCTACAGAGAGAGTTCCAGGACAGCCAGGGCTACACAGAGAAACCCTGTCTCAAAAACAAAAACAAAAACAAAAACAAAACAAAAACCAATAAATAAATAAACAAATAAATAAAATGTGGGCCAAGGGCTGGGAATGTAGATTATTGGTAGAATATTTGCCTAATAGGCATGAGGACCTGGTTTTAAGCCTTAGTCACACTACACACGCACACACATACACACACACACTTCTTATGAGCTGTGCTGATGAAACTCTTGCCTGACCTATGGAAGGGCCTAGGCTCCATTCCTGTCATTGCAGAAAGAGTGGGGGGAAAGTGGGGCTGGGGTTGTCATAACTTGGCACTTGGGGGCTGATGTTTTATTGCCTTATTGCCATTACAGACATCCCTCAATATCTAGAGGGGGATGGCTCCAGAAGCCCCCATGGGTACTAGACATCCATGGACACTCAAGTCCCTTTTATAAAGCAAATTAGTATCTGCATGCAGCTGTTGTAATCCTCCCATGCTCTGTAAGTCATCTCTGGATGGCATGTGCTGCCTCATACTATGTAATGCCATGTAAATAGTTGTTACAGTGAGTTGTTTATGGAATGCCGAGGAAAAAAGTCTACACCCCTCAGTACAGATGCAGGGTTTGTTTTCTGCATTTTCTGATCCATGGTTGGTTCAATCCATGGTTATGGAACCTGTAGAAGGGATGCCTCTAGGGGTGGTACCTGGAAAGAATAAACTTTGAAATAGTCAGACTCTGAATTCCCACACAGCTGGATTCCTACACACTGTTGCATGCATATGGCTTCAGGAGAGCCACCTTAACTTCCCCGAGCTGTAAGATGAGTCAGGAGGGGAGAAGCGTAGGCCAGAGAGCCCTGGAGTTTACAGACACAAAGCCTCTGGCTCCTGAGGGTCTGTCGAGCTTCTGAGGACTTAAGTGAGGGAGCCAGCTCGCCTGGTCCTGTCCTCTTGGGGTTGATGACCACAGAGAAAGTGCTAATTGCTCCTCAATGACAGGTGCACTCACTGTCAGCACAGGGAGTTTAGAGGCTTAGCAGGGTGGGGTTTAGCATGTCTAGGGGGCTGAGACAGGAAGTGTGTGGGAGTCTGGAGTAGAGAGAGACTGGGTGGGAGGGAGTATCCTGGGGGAGACCCCCTCACTAAGGGCTGGAGGGAGGCTCAGAGGAGTGTGCCAAGAGCCAGGTCACCTAGAGAACCCAGAGAAGGTGGAAGAAGGTGAAGTGGGGGTGGTACCCAGGGAACTTTAATGTCCTGAAATATGGGGTGGCGTGGGGAGATGTGTGACACAGGAGACTGGTGTGTCTGTGCTGGGAGGAGTTGGTATCATTGCTGTTGCTTATGTGAACCAGGCCCTGGGATGGGACCAGGGTCTGTCTGTAAGAGATTCTAGGGAAAGGTTGGCTGATGGCCTGGGCGGGGTGTGTGTGACTGAGGGAGGCAGAGGACAGGCTGAGCTTCCTGGCTTCCTGCATGGCTGGCAGGAGGGACTCCTCCTTGAGTTTCTGGCTGAGGAGCAGACTTAGGAAGAGGAAGCTCTGTTGGAGTTCTGTGACCCTCCACACACTCTGGCTGAGGTCCTGTGAATGGGAACATGTGGATGTGGCATACAGAGAGGCCCAACTGAAGGTCACCTTAGTCCACCAGCTGTGCACCAGTACCTGTGGCCTCAGGTACAGGGAGAAGGGGACAAGGACCAGGGAGTCTTTTGTTTTGTTTTGAGACAGGGTTTCTCTGTGTAGCCCTGGCTGTCCTGGAACTCACTCTGTAGACCAGGCTGGCTGCGAACTCAGATCCCACTGCCTCTGCCTTCCATTGCTGGGATTAAAGACCAGCCCCATGTAACCATAAGTTTCTCCCGTCCTGCCCAGACCCACAGTTGGGACGAATCTCTCCCACCTGTGTGCCGCAGCCATTGGTCCCAAGTAAACACACAGAGGCTTATATTATTTACAAAATGTATGGCCTATGGTCAGGCTTCTTGCTAGCTAGTTCTTGTACCTTAACTCAACTCATTTCTATTAATCTATATGTTGCCACATGGGCATGACATTAACGGTCTGCTGGCATCTTGTTGCTTCTTGGGGGTGGGCTAGCGTCTCTCCTTTCTTCTCCCATCTCTTCAGTTTGAATGTCCTGCCTAACCTTATTCTGCCTCGCCATTGGCCAAACAGCTTTACTTATCAACCAATCAGAGTGACCCATATTCACAATGTACAGAAAGACATCCCACAGCAGCCCACAACAGAGTCTTGACAGGAAATGGGAGCTGGGGAGGTAATGCTAGCCAGGAAACCTAAAAGACTCAGGAAAATGGCAGTCACTCCAAGAAGAGGTAGACTAGGAGAGGCAGGTGTCTGTGTGAATTGTGCAGGCGGAGCCCAGTGTGGAAACATCCTTTAAGACCATGGTAGAGAAGAGCCTGGCCCCTGCCTTGGGTGACCCTGGCAGCCCAGCTGCAGTGTTTTCTGGGTAGGGAAAGGCACTGGCTCTTTGGCTCACTGACCAGTCCTGAAGTAGAGGGGCTTCCTTCCCCTCTCTTGCTGGCCAAAACCCAGTGTCACTTGTTTACCTGGTGCCGTGCCTAGGAACTAGAAAAGGATCCTGGAGTCAGCTGCAGACCCTGGGTCTGTCTGGGGTCCCATTTTGTCACCTCCTGTCATCCACACTAGTAGTCTCAGCCTCTCTCTCCCACCCTCTGCCTGCTTTAGAGATCAGTGGCCAGGCAGAGGATGGGCACATGCATGTGGTACTCCTTAGGCCAGGGTCCAATTTGAGGGACATGACCATGGACACTCGCCACTTAGCTCTCAGTATTTGTTAGCAGTGACATTGATGCCAGGGAGAGACTTGACTTATTCAGGGATCTCCAGCTGGTTTAGTCTCAAAGGGGCCCTTGGGACCACCTCCTGCTAACACGGTCATTCTCTTGGAACGGGAGTCTCCTTTATTACATTAGTGTTAGGGCTGCTCCAGTTGCTCCAGCAGCCCTGGGCTCATACATTGGGATCTACCCTAAGGGAAGCTGGGCATGGCTGCTTCAGCCCTGCTCTCTGGAGGGCCCTGGAGCCCCCACCATCAGGACAGTGAACACTTGGCTTGCACCCAGCCCTGGGCTTGAAGCATTTGTCCCAGCAGCTTGCCACGTACCCAGGAAACTCACGGCCAGAACCTGAGATTATGGGGCTATCTGCAGGGCATTACAGTAGTCAGAGGTGTTTTATCAAGCAGCTGATGCTGGTGATGTGGAGGTGAAGGAGGAAGCCACATGAAGAAGTGAGAAAAGCTGAACACTTGGGAGTCTGAGGCACGAAGATTAGGGATTCAAGTACACCTGGGCGTGGTGGCTCACACCTTTAGTCCCAGTACTTGGGGAGCAGAGGCAGGCTGGTCTCTGAGTTTGAGGTTAGCCTGGTCTACAGAGCAAGTTCCAGGACAACCAGGGCTAAACAGAATTCTAGGATAGCCAGGGCTACACAGAGTTCCAGGACAGCCAGGGCTAAGGGCTGGGGAATCCAACTCAGTGGAGAAGGCTTACCTGATGTGCACGTACAAGTCCTGGGTTCAATCTCTAACACAACAGAAGAGACAGAAAGGGAAGAGGGATAACTATTTGTCTCAGCAGTGAGGTTGCCTCCTGCCAAGTCTGTGCTTGATCCCTGGGACCTACCTGGTGGAGGTAGGAAACTCATTCCTGCAGGCTGGCCTTTGACTTTCGCTAGCATGCTACAACACACCCACATTTCCCCACCCATATGAAATATATATATATATATATATATATATATATATATATATATATATATATGAGAGAGAGAGAGAGAGAGAGAGAGAGAGAGAGAGAGAGAGGGGACAGGCCACAGGAGAAGAGCAGCTGGTGCACAGGCCCTGAGAACGGAAGGCTATGGCCAGTCACTGGTAGGCAAAGGCCCAGTGGCTTGACAGACCAAGGAAGCAGGGAGATAAGTTTGGAGAGGGTCACCATGGGACCTCAGGACCTTCTGTTTGGTTCAAGGGGATGTTCAAAGGAGAGGCAAGCTCTTTCACTGTAGAAATTATGGTGGGGCTGCCTCCTGGAGGACCAAGGCCTGGGGGCCTGGGAAGGTTGATACTGTTGTCCAGATGAGGAGTCAATGAGGCGGGCGGGATGGCAGCATTCCAGGTGGGAACATGTGGTACTGGATGGGCACAGATGCTACTCTGAAAGCAGGAGCCTTGATTTCTGATAAGCTGGGTGTCAAGGGCAACTCCCTGGTTCCGGGCAACTGGGTGGATTGACTGAGCTGGGAAGGTGACATGAGGGTGGAGAACAGGTTTCAG
The DNA here is from genome assembly GCF_949786415.1 of Peromyscus eremicus. Lineage (NCBI taxonomy): Eukaryota > Metazoa > Chordata > Mammalia > Rodentia > Cricetidae > Peromyscus > Peromyscus eremicus. The sequence goes on from NC_081423.1 coordinate 80,096,129, forward strand.
GGCAGAGACTCATGCGCTACAGTGAGCAAGGAGCATGGGGCCTACCCATGTGACATGCAAAGTGGGGAGGGGGGTGTTGCTGAGCAGGCTATGAGCCGTTCAAGACTGGGCTGGTGCCTACTGCAGGCAGGCACTGTACGGTTGGGAGTTGCCGTGAGCAATCAACTGTTTAAGGTCACGGGTGTGCATGGTGTCCCTGCAGGAGCTGTGCAGGGTGAGGGGGGCTCAGGACAAAGCCCTGAGGCCCTGTTGTGCCAGGCAGGTCTCCTTCTTGTTCTCTGTTGCCTGTTGAGTCAGGACTGATGATTTGCTGTGGGGTGCTGTCTGGATAGGTGGATGGTCAGTGCCGTCCTGTGGGGTGCTGTCTGGATAGGTGATGGTTAGTGCCGTCCTGTGGGGTGCTGTCTGGATAGGTGATGGTTAGTGCCGTCCTGTGGGGTGCTGTCTGGATAGGTGATGGTTAGTGCTATTTTGTGGGGTGCTGTCTGGATAGGTGGATGGTCAGTGCCGTCCTGTGGGGTGCTGTCTGGATAGGTGGATGGTCAGTGCTGTCCTGTGGGGTGCTGTTTGGATAGGTGGATGGTTAGTGCCATCCTTGGCTACTCCCTGCTAAGCATATCTCCTTTCCACCATGTCTCCAGACAAATGTCTCCAAGTGGCAGTTCTTCCTGGGTAAGAAAGAACTGCAGGCTGGGGCTGGGGACGTGGCTCAGTGGTTAAGAGCACATGTTCTTCTTGCAGAGGATCCAGGCTCACTTCCCAGAACCCACATGACAGCTCACAACCATCTGTAACTCCAGGTCCAGGGGAGCTGACTTCAGCAGGCTCCAAATGCATATATGGTGCACATACATGTAGACAAAACACTCGTACACATAAAATAAAAATGGGGTAAAATAAAATGAACTACAGGTATAGAGCATGGACAAAAAACTATGAAGGAGCCCGAGAGAGAGAGAGAGAGAGAGAGAGAGAGAGAGAGAGAGAGAGAGAGAGAGAGAGAAATTGAGGAAAAGGCCAGAACATGGACCTCATATGTCAAAGAGGCATTGAAAGGAAAGAGAGGTTAGGCATGATGGAACACGCTTTTAATCCCAGCACCGGGGAGGCAGAGGCAGGTGGATCTCTGTGAGTTTGAGGCCAGCCTGGGCTACATAGTGAGGTCTGTGATAGCTAGGGCTACACAGAGAAACTCTGTCTCAAAAAAAAAAAAAAAAAAAAAAAAAGAAAGTAAGAAAAAGAAGAACAGGAGGAAGAGGAGGAGGAAGAGGAAGAGGAGGAGGAGGAAGAGGAGGCTGCCTGAGTCAAATGCTGCCATGGAATAGTGAGGCAAGGATCAGAAACAGCCACTGACTTTGGGGACATTATGATCCCAGGTGATCCTGAGAATGGCTTCCAGGCAGGACACCCTCTGTGGAGTCTTGAGGAAGAGTCAAGACACTGAGGGAGGGCAGCCTCCTGACCATCACATTTTTATTGAGGGGTGACATGTGAGGCAGGGTATACACAGGGGATGTAAGGGCTCAGGGTATACACAGGGGATGTAAGGGCTCGGGGTATACACAGGGGATGTAAGGACTCGGGGTATACACAGGGGATGTAAGGACTCGGGGTATACACAGGGGATGTAAGGACTCGGGGTATACACAGGGGATGTAAGGACTCGGGGTATACACAGGGGATGTAAGGGCTCGGGGTATACACAGGGGATGTAAGGACTCGGGGTATACACAGGGGATGGCTGGACTCGGGGTATACACAGGGGATGTAAGGACTCGGGGTATACACAGGGGATGTAAGGACTCGGGGTATACACAGGGGATGTAAGGACTCGGGGTATACACAGGGGATGTAAGGACTCGGGGTATACACAGGGGATGTAAGGACTCGGGGTATACACAGGAGATGTAAGGACTCGGGGTATACACAGGGGATGGCTGGACTCGGGGTATACACAGGGGATGTAAGGACTCGGGGTATACACAGGGGATGTAAGGACTCGGGGTATACACAGGGGATGTAAGGACTCGGGGTATACACAGGAGATGTAAGGACTCGGGGTATACACAGGGGATGTAAGGACTCGGGGTATACACAGGGGATGTAAGGACTCGGGGTATACACAGGGGATGTAAGGGCTCGGGGTATACACAGGGGATGTAAGGACTCGGGGTATACACAGGGGATGTAAGGACTCGGGGTATACACAGGGGATGTAAGGACTCGGGGTATACACAGGGGATGTAAGGACTCGGGGTATACACAGGGGATGTAAGGACTCGGGGTATACACGGGATGTAAGGGCTCGGGGTATACACAGGGGATGTAAGGACTCGGGGTATACACAGGGGATGTAAGGACTCGGGGTATACACAGGGGATGTAAGGACTCGGGGTATACACAGGGGATGTAAGGACTCGGGGTATACACAGGGGATGTAAGGACTCGGGGTATACACAGGGGATGTAAGGACTCGGGGTATACACGGGATGTAAGGACTCGGGGTATACACAGGGGATGTAAGGGCTCGGGGTATACACAGGGGATGTAAGGGCTCGGGGTATACACAGGGGATGTAAGGACTCGGGGTATACACAGGGGATGTAAGGACTCGGGGTATACACAGGGGATGTAAGGGCTCGGGGTATACACAGGGGATGTAAGGGCTCGGGGTATACACGGGATGTAAGGACTCGGGGTATACACGGGATGTAAGGACTCGGGGTATACACAGGGGATGTAAGGACTCGGGGTATACACAGGGGATGTAAGGGCTCGGGGTATACACAGGGGATGTAAGGACTCGGGGTATACACAGGGGATGTAAGGACTCGGGGTATACACACGGGATGTAAGGGCTCGGGGTATACACAGGGGATGTAAGGGCTCGGGGTATACACAGGGGATGTAAGGACTCGGGGTATACACGGGATGTAAGGGCTCGGGGTATACACAGGGGATGTAAGGGCTCGGGGTATACACAGGGGATGTAAGGGCTCGGGGTATACACAGGGGATGTAAGGGCTCGGGGTATACACAGGGGATGTAAGGGCTCGGGGTATACACAGGGGATGTAAGGGCTCGGGGTATACACAGGGGATGTAAGGGCTCGGGGTATACACAGGGGATGTAAGGACTCGGGGTATACACAGGGGATGTAAGGGCTCGGGGTATACACAGGGGATGTAAGGGCTCGGGGTATACACAGGGGATGTAAGGACTCGGGGTATACACAGGGGATGTAAGGACTCGGGGTATACACAGGGGATGTAAGGGCTCGGGGTATACACAGGGGATGTAAGGGCTCGGGGTATACACGGGATGTAAGGACTCGGGGTATACACAGGGGATGTAAGGACTCGGGGTATACACAGGGGATGTAAGGGCTCGGGGTATACACGGGATGTAAGGACTCGGGGTATACACGGGATGTAAGGACTCAGGGTATACACAGGGGATGTAAGGGCTCGGGGTATACACGGGATGTAAGGACTCGGGGTATACACAGGGGATGTAAGGGCTCGGGGTATACACGGGATGTAAGGACTCGGGGTATACACGGGATGTAAGGACTCAGGGTATACACAGGGGATGTAAGGACTTGGGGTATACACAGGGGATGTAAGGACTCGGGGTATACACAGGGGATGTAAGGACTCGGGGTATACACAGGGGATGTAAGGGCTCGGGGTATACACGGGATGTAAGGACTCGGGGTATACACAGGGGATGTAAGGACTCGGGGTATACACAGGGGATGTAAGGACTCGGGGTATACACAGGGGATGTAAGGACTCGGGGTATACACAGGGGATGTAAGGACTCGGGGTATACACAGGGGATGTAAGGACTCGGGGTATACACAGGGGATGTAAGGACTCGGGGTATACACAGGGGATGTAAGGACTCGGGGTATACACACGGGATGTAAGGGCTCGGGGTATACACAGGGGATGTAAGGGCTCGGGGTATACACAGGGGATGTAAGGGCTCGGGGTATACACAGGGGATGTAAGGGCTCGGGGTATACACAGGGGATGTAAGGACTCGGGGTATACACAGGGGATGTAAGGACTCGGGGTATACACGGGATGTAAGGACTCGGGGTATACACAGGGGATGTAAGGACTTGGGGTATACACAGGGGATGTAAGGGCTCGGGGTATACACAGGGGATGTAAGGACTCGGGGTATACACGGGATGTAAGGACTCGGGGTATACACAGGGGATGTAAGGACTTGGGGTATACACAGGGGATGTAAGGGCTCGGGGTATACACAGGGGATGTAAGGACTCGGGGTATACACAGGGGATGTAAGGACTTGGGGTATACACAGGGGATGTAAGGGCTCGGGGTATACACAGGGGATGTAAGGACTCGGGGTATACACGGGATGTAAGGACTCGGGGTATACACAGGGGATGTAAGGACTTGGGGTATACACAGGGGATGTAAGGGCTCGGGGTATACACAGGGGATGTAAGGACTCGGGGTATACACGGGATGTAAGGACTCGGGGTATACACAGGGGATGTAAGGACTTGGGGTATACACAGGGGATGTAAGGACTTGGGGTATACACAGGGGATATAAGGGCTCAGGGTATACACAGGGGATGTAAGGACTCGGGGTATACACGGGATGTAAGGACTCGGGGTATACACAGGGGATGTAAGGACTTGGGGTATACACAGGGGATGTAAGGACTTGGGGTATACACAGGGGATATAAGGGCTCAGGGTATACACAGGGGATGTAAGGACTTGGGGTATACACAGGGGATGTAAGGACTTGGGGTATACACAGGGGATGTAAGGGCTCGGGGTATACACAGGGAATGTAAGGACTCGGGGTATACACAGGGGATGTAAGGACTTGGGGTATACACAGGGAATGTAAGGACTCGGGGTATACACAGGGGATGTAAGGACTCGGGGTATACACAGGGGATGTAAGGGCTCGGGGTATACACAGGGGATGTAAGGGCTCGGGGTATACACAGGGGATGTAAGGACTCGGGGTATACACAGGGAATGTAAGGACTCGGGGTATACACAGGGGATGTAAGGACTCGGGGTATACACAGGGGATGTAAGGGCTCGGGGTATACACAGGGGATGTAAGGGCTCGGGGTATACACAGGGGATGTAAGGGCTCGGGGTATACACAGGAGATGTAAGGGCTCGGGGTATACACAGGGGATGTAAGGGCTCGGGGTATACACAGGGGATGTAAGGACTTGGGGTATACACAGGGGATGTAAGGGCTCGGGGTATACACAGGGGATGTAAGGGCTCAGTGCTGTCTGGAGCCCCTGTTCCTTCTCCCGGCCTCTTCCAGGTCCCTGCCTGGCAATGCTGGCATTTGGAGTGGAAAGAGGTTGGCATCGGGGGTCTGAGTGGTAGGTAGAGAGGTCTGGGCAAGTGGGCAGAGAGCCCAGCACTGGGCTGTTGGCCGGAGGCTGCCCAGGTGTATGTGAGGAGGCGGCGTCTGTCTCCTCTGTGGTCCACGGCTGCTGCTTCTCAGCCTCGGGCAGACCCGTGGCAGGCCTGGCTCTCATCGCTTCCCTGTCTCTCCCACCCCGTGTCTCCCTGCAGAAAGCGGGCGGCGGCCTGCGCCAGTGGAAGCGTGTCTATGCTGTGCTGCGGGCACGCTCGCTCTCGTTGAGCAAGGAGCGGAGGGAGCCCGGGCCGGCGGCTGCGGGGGCTGCGGCGGCCGGCGCAGGTGAGGACGAGGCGGCGCCCGTCTGCATCGGCTCCTGCCTGGTGGACATCTCCTACAGCGAGACCAAGAGGAGGCACGTGTTCCGGCTGACCACCGCTGACTTCTGTGAATATCTCTTTCAGGCTGAGGATCGGGATGACATGCTGGGCTGGATCAGAGCGATCCGGGAGAACAGCAGGGCCGAGGGCGAGGTGAGGCCCTGGGCTCGTGCCCAGCGGGCCACCAGGGCAAGGCAGGGGCAGGGCAAGGCAGGCCTCCTCTCAGCTGCTGTGACCTGGGGTGGCCACTCTGAGCCTCACTCCCTTTCCTAGAGCTATTGAGAGTCCACCTTGGGACGGCCTACCTGGGTTTGGGTGTGAGGACAGACACACAGTGACGGCAGCACAGCTGGCATCCTGAGGGTCCAGTGACGAGCAGACACAATAACAACTGCAGTAAGGACAGTAATTACTGTTATTGTCCGGACTGCCTTGGGCAAGCTCTGGCCCAGAGAGGTCAGCTCCAGGCCAGCCATAGCCTCTGGCAGGACAGAGTGGACAGTCTCCCGTGGAACAGGTTGCAGAATGAGCTGTCCTGCCCAGATGTACTAAGTTGGGGGGCAGTCACGCTGACCTTAACAGAGGCTTAGCCTTTGGCAGCAGGTAGGCAGGGGTTAGGCCAAGTGATTTGGTGGGGATTTGGAGACAGCTAAAAAAAAACAAACAAAAAACCCTGGCATCTCTCTTGGGAATTACCAGTGTCTTCCCTTGGTCTGATCCGCCCAGAGGTCATTTGCCACACCTGTGCAGAGGTTTGTGTCCACCAATGGCGGTGTGCGGTGTGCCTAGGCTCCACCCAGGACAAGCACTTTCACTGATGGGCTCCTCCCCTCCTGAGGAGCCTGGTCCCCTGTTCTGGAGGCCTGGCCAGGCTGTCTCCTTAGTTACTGTAGTAGCGGCCTCTCTTGGTTTGCCTGAGAGGAATACTACACAGTTCCGCACCCAACCCAGAGGCTGCTGTGTCTAGCTCCACCGTGATTATTGCTGAGGTGACTGAGGCTCGGAGATGTCAGATGGCTTACCCAAAGTCACACAACTGCCCAGGGTCAGTGCTGTCCACCTGGTGGATAGAGGCCAGGCTGAGGCAGGGCCAGGGAGGAGCCTTGGTGGAGGTGGTCAGCGGGCACTGACGTGGCGTCTCTCTTCTCCTCCGCTCAGGACCCCGGCTTTGCCAACCAAGCTCTGATCAGCAAGAAGCTTAATGATTATCGGAAAGTGAGGTGAGGCCTGTTCTCTAGGAGAGCCTGTGGTGGGGAAGGAGCCCTGCAAGCTAGGGCGTTCCCAGGCAGAGGTCTCCCATCCTCAGACAGCCCTGGGGAATCGTCTCTAGCTGGAGGGGATGGGGGCCAGTGAGAATGGCATGCCTGGTCACCCCAGATGAAGACACCTCCTCCTCCCTTTTTCCCTCTGCAGCCATAGCTCTGTGCCCAAAGCCGATTCCTCCCCTAAAGGCTCTCGGGGCCTGGGAGGCCTCAAGTCTGAATTCCTCAAGCAGACTGCAGTCCGCGGCCTCAGGACTCAGGACCAGCCTGCAGGAAGCAAGGGTAGGAGGACTGGGCACACTGTGTGCTTGTGCTGGGCAGTGTGTGTCCAGGGTTATTGTGCATGTCTGCCCTAAGTGTGAGCCTACAAGGGTCTGGATCCTCAAGGCTTCAGGGCTGGAAGTTCCTGGATCCCAGTTGGATGGTCCTCTGGTCTCTGCTTGTGTCCTTTGGGAATGAGAGGGTCACTTGCAGGCAGTGCCCATCTTTATGCTCTGGGCTATCAGGAAGCACTTCCCAGGCTGGAGAGATGGCTTGGTGGCTAAAAGCACTTTCTGCCCCTCCAGAGGACCAGAGTTGGGTTCCCAGAGCTCACAACTACCTGTAGCTCCAGCTTCAGGAGACCCAACAACTCTGACATCTCTGGGCACCTACACTGTGCACACCCACACAACCCATGCATACACACATAATTTCTTTTAAATGTCAGCCATGGTGGTATGTTTTTGTGATTTTTTTTCCTGTTTTTTTGAGACAAGGTTTCTCTGTATAGCAGTCTTAGCTAAACTCACTTTGTGGATCAAACTGGCCTCAATCTCATAGAGAATTTTTTTTTTAACTTTTTTTTTTTTTTTTTTTTTTTTTTAAAGAAAGTGTTTCTTTTGGTCATGACAAAATGTACAACACACTGCCACTTCACAGGTTGGTCCTTGAGGCCACCAACAACCATTACGGAGCCATGGTCTCCTTCCTGGGGGCTAAGCACCTCATCTTTTAAACGCTCTCTCAGTGGATGTCATTTTTAACACCGTAGTGTGTGGTTGTGGCATTGAACGCGTGGGACCCTCTGGGCTCCTCCAGCTGATCTAGTTCTCTTAACTGTTCATCCCAGAAGACAGTGCTGCAGCACCCAAAACCCCCTGGGGTATCAACATCATCAAGAAGAACAAGAAGGCTGCCCCAAGGGCGTTTGGGATCCGGTTGGAAGAGTGCCAGCCTGCTACTGAGAACCAGGTAGGTGCCCGCGTTGCTTGAAGCAGGCAGTACATGGAAGGCCCAGTCAGGAGCCAGAGCTGTAGGAATGTGGCACTAGCCTATTCCTCATACACACAGCCTCATGACCAGCTCAAAGAGGGGATCCCCGAGTCCTGCAGAGGGCCCTACTCAGCCGAGGCCCACCCTCACTTGTCCCTTCTAGGTCAGTGGTGAAATGCTCATGTTAGTTCTGACCCTTAGAAGGGAGGCAGTCAGAGCTTCATCCAAGTCCTCGGTGTCCTGCGGCACCTCTGGGCTCTGTGCTCTCCTCACATTAGCCTTCCGCAACTTCCAGCCGTATCCCTAACCCCTCTCCTCTGTCTGCGCCCCCAGCGGGTCCCCCTGATCGTGGCTGCCTGTTGTCGTATTGTGGAGGCGCGGGGGCTAGAATCCACTGGCATCTACCGGGTCCCTGGCAACAACGCCGTGGTGTCTAGCCTGCAGGAGCAGCTCAACCGTGGGCCCAGCGACATCAACCTGCAGGATGAGGTGGGTGTGGCACGGCTGCCTGTAGAGTCCCGTGGACTGTCGTGTGGCACTCACTGTGCGTCCCGTGGACTGTCGTGTGGCACTCATTGTGCGTCCCGTGGACTGTCCTGTGGCACTCACTGTGCACTACTCTAGATATCCTCATCATTGGGCCTGAGTGTCCAGGGGGCGGGAGAAAGCCTGTCCAGTCAGCCAGCCCCAGTGGGCTGCTGGGTGCTGAGACAGAGGCAGGCAGTTTGGTTTGGTTTAGTTTGGTTTTTTTCCGAGAGGGTCTTCTGTGTAGCCCAGGCTGATCTTTCTGCCTCTGTCTTCCAAGTGCTAAGATTGTAGAAATGTGCCACCGGCAGGACAGCTGTCCTCCTGGCTGGATGACAATTTTACATGAGCACTTGGGACGGCTGAGTTCACTCAGTTACAGTCAAATATGGGCAGAGCGAGGGCTGAACACTTGCTGGGAACTAAACTTCCAAGAAAGCCGGCTAGTGAGTGGTTTCTTTTAGGCCTCCTGCTGAGTTCTCCCCCACCCCTCCACCCCTCCCACCCCCCTCCCCTCCTCCTGCCCCCACTCCTCTTTGCCGTCCTTTTAGCACCAGGCTGGACAAGAAATGGGGTGCTGGCTGGAGTCCATGGGCCACTGAGGCCCGCAGAGCCCTGGCCTGCAGGAAGGGGATATACCATGCTCTCAGGGTGGCCAGCCACCAAGGCCATAGCCTGGAAAGGGAAGCGGGGCTAAGAGCGGCCTGTGGAGGTGGTGACACCTCCCCGAAGAGCTTGTAGCATGGCTGGTAGTTCTCAGATGATTCCTAGAGTCTGAGGGTCCCAGAGGGGCTTTGACACAGGCCAAGACCCCTCCCTTTGCTAGGACAAAGGCCATCCTGCTTTGCTCTGAATGTTACCTTGGATTTTTTTCACATCTGTTTATTATTTGTTGAGGGGCCCACTATACGTGCCATGGCACATGTATAGAGGTCGGAGGACATCTTGTGGGATTGGTTCTCTCCTTGCACCATGTGGGTCCCGGGGACTGGTCACACTTGGCAGCCAGTGTCTTTGCCTCTTGAACCTCTCTCGCTAGCCCGCCTCGGATGTCTCTGTAGGACTCCATTTGACCAAAGGGAGTCTACTGAAAAAGGCTTTGGGTGGAAGCCGTGAATCTGGCTAGGGAAGCACGGTAGACCGGGGACAGAGTATTGGTGTCCCTGAGATGGGAAGAGAAGACAAATAGATGTGGCATCAGGAACAAAGAGAAGCGTGATCTGTCATCGAGGGCTTGTGTATAAGAGGAGGGACTGCTGAGGGCTGGAGCAGGGGCAGCCTCCAGAGTTCCTGAGGTGTAGGAGAGCAGGCGGGTGGCCCTAGTAGGGAATGACAGCATTGTTCAAAACTCATGGAAGGGCTGGAGGGTTGGACAAAAGGTGGCCACATCTTCTGTGTTTGGGGGTGGGGACAGTAAGGCCCAGGGCATGTGATGGGTTCCTGGAGCCTTTGACCTTGAGCCAGTGGACAGTGGGGAGCATTTGGTAGTTCTTACACTGACCTTTGACCTTGAGCCAGTGGACAGTGGGGAGCTTTTGGTAGTTCTTACACTGACCTTTGACCTTGAGCCAGTGGACAGTGGGGAGCTTTTGGTAGTTCTTACATTGACCTTTGACCTTGAGCCAGTGGACAGTGGGGAGCTTTTGGTAGTTCATCCACTGGGAGGCACAGTCAAGAGCACCAGAGTGGTGCTGAGGCTTCGTGACAGCTGAGTGGAGAGCGGGAAGAGCAGAGGGTGGGGGAAGAAGAGGCCCCTGAGGTGTCGGGGTCACTGAAGGTCAGGCTGCTACAGTGGGCCCTGGGTAAGTAGAGGCAGAGAGGGAGGAACGAGGGGCAGAGGCCATAAGGGAGAGCTGCCAGTTGCAGGAGGAAGAGGGTGGCTTGAAGAGAGGCTGAGGGGGGTGAGTCAGATGGCGGCCCCATTGAATCTGGGGTGATGGCACATCACCTGTACGGGTTGACGGTATCCTCAGCCCCTGACTGAGTGGGGTCATGTGACAGCCTAGAACCAAGGGACTGCTGTCTGGGAAAAGGCAAACTGGCACCAGCTTGGAAGGGCAGAAGGACAGGCTCTCAGGAAGCTGGTCACAGGAGACCGGAGGCTGAGCAGAAAGGTCTTAGGTTTGGCGGCCGGGAGATGAGAGGCGCTCCCTCCTCAGGACCGAGAAGGAGTAAGGATGGAGAGAGGCCTGTAGGAGCTACTCCACTGGGTCAGCATGAAGTGAAATACATCAGCTCGCCTTGGCCAGGGAGAAGAGGGGCCAGACTTGGAGGGACGGCTGGCCTGACCCAGGGTCAAGCAGGCATGCCCAGTGTGCTGACTGTGCAGTTTGGTAGCATCCATCCGTCACACTGGTTCCTTTGGGGTGTGCAGGAAGTCAGTGCTCTGTGTGGAGTCTGTGGAGAGAGGGTGATGTTGGGGACTACCTGGCACTAAGCTGAGGCTTTTTGTGATAAGTGTGCATAGGATTGTATCTTCTATTGACCATGTTCCCATGCTTTCTAGGCAGTTCTGAGTGGTTCCCAGGAGGGTAGCTAAGCCTAGTTCCTAGCTACAGCATGTAGGGTGTTGGTGCCCCCTGGTGGACAGAATGACCTAGTGGTTCCTTCTTTATTAGAGCAGTTTCTCTACCCTACCTAGCTCAGTGGCCATTTGGGGCAAATTATGTATTGATGCGTAGTGTGTGTGTGTGTGTGTGTGTGTGTGTGTGTGTGTGTGTGTGTGTGTGTGTGTGTGTGTGTGTTCTTTTGTATTGTACTGGAGGTCATTTAGCACTATCCCTGGCCTCTATCCATCCATGTGTTCCGTGCTCCCAGATACTGCCAAACACTCCTGGGGGTCATGAGAGCGTTTGGATCCCTGCCCCTCACAGAGCCCAGCCTTACAGGAGGTAATGACAAGCAAGCAAAAGAAACACCTGGAAGAAAGTCAGAGTGCAGTGCAGATGACCGGGTAGTGGCATCCGTGGCTGCTTGGGCTTTGGGAGCGAGACAGGGTGAGGGGCCAGCCCTGTGAAGAGCAGAGGTTCAGTTCCAGCAGGGGCAACATGTGCAAAGGACCTAGGATCAGAAGGGGGCAGCATGTGAGGCCTGTGCTGTGGACACTTAGATTGTGGGTCCAAAGGGTGGTCTGAGGGTCACCCTTAGGCAGTGTTGAACCCACTGGACTAGCTGGAGTCAAGTTTGTGTTCTGGACAGACATGGAGGCCTGGGCACTTGGGTGGCCTGGCAGCTCCTAGACCTGGTATGGATGTGGGATATGGGCACCTGGGACGAGCATGCCTTGTCCTGACCTCTCTGCTCCTCCTCAGCGCTGGCAGGACCTCAATGTGATCAGCAGCCTGCTCAAGGCTTTCTTCCGAAAGCTGCCGGAACCCCTCTTCACCGACGGTGAGTAGTGGGCAGAACTGGAGGGTGAGGGAGAGGGACATACCATCCATGCCATTCCTCACCACTCCCTGCCATACACACATTCTCTCTCTCTCACTCGTGGTTGTTGGTTTTAATTTTGAGTTTTATTTTATTTATTTATTATTATTATTATTTTAAAGATTTATTTATTTATTATGTATACAGTGTTCTGCCTGCATGTATGCCTGCAGGCCAGAAGAGGGCGCCAGATCTCATTACAGATGGTTGTGAGCCACCATGTAGTTGCTGGGAATTGAACTCAGGACCTTTGGAAGAGCAGCCAGTGCTCTATTGAGCCATCTCTCCAGCCCGAGTTGTATTTTATATGTATTTCTTTTTATTCTATTTTTTAAAACACCAAAGGAATCTGTGCATGTCAAACATAGAGTCTGTGCAGCTGTGTGTCAGTCCTGTCGCTCTGTCCTCCTGCCGCGCTGTCCTCCCTCCTTGAGGTCATGGCCATCCTCTGAGCATTCACTGTAGTCTAGCTTTGCTCCCTGAAACAGTTCTCCAAATAGGAACTGTTACTAAACTCCTTCATGGACCAAGACATAGGGGCTCAGAGAGGTAAAGTGACTTGCTAAGGTCACCCAGCCTGTGAGTGACACAGCCAGGATTCCACTTCAGGCCTCTGGCCACAAACCCATCGACAGCCCATGTACTCAGCTGCGTGTTATTAACAGCTTGAATGGGTATAGCAGTGCACGCCTTTAATTCCAGCACTCAGGAGGCTGGGGCAGGAAGATGATACTTTTGAGGCTAGCCTTGGCTACACCAAGAGCTATGAAACAGAAGCCTATCTCAAAAACAAAATCACAGACTAGACATCATGGCACACACCTTTAGTCCCAACACTTGGAAGGCAAAGGCAGGCAGATCTCTGTGAGTTGGAGTCCAGCCTGGTCTACATAGTTCCAGAACAGCCAGGGCTAGGTAGAGAGACCCTGTTTCAAAACTCAAAACAAAACAAAAATCATAAACAGGCAGACAAGCCAATTCTGCCATGCTGTTGTGTTTCTTTCCTGACTTTTATGCTGTGAGACACCCAGACCACCATGGGGTGGAGTGGGTAGACTAGCTCTGCAGGAGAGGGTCCTGGTTTGTTGCATTTTCCAATTTCTGTGGTGTAAAAATATTCTCACTGTGACTTATTTCAAGCCACCGGCATGGTGTTCCCAACACAGACTAGGAAAGAGACACGCGCTTGTACCTGCGGAGCCAGTGTGAGCAGGCTGCGACTTCGCTGTTGAGTTGATCGTAGCAGCAGCTGGATCTCAGGCTGGAGGGACGGCTCAGAGGTTAAGAGCACTGGCTGCTCTTGCAGGGGACCCTGGTTTGATTCTCAACACCTGCATAGTGGCTCACAGCCATCTGCAGCTCACTTCAGGGGATCCGGTTCCCTCCTCTGACCTCCCTGGGCACCAGGTGCACACGTGATATAAACATACACACAGGCAAAACACTCAGACACGTGAAATCAAAATCAGATTCTAGCCGGTGCCTTTTCTGATTGCTCCTCTACTGGTGGGTGTGTAGATCGCCTTCCACCTTCCAGCGCCCTTCCTTGAGTCTGTCCTTACAAGACTGGCCCTCTTCTGTAGGTGGGTGTTCAGATGCGGAGTGGTAGGTCAGTGTCTCCCTGTGAGAGCTGCTGTGGATTGCACACTGAGGAGGCTGAGTTCACACTCCCATTATTAGCACAAGCAAGTGTGTCTCTGACATACGTGTCATAGAGTTTCATTCTTTTTTGTTGTTTTATTTTTACTTTTTATATTTTATTTCTTTTGTGGGATGTGGGGCAGGTGTGCATGTGCTGCCTGTGGAGGTCAGAAGACCCCTTGCAGGAGCTGGTTCTCCCCTTCCAACCTGTCAGTCTCGGGGATTGAACTCTGGTCGTCAGGCAGCAGCCCTTTTGCCTGCCACGCCATCTTATCAGCCTTACTTTATTTCACTTCTCTTTTCTTTTGGTTTACTCATTTACTTTATGTGTATGGCTGTTTGCTTGCATGTATGTCTCTGCCTGGTGCCTGAGGAGGTTAAAAGAGGGTTCCAGATCCCCTGGAACTGGAGTTACAGTGTGGGTGCTGGGGACTGAACTTGGGTCCTCTGGAAGAGCAACAAGAGCTTTGAACCACTGAGCCCTGTCTTTGGCCCACTCTTATTGTTTGGTTTGAGACAACAGAAGTTACTCAGATTGGCTTTCAGTGTCTGGTTGTCTCTTACCTCTCCTCCTGAGTATGTGGAATTACCGGCAGGTACCACCACACCTTGTTTATTTTTTTCCTTTTCTGCAGCCTGGGCATCAAATGCAGGGCCTTGCACATGTGAGCATGCACTGGGATGGCAGCCTCAGCTTTGTTCCAAGTGTTTGAAGTTTTTGCTGATCAGTAGGAGGGATGGTATCTTGTTATGATTTCATTGTTGCCCCCATTTCTAGGGAGACGCAGCCTTTTTCCCTTAGTTTATTGGCTCTTTCCATTTCTTCTGTAATTGAGTCTTCCTGCTCTGTACCTGTATTTCTGTTGGGTCATCTTTTTCCTCTTGATTTGTGGGAACAAATGCATTGACCCTTGTTGATCTCTACAATTACTTGTTGTAGCATCCTCTCCTCCCCCTGCCTTTTTTACTTTTTTCTTAGACAAGGTCTTGCTAGGTACCCCAGGATAACTTCATACTTGAAGCAGTCCTCCTGCCTCAGCCTTCCGGATGCTGGGATTACAGGTTATACCATCATAGCCAGCTGCCATTTCCCTTTGGACTTTTCAGTTTAGAAATGGAAAACTGTTTAAAATCTTAAAATTCTTCCCATTTTTATTATTTATTTCTTATTTTTCTTCTTCCTATTATTATTATTTGTTTTTGTTTTGTTTTGTTTTGTTTTGTTTTGTTTTTTTGAGGCAGGGTTTTTTTGTGTAGCCCAGGCTGTCCTAGAACTCACTCTGTAGACCAGGCTGGCCTCAAACTCACAGAGATCAGCCTACCTCTGCCTCCCCAGTGCTGGGACTAAAAGCGTGTGCCACCACTGCCGGCTCTATTTACTTATTGAGTGTGGAGGAGAGGGAACCACAGCCTGCATGTGGAGGTCAGAGGTCAACTTTCTAGAGTCAATTCTCCTTCTACCAAGTGGGACCTGAGGATCAAACTCAGGTCGTCAGGCTTTGCAGCAGATTTATTTACCCATTGAGCCATCTCACAGACCCCAAAACAATATTTTTAAATGCCTAAACACTTTAATGGGTTGAAAATCTCATGTTTAGGCCTTGTGATTATAAAAATATTTTCTTCTGTGATTTTGTTTTTCCTTTTGAGACAGGTTCTTACTCTAACTTAGGCTGGCCTTAGACTTAGGGAAATCCTCTTGCCTCAGCCTCCTGAGTGCTGAGATTATAGGCATGAACCAGCATGCCAAGCTTGCCTTTGCTCTTTTAATAATTACATTACATTTGTTTGTTTATTTATTTAGTATGGGGAAGGAGTACGCAAGCTTGCCAAGTCATTCATGTCGAGGTCAAAGGGCAGCTTGCAGGATTCAGTTCTCTCCTTCCACCACGTGGGACCCGGGGGTTGAACTCGGGTCGTTAGACTTGGCAGCAAGCACTTTTACCCACAGAGCCGCCTCGTAGGCCCTCACCTTTGGTGTTTTGATTTGTATATTAGGCTCTGTGTCCTGGAACTAAACTAGCTGGTGTTGTATGATGTAGAAGTGGGCGCTCTCTCACTGGTCCCTGGCATGTGGGGGTGCCTGCATCCTCCCCGCTGCCCCCCCATGTGCACACCTTCAAAAGCCAGTGACTGACATCCAGTGTCTTCCTGCATCACTCTACACCCGATTTCAGAGACAAGGTCTTTCACTGAATCTGGGGCTCCCAGTTAGTGAGTTCCGGGGGTCCTCCTGTCCCCCCTCTTCCAGTACTGGGGTGACAAGGCATGATGCCACTCGAGCTTTTTTTTTGAAATTTATTTATTTATTTGTTCATTTTATGAATATGGGTGCTTTGTCTGTGGTCTGCATGCATGCCTACACACCAGAAAAGGGCATCAGATCCCATTATAGACAGTTGTGAGCTGCCATGTGGTTGCTGGGAATTGAACTCAGGACCTCTGGAAGAGCAGCCAGTGCTCTAAACCTCCAAGCCATCTCTCCAGCCCCATCACAGTAAGCTTTCCATGTGGTGCTGTGGATCCAGCATCCTGGTCCTCATGCTGGTACAGCAAGCATGTCCCCCACTGAGCCATGTCCCTGGCCCTAAACCATATTCTTGACAGTCCTTGCACATGGCTCATCTGGACAAACTATGTTTTATATTTTGGGGTGTTGGGGATGGTATTGAGGGCCTGGCCATGCTAAACTCTTATTTGCTGGAAGTTCCATCCCAGCTAACCTGATGGAGGCTGCACCCCCATGGAGCATGGGAAAAAGGGCTTCGGTATTAAAATTCCTGGGACATCTTTGGGAACCTCAGAATCTGGGGACTGTTGAGGTCGGTGAGGTGTCTGAAGACTCTTCTCCTTATTTCTGACCTACTGAGTCTTGAGATCCTTGGCCTGAAGACAGGGGTGGGGACCCTTTGCAAGGATCAGCAAAAAGCCCTGGTCTTGCCTGTAGCAATGCCTTCCCCTCCTGGCTGGAATCCTCAGTTCCCAGAGTGGGGAAGGGGCTGCCTCCACCTCTGAGCATCTCTCCTGTCTTCTAGACAAATACAATGACTTCATCGAGGCCAATCGGATAGAAGACTCCAGGGAGAGGATGAAGACTCTGCGGAAGCTGGTGAGGACAGGAGCATGTCAGGCAGGAGGGGCAGCCTGGTGCCACCCCCCCAGAGGCTTTGGAGAAGCCTTTCTCCACCGATAGCCTCAGTTTCCCCATCTGAACCAAGGAAGGGGGTTGGCAGGTGGATTCCAGCTCCCTGCGGTGGGGCAATGGGAGTCTCTTTGGAGCATGGTGGAGGTTGGATTGGAGAGACTGCCACAGCCTGGTCCCTTTTCCCTCCTCCTGTCCCCTAGATCCGGGATCTCCCAGGACACTACTATGAAACGCTAAAATTCCTCGTGGGCCATCTCAAGACCATTGCAGACCACTCAGAGAAAAACAAGGTGTGTGTAATTCCCTGGTGGAGTCTGGGAAGCACTGGCTGCATGAAATTCGTGCCTCCTCAGCATGATCTGAGGCCCCGTAATCCCCACCTCCAACACTTATTCTACACCTACCACACTGGGCCAGTGTACCAGCCTGAAGCTGGGCCAGTGCCATTCCCTCATAGAGCCAGCTCCTGAGTTGCTGAGGACCATGTAGAGGCCAAGAGCCACAGTCCCCCATGCCAAGTGGCATCTGTCCTCTGGTCCAGTGCCAATCCCTTCCCTTTACGTCTTCCTAATCCAGTTCTTTCTGTCTTTTGGTTCTGCAGTAGAGAAAAGGAGAGGAATGAAGGGATTCCTCCCTGTTCTAAACTACACTTAGAATCTCCAACATGTCTCCCACACCAGAATCCCCATACTATCACAAACCACGAGGGCTACCCTGGATGGGTGTGTGAGGTGGGCACTGATCATGGCTGCCAGGCCTGGAAATGAGAGAGGCTAAACATCTGGCTTGTACTTCACCTGGCAAACCTCTCCATGCCCATGTGGGGATGTTCAGCCCCTAATCTCGGAACAGATCAGGGTTGGGGATGGGAGTCTTAGTGACCTGGAGTAAAGGGTACCGGTGATCGTTCTCAAAGCAATGATCCTGGGATTTTTCCCTCCCCAACCCAGATGGAGCCCCGGAACCTGGCTCTGGTCTTCGGGCCAACGTTGGTAAGGACATCTGAGGACAACATGACAGACATGGTGACCCACATGCCAGACCGCTACAAGATCGTGGAGACGCTGATCCAGCACGTAAGTGCCCATTGTGTGCTTGTAGCCTGGTGCCCAGGGCCAGGCTCTGCTCCTGCCCAGCCTGGGTGCCCCAGGATGCTTGCAGCAGCACCTGCAGCCCAAGAGGATACTGCTGGGGGATGCATGACCTTCAGCAGTGACAGGATGCCATCAAGGCAAAACAACAATGCATCCAAGTCCTTAGCAGAGGAACAGGGGTGGAAGTGGAGTCAGGGAGGAGCAGGGATAGCAGAGACTGGCTGCAGAGGGTCCTCAGGTTGTTCCAGGAGAGGTGGCCGGCAGAACTGGGCACACAGGTGTCAGGAGGTCTAGGCTCCAACACCCGCTGGGTCAGGGGGCACAGATGGTGTAGGAAATGGAGCAGAGATCAAGGCCACATTCTCCATGGTGCTCTGGTGCAAGTCACTGCTTCACCTCCCTTCTGACTCCTGGAGGGTCCAGGGAGCCCCTATATTCTGCTATATCAGTGGTTCTCAACCTTCTTTTTTTTTTTTTTTTTTTTTTTTTTTTTGATTTTTTTCGAGACAGGGTTTCTCTGTGTAGCTTTGTGCCTCTCCTGGAACTCACTTGGTAGCCCAGGCTGGTCTCGAACTCACAGAGATCCGCCTGCCTCTGCCTCCCGAGTGCTGGGATTAAAGGCGTGCGCCACCACCGCCCAGCGGTTCTCAACCTTCTTAATGCTGTGACTCTTTAATACAGCTCCTCGTGTTGTGGTGACCTCTAACCACAAAACTATGCTGTTGTTACTTCATAACTGTAATTTTGCTACGGTTATGAATTACAAAGTAAATATATGTGCTTTCTGATGGTCTTAGGTGACCCCATGAAAGGGTTGTGACCCATAGGTTGAGAAGCACTATGGTGGGTCCTTGCTTTTGTCTAGGGAGGATGAAGAAACCATAGTGGCCAGCAGAGGGCGATAGAGGCCTCTGCCTTCTGAAGCCCACCCAAAAGGCAGTTTGCCGACTTCTAGGGGCTCAGGGATTTCTTACCAATCTGTGACAGCCACAAAGTGTGGACCCAGAGTCCTCTTCTGCAGAGGGAGTAAGATTAGCCATTGGTCACAGGAAGGAAGCTCTGTTAACCCCACTTTATAGATGAGGAAATCAGGGCTCAGAGAGGTGGTGACTTTCAGGTCTCACACCAAAAGATGGCATCTCCAGGATTTCAAACAGGTCTGTCTACCCAAGTCTGTGCTCCCTCCCTACCACCTCCCCGCTTCCGGCCAGAGCTGAGGAATGAGGCTTCAGGTCAGGGAGTGAGGCAGCAGCGGACTTCGATCATGCTGACTCTGTGGCCTGCCTGTCCGTCCTACACCCCGTGGTCAGGGCCATGGCTGCAGGAGGGAGCACTGTGGCCTCTTCTCCACCTAAAACTGCTATGGGTACCATGAATCTCCTTTGTCCTGGGAGGGTTTTGTTCTCGAGTACCAGGATCTCCAGAGACTCCCACAAGAAGAACCACGGTTAGGAAGGAGGGCTTCTGGCTGTGCAGTTTCCGGAGAAGTTGCCAGAAGCCTGAGGTCTGTGGTCAACACAGGAATTGGAACAGCAGCCTTAAGAGAGAAGGCAGGCCCTTAGCAAGCCTGTTTTTCCAGAGGCAGCATCTGTGCCTGGGGTGGGGGTTGGGTCACAGGTGTGCATGTCTGCCTCAGCGCCTAGCCTAGTGCGTAGTGAATGCTCTGTTTGCTAAGCGAATGAGTCAGCAATGAGTGGACCTCTGAGGCTAGGCCGGCTGGCTTTCCACCCAGGGACTCATTCTGACAAAAAGCTGAGCTGACGACCTTCCCTTCCCAGCCTCCCAGGCCTGGGGACATCTTTGATGCTGAGCAGGCTCCACCCTTGCAGCCCCCTTGGGCCACCCACCTGAGAGTCCAGGGGCTCTCTACAGGAGCGGCAGAGACCAGGCAGGGGTAGGCTGTAGAGGCTGGTCAGCCCTGGCCAGACAGTGACCGCTGGAATTAGTGGGTAACATTGACTCTGCCTGGAGTTCCAGCCAAAATGGCTTCCAACAGGGGTTCCTGTCACAAAGGGAAGCCTAGAGCAGCCAGCAGGAAGGGGTCTCCAGGCATCCAGACCAGACTTCCTGAGGTAAAGGGTGGGAAGTGAAGGGTGAACAAGACTTCTACAGAGCAAAGAGAAGCGCAGACCCAGGTGCTTGGTGGAGGTCACCCCACAGCCCTGTTGTGTTCCCCGAGTCAGCTGGCATCCAGAGCCTACGGTGGGGGATTTAGTCTTTTATTCAGCACATGTGGGACCCTAACACTTCTCAGCCTTGGCATTTTGGTCTTCTTCCTGTGTTAGGGATGGTGCCCAGGGACTTGGCCGTGCTATGCCAGAGTTCTCGCACTAAAACGCGTCACAGTCTGACTGTGCCCTCCTGTGTGTTGGGAATGGGGGTATTTGATACCACTACCGGCCCCCAGCCCTCGATGCCAGGCTGTCTCATCAACTGTGACAATAGGAAAGAGGCCTGTGTCAGGCAGGAAGAGCAAATTCAAGGCCATCCTGGACTTCATAGAATTTTTTTTTAAAGATTTATTTATTATGTATACAGTGTTCTGTCTGCATGTGTGCCTGTGGGCCAGAAGAGGGCGCCAGATCTCATTACAGATGGTTGGGAGCCACCATGTGGTTGATGGGAATTGAACTCAGAACCTGTCTTGAAAAACAAAACAAACATAAAAAAAAAAAAAAAATCTACACTTCTGTCCATTTTCTGGTAGATGTCATGATTCTTATTTTCCTTATGACTAGATAAAATTCCGTTGTGTGTATATTACATGTTTGTTACCCATTCATCTGGTAGTGGACATCCAGGCTGGTTCCTTTCTTAGCTGTCATGAAAAAATGCATCGGTAAACATGGCTATGCAAGTCGTTTTTAGTTTTCTGAGGAATTTCACACTGTCTTCTCAAGTGGCTGCACCGGTTTATGTCCCCACCAGCAGTGAGGAAGCCCCTTTCCTCACATCCTCAACAGTACTGGTTACTCTTTGTCTCCTCCTCTTCCTCCTCTCAACCTTCCTTCTTCTTCCTCCTCCTCCTTTCTTTTTTTGAGGCTGGCCTTGAACTCCTGTTCCTCCGGCCTCTACTTCCCGGAGCTGGGGTCATATGTATGCACCACATTGCCCACTTGGGTCCTCTTACCCTGTCCTTCGTCTGTTTCATTACTAGGGCTCTGGAGTATAGTTTGAGCTCGGGAATTGTGATGTTTCCAGCACTGATCTTTCTATTTGGAATTGCTTTGGGTATTTGGAGTCTTTTGTACTTGCTTATGATTTTTTGTTTGTTTGTTTGTTTGTTTTGAGACAGGGTTTCTCTGTGTAGTTTTGGTGCCTTTCCTGGATCTCACTCTGTAGCCCAGGCTGGCCTTGAACTCACAGAGATCCGCCTGCCTCTGCCTCCCGAGTGCTGGGATTAAAGGCGTGCACCACCACTGCCCGGCATCTTACCATTCTTATTGTAGAGATCTTTCACCTGCTTGGTTGGGTTTATTCCTAGAGTTTTAAAAATGATTAAATAATTTGTGTGTATGCGTGCACATGGGCATATGTGTGCCACAGTTGTGTGCTATAGCATATGTGTACAGAAGTCAGAGGACAACTTAAAGGAGTCTGCTGTCTCTTTCCACCATGGGGACTTGGGGGTTGAACCTGGATTGTTAGGCTTGGCAGTGAGCAGCTGTGCCCACCTGTGTGTTGGGGCAGGAGATGGCATGTGTGCCGCTGCATACTTGTAGAGGTTAGAAGATAGCTTGCTGGGGTCAGTCCTCTCCTGCCACCAAGTGGGTCTCTGGGACTGTGCTCAGGCTGCAGCCTTGGTGGCTTACCCTCTGAACAATCTCACTGGCCCTCCTAGGGTTGTTGATTTTTTGGTGTTTTGGTTTTCTTTTTGTTTTGCTTGCTGTTTGAATGGATTTTTTTTTCAGAGTTTCTTCTTAGAGAGTTCATTACTGATATATAGAATGGCTATTGCTTTCTGTCTGTTGATTTTATTATTTGCTAGAAGTGTTCATCGGATCCAAGAGTCCTCTGGTGGAATCTTTTGGGACTTTTAAATGTAGGATCATATTGTCCGTAAATAGGAATACTTTGGCGTCTTCCATTCATGTTTGTATCCCTTTATTTTTTTCTCTTATTGCTCTAGTGAAAACTTCAACCTCTATATTGAATGAGAGTGATGAAATGACCACTTCATTGCATTCCTGATTTTACGGGAAAGGCTTTCAGTTTTCCTCATTTAGTGTAATGTTGACTCTATGTGTGTCACACATGGACTTTCTATGTTGATATATGCTCCTTCTGTTCCCAGTTTGTGCCATGCTTTGGTCATGAGGGATCTTGAACTTTGTCAGAGGCCTTCTCTACATCTATTGAGGTGATCACATCATTTTGTCCTTATTATAGATTTACACATTGTATTACACTTATTGATTTGCACATGTTGACCCTTGTACACCTGGATGAAACCACCTTGGTCATGGTATGTGATCTTCTTAATGTATTCTTGGGTTTGGCTTGCAAGTATTTTGTTGAGAGTTTTTGTGTCTGCTCATCGGGGAGATTGGTCTGTAGTTGTGTTCTGTGTTGGATTCTTGCCTCATTTTGGTATCAGGATATTCTGGCTTTGTAGGGTGACATGAGTGGTGTTCTCCCCTTTCTATTTGGGGAACCAACCATTTCAGGAGTGTTAGCTCTTTAAAAGGTTGGTAGAGCAAGTGAGTTCCAGGAAAGGCACAAAGCGACACAGAGAAACCCTGTCTCGAAAAACAAAACAAAACAAAAAACAAACAAACAAACAAAAGTTGGTAGAATTTGGCAGAATTGTGATAGGCATTTTATTACTGCTTCAATCTGATTGTTTTCGTGGATCTGTTGATATCATCTTGTGGTTCCCAGTTTGTTGGTTTGAATGTAAGTTTTCAAAGGTACTTCTAAGCTTTTCTAGATTTTTCCCTAGTTGTATAAATTTTACTTCCACTCCTGAAAAGGGTGTTATGTAGCCCAGGTTATGTGATTGGGGCTAGCCTTGAACTCTTGATCCTCTGGGATTACAGGTGTGTGCCTCCATACCAGGCTAATTTATCTTTTTCAAAGAGCCAGCTTTTCATTTGCTCGATCCCTTTGTTCTTTTAGTCTCTATTTCACTCGTTTCTCCATGATCTGCATCGTTTGTTGGCATCTATTGGTGTTCAGCTTATTCTCATTTGCATAAGACCTTGAGGCACATCCTTCTGATTTAGAAAAAAATTACTATTATTGTGTGTGCGGGAGTGTGCACGTGCTGTGGTGTGTGTGGGTGTGTGTGCACGTGTGTGTGCGTGCACACGCGCTGTGGTGTGTGTGCGTGTGTGTGTGTGAGTGTGTGTGTGAGTGTGTGTGTGTGAGTGTGAGTGTGTGTGCGTGTGTGTGTGTGTGTGTGTGTGTGTGTGTGTGTGTGTGTGGAGGTCAGAGTGCAACTTTGCAGCATCAGTTCTTCCTTTCTCTTTTTGTGGGTCCCATCACTGAACTCAGGTTGCTAGGCCTGCATGACAAGCAGCTTAACCAACCAGCCATCTCGCTGGCGCCCTCTTATCTTTAATGAAGTACTTATTATTGCTGTAAAGTTTCTTTCTTTCTCTCTTTCTCCTTTTTTTTTTTTTTTTTGTTTTTTTTTTTGTTTTGTTTTGTTTTGTTTTGTTTTGTTTTTCGAGACAGGGTTTCTCTGTGTAGCCCTGGTTGTCCTGGAACTCACTCTGTAGACCAGGCTGTCCTCGAACTCACAGAGATCTGCCTGTCTCTGCCTCCGGAGTGCTGGGATTAAAGGTGTGCACCACCACCGCCTGGTGTAAAACTGAGTTGAATTCCCTCCCTGGTTTCCTAGTGAGTCACTAGACAGTGTATTGTTCAGTCTCCAAGTATCTGTGTCGTTTCTTTTACTGTTGATTTCAATTTTTATTGCATTTTGATCTGATAAGATATATGTAATTATTTTGAATCTTTTGTATTTGTTAAGACTTGCTTTGTGCTAGAATGTAGACCATTTTAGAGAATGCTGCATAAGAAGAATGTGTCCTCCATATCTGTTGAAAGGAGTATTCTGTGGTTACCAGTTAAGCCCATTTGATCTACTGTGTTGTTTAAATTTTTTTCTAGATTTTTTTTTTTTTTTTTTTTTTTTTTGAGACAGGGTTTCTCTGTGTAGCCATGGCTGTCCTGGATCTCACTCTGCAGACCAGCCTGGCCTTGAACTCATAGATCTGCCTGCCTCTGCCTCCCAAGTGCTGGAATTAAAGGCACCATGCTTAGCTAAATTAAAAAAAAATAATAATGTGTACGTGTGTGTTTATGTGTGTATGTGCATGCAGTACCCATGGAAGAAGGTGTAGGGTCTGCAGAAGTTACAGGTGCCTGTGAGCTGCTCAACATGGGTAAGGGAACCAAACCTAGGTCCTCTGGAGAGCAGTGAGTGCTTTTAACCACCAAGATATCTCTCCAGCCTCTTTTTGATTTATTTGTTTGTTTGTTTGTTTGGTTGGTTGGTTGGTTGGTTGGTTTTTCGAAACAAGGTTTCTCTGTGTAGCTCTGCTGTCTTGGAACTTGTTCTGTAGACCAGGCTGGCCTCAAACTGGAAGAAATTCACCTGCCTCTGCCTCCTAAGTGCTGGGATTAAAAGTGTGCACCACAGCCGCCCAGCTAGACCATCTTTTTTAATAAAAAAATTTTGTGTGTATGGATGTTATGCCATGAATGTCAGAAGAGAGTGTTGGATCCCTTGAAAATGTAGCCCAAGCTGCCCTCAAACTCACTCTATAGCCAGGGTGACATTAAACATGTATACTACATGTCTGGTTTCTGTGGTGCTAGAAATCAAACCCAGGGACTCATGGATGCAAGGCAACATGCTACCAACTGAACTACATCCTCAACTCAAATAATTTTTATTATTAATTTTTCTGGTCCAAAGAGTGGCTTTTTTTTTTCCATGCTGAGTAATGAATTCAGAGCCTTGTGCATGTTGGGTAAGCACTCTGCCAACTGAGTCAGCCACCAGCCTGGTTCTTTCACGACACGCAGCCGTCTTTATTTCTTCTGACTCTGTGTTGAAGTTGACTTAGTATAGTACACACTAGAATTGCTACCCTAGTGTGTTTTCAGCTCCCATAGTCCATTGCTTGATGGACTGATGTCTGTCCTTTGACTCTGTCTAGCAGTCTTGGCCGATGAAGTGTGTTTCTTGGAAACAGATAATTGGACCTTTTTTTTTTTTTTTTTTTTTTTTTTTTTTTAAATCCAGCCAGCTAGTCTCTGTTTCTTTATTGATGGGTTGAGACCATTTACATGAAAGGCTATAACTGAGTGGTGTTTACTAATTCCTGTCATTTGGTGGCTTGGGTTATTGTCTTTTCTCCCCAGTACTATTAAGGATTTTTCGGGTTTATTGCTGGACCTTTGTGTATCTCTTCCTCATGAGAGTTACTCTTTCGTGTGTCCTCCTGATTGAGGCTCTCTGCCCCTCTGAGTAGAGGACTCCTGTGTCTTCTGCAGTTCTGGCATGTCTGTCAAGAACTGCTATAGTGTGCGTGCATCCTGAAATGTTCTTACTTCCTGTCAATGTAAGCGGTAGCTCTGCTGGGCCCCAGTTGGCAACTCTTTACGTGCTTCTCAGCTGGACAGGCACAGTTCCATGCTTTGCTGGCTTCTGGCTAGCTGGTGAGAGCGTCTGTATATTTCTGATGTAGATGAGTCCACATTTCCCTTACCTCGTACAGTATTGTTTGTTTCTTTTTATTTTTACATGTCACCTGTAATCTGTCTTGAAGAGGTTCTTCCCGCTTGTTTGGGGTTCTCTTTGGGTGTCCATTTGTTCTCTAGGTCTGGCAAATCATCTGCTGTATTCATAGAATAGAGTCTGTATACTCTGAGTTTGAATCTCAGCTCCCTCTATCCTGTGACTGCCTCGGTTTGGTCTCTTGATCACGAGTCAGAGTTCCTAGCCATTGTGGTCATGCTCATGTTTTTTCCTCTGTTGTTAGACTGTTGTATTTTGTCCATCTGTCCTCTGTCTTAGTCAGTAGCTGTGATGGAAGACCATGACCAACCTGGGGAGGGAAGGGCTTGTTTGCTGACCTTTCCACATCACAGTCCTTCATCAAAGGAAGTCAACGCAGGGACCTGGAGGCAGGAAATGAAGCAGAGACCGTGGAGGAGTGCTGCTTACTGGCTTGCTCCCTATGGCTTGCTCAGCCTGTTTTCTTATAGAACCCAGGAGAGGCACCATCCACCATGGGCTGGGCCTCCCCACATCAATCATTAATCAAGAAAATGCCCAACAGAGTTGCCTATAGGCCAGTCTTATGTGGACGTTTTCTCAGTTGAGAGTGTCTCTAGTTTGTGTCTGTTGGCATAAAACTAGCCAGCGCGTCCTCCATCCCTGACGTTTGTTCCTTCTCTGCTCCGTTGAGTCCATCGGCACGGCTTCCTACTAGGGCTTTTATTGGATTTTCATTTCCAACAGTTCTATTTTTTCCCAAATCCGTTTTTGGTTTTTGTTTTTTTCTTTTTTAGTTTTCGAGACAGGGTTTCTCTGTGTAGTTTTGGTTCCTGCCCTGGATCTCACTCTGTAGACCAGGCTGGCCTCGAACTCACAAAAGATCCGCCTGGCTCTGCCTCCCGAGTGCTGGGATTAAAGGCGTGCGCCACCACCGCCCGGCTTGGTTTTTTTTTGTTTGTTTGTTTGTTTGTTTGGTTTGGTTTTTTTTTTCTAACCTTTTCCTTTACTTTGCTGACTCTCCCCACCAGATCCTAAATTGAGTTTATCTGTCTGTTATTCGTCCTCTTTCAATAACTGATTATTTTTCTAGTAAACTTATCTAGCATTTTACTATTACAGTATCTCGCTCATATATATGTGTGTATATACTATATATGTAATGTGTATGTTTTGCCTGTATGTATGTATGTGCACCACATGCCTGCAGAGCTTATGGAAGCTTCTGGAACTAGGACTACAGAGGTGTTGGCCATGTGGGTGCTAGGAACTGAACCCAGACCCTCTGCAAGAGCAGCAAGTGCCCCCAACCACGGAGCTATCACTCCAGCCCTATTTCAGAAGATCTGCTTTTGGAAGTTTATTGGCAGTTTTTTCATGTTTCTTGGTTTCTTTCTGTATTGTGTTTTGGATGTCACTGCTGTGTTATTTGCAGATCCCTTGAGGGCCCAATCCCCAGTGCCACTAAGAGAAGAGAAAACAATTACTGTAAAAGCAACAATGTCAAACTATGCTGGAAGCCAGGCTGTGGTGGTGCACACTTTTAATCCCAGCACTCGGGAGGCAAAGACAAGCAGATCTCTGAGTTTGAGGCCAGCCTCGTCTGCAGATCGAGTTCCAGGACAGCCAGGGCTACACAGAGAAACCCTGTCTAAAAAAAAAAAAAAAAAAAAAAAAAAAAAAAAAAAAAAAATCAAGAAAACAAAGCAAATCAAACCATGCTAGACACAGAAAATACAAAGATATCCCAATATTAAGAAAGTTTGAACACAAATTCAGGGCCAGTGGGATGGCCTAATGGGTAAAGATGCCTGCTGCCAAGCCTGAAGACCTGAGTTCAATCCCTGGGATCCTTAGGAAGGAGAGAACAGACTCTGCTGCAAAATATCCTCGGATATATACACACACAAACACAATACACAATGTTTTTAAAAATTAAGTAAATGTGGCATGTATGTAGTGCACATATGTGTGTGCAGGCAAACATACAAATAAAATAAAAATAAATAAATCTTAAAAAGAATGAAAATTAGCTGGGGTGGGGTGGGGTAGGGTGGTGGCTCACTCCTTTAATCCCTGCACTCAGGAGGCAGAGACAGGCGGATCTCCGAGTTCAAGTCTAGCCTGGTCTACAGAGTGAGTTCCAGGACAGCACAGAGAAACTGTGCGCTGAAAAACTATAAATAAATAAATAAATAAATAAATAAATAAATAAATAAATAAATAAATATTAGGTAACTATAAGAAGAAGAAATAAAAACAAGAGCTTTTAAAAAAAAATTGGCACACTCCTTTAATCCCAGCACTCAGGAGGCAGAGGCAGGCAGATCTCTGTGAGTTCAAGGCCAGCCTGGTCTACAGAATGAGTTCCAGGACAGCCAGGACTATGCAGAGAAACCTTGTCTCGAACAACCAAAACCAAACAAGCAGAAAATAGGGTCTTGCTGTGTAGTCCTGGCAATACAGAGTAGGCTGGCCTCAAGCTTGCAGTGAACCTCCTGCTTTGTTCTCTCTAGAGAGCGTGAGCCACCACCCTGGGCCCTCTCCCAAGACTTATTTCAGGCAAGATGTCTGTTTTGCAGCATGAGGACAGATTCCTGAGTTCACTGCCGCTGCCAGGGAGCGGTGCGTTGGGCCGTGGCCAGAGTGCTGCCTGGCCCGTCTCTTCTCTCAACACACTTCCAACACGTTCACCCTTCATTGTATTTAAAAAGTATGCTTCTATCTTTTATTCCTTTCCACACACTCTTCTAATTTTGTTTGCACATTTCTTTTCTGTGTTCTTTGTCCTTTCTTCTTCTTCTTTCCCTTTTGTTCTGTTTTCCTCTCCTCTATGCTTTTTTTTTTTTTTTTGTTTTTTTCGAAACAGGGTTTCTCTGTGTAGCTTTGCGCCTTTCCTGGAACTCGCTTTGGAGACCAGGCTGCCCTCGAACTCACAGAGAGCTGCCTGCCTCTGCCTCCTGAGTGCTGGGATTAAAGGTGTGTGCCAATTTTTTTTAAAAGCTCTTGTTTTTATTTCTTCTTCTTCTTCTTATAGTTACCTAATATTTATTTATTTATTTATTTATTTATTTATTTATTTATTTATTTATTTATTTATTTATAGTTTTTCAGCATAGAATTTTTCTGTGTAGCCCTGGCTGTCCTGGAACTCACTCTGTAGACCAGGCTAGTCTTGAACTTGGAGATCCGCCTGCGTCTGCCTCCGGAGTGCTGGGATTAAAGGCATGTGCCACCACCACCCGGCTATCTATGCTTTTTGGTAGAGTTTTGACTTTATTTTGTGTTTCAATTTTTTGTTTTGCTTGTTTGTTTTTTAAGAAGAGTGGGGGATGAGGAGTCTGGTGGGGAGCATAGAAGAGTTAAAAAGAAAAACTGAGGTACTAAAGAGAGCACCTCCTGGCTCCCCACAACTTGGAACTTGCCAGTTCTCTGCACTGGGCGGGCGGTGTCGGCTGGCCTTGTGGTCAGCTGCCTTTCCCAAGGTTGGTGTTGATCGAGTCTGTGTTGGACAAGCTCTTACCAGAGCATCTCCTTCCTTTAGTTGACGCCTGTCTACAGACACACTTAGCTTTGCCACCTGTGGGATGGGCAGACTTTTCTAGCCTTCTTGAGACCCCTAGGGTGGGGGTCTCCCAGATGTGTTGGGGGTATGGGAAGTAACCTCAGCAGAGATCTGCCCAGGTGGAGGACTGTCTTCCACCTTTTAAGGCCTCCTCAGTGAAACTCTCCCTGCTGGAGGGATGGAGCTACTGGTGTGAAGGAAAGCCTTGGAGTTTTCAGGTTCTGCAGCCGTGAATTCAGACTGGCTGTTGCTTTGACAATTCACTCGCGAATCTGAGGCTCAGGGCTTCTTCTCAGCTCCCACCGAGGGTGGGGTCGTGTGCTTCTTGCCTGAACTGAGCCTACAGCAGGCCCTGCTTCCACTTTTCAGACTCAGGGTTTTTGTTTTGTTGTGTTTGTTTTTTTGTTTTTCAAGACAGGGTTTCTCTGTGTGGCCCTAGCTGTCCTGGAACTCACCCTGTAGATCAGGCTGGCCTCGAACTCAGAGATCTGCCTGCCTCTGCCTCTGGAATGTGACCGCTTTTTAGACTGTTAACAGGCAACTCTCTGGCTTTCTATAGTTGCTTTTTGGGGTTCTTACCCTGGGACTGGGGGTCAAATCCAGCCTCCCTGACTGGTATTGCCCCTTGTTGTCAGGCTTCACGGGATGTATATATTATGAGACTTGTCTCCCATAAACAGGCTGGCCTCCAACTTGTGCCATTCTAGAGATCAAACCCAAGGCTTTGGCATGTTAAGCAAGTACTGCAACTGAGCTACATCTCCAGCATAGCTCAGTTGTTCATTTTCAAATGTTTATTATGTGCATGGGTGTTTACCTGAATTATGTCTGCAGAGGGTGTTGGATCCCCAGGAACTAGAGTTACAGGTGGTTGTTAGTTGCCATGTGGGTGCTGGGAATTGAACTCAGGACCTCTGGAAGAACAGCCAGTGCTCTTAACCACTAAGCCATCTCTCCAGCCCATCTTCATTTGTCTTGATCACACTTATCAAAGATTTGTGTATCTCTTTTTGCAAAGCCTCATTTTAAAAATCTTTTAGTATGGTTGGGTAGTTCATGTCTGTATCCCAGCACTCCAGAGGCTGAGGCAGGAAGATGTCTGTGACTTTGAAGCCAGCCTGTGCTACATTGTAAGACCCTGTCTCAACCACCACAATAAAAATTCAATGTCTTTTTACTTCGCACTTTACTTTTTCCCACTTTAAGGTTGTTCTTACCTCTTGTATCATCAGGAGTCTCTGGTTTTTACCCCTTAGCTCCAATAAGTAGGATTCTTAGCTTGTCTGCCTCAGTTGCCTCTATTTTCTGACAATTGGATACAAGGTCACAACTTTCTTTAGTTCACTTTACCTCTTTAAAAAAAAAAAAGAATTTATTTTTATGTGCATTGGTGTTTTGCCTGTCTGTATGTCTGTGTGAGGGACCCCTGGAACTGGAGTTACACACAGTTGTGAGCTGCTCTGTGGGTGCTGGGGATTGAACCCGGGTCTACTAGAAGACTTCAGTTCACAGCCCTGGGTCCTATACCCAGCACCACTGAGACTCGGACAGCTCATTTTAACCACCTCCTGGCATTCATAGTTGGCATTAGAGTTCCATCCGGTATGTTCTGTGGGCCTGGACAGATGTGCATGTGATCCTCATTGTAGTATCACACAACCATTGCCATGGCCCTGGCCCTCCTGTGTGCTCGGCCTGCGTCTCCCTTACAGCCCAGGAACCACTGTTCTTACTGTGCCCACGGTTTGCCTTTGCCACACTGTTGTGTAGCTGGAGTCACTGGTAATATGGAAGCCCACTGGTGACAGAGAAGTGGTTGGGGGGGGCAGGCGAGTCACCTCGAGGCTTTTCATGACTCAGTGGCTCTTTTCTTTGTGCTGTTTTGCTTGTTTGCTTTTGAAACAAGATCTTGATGAGTCAACCAAGTTTGCCCTGGAACTTACATCCATCCTCCTGCCTCTGCCTCCCAAGTGCTGAGATTACATGTGTGTACCAGCATCCCTGGCTCTGATGCTGAATAAAATCCCATTGGATATATGATGGTTTATGCATGTGTTCCTCTCCTGAAGGATATTATTAGTCAGCTCTCAGTCATTGTAGTGAAATATCGGAGATAATTAACTTGTTGAGAGAGAAGTTTATTTTCACTCCCGGTTCTGAGGTTTTTGGTTCATGTAAATACCTCTGTTGCTTTTGGCCTCTGGTGAGGTACCACACTGTGACTGGAGCTGGAGCAGACAGGAGTAAGACTTCTCACCTTATTAGCCAGGGTCAAAGAGAGAGAGGGAGACAGGTAGGCTGGGTCCCACCCTCCCCTGCAGGGGTGTGCCCACAAGACCCCACCTCCTAAAGTGCCTTCTAGTAGAGCTGGCTGAGACCAAGCTTTCCTTTAATGCATGGGCCCAGGAGGGATTGTCCAGACCACAGCAAACAGCCTGACTGCCCTCAAGTCTTAGCCATTATAAACACAGCTGCTTCAGACAGCTGTGCACACCTGTGTGTGGACTTAGGCTTTCCATCCATTGGGTTAACACACACGAGCACACCTGCCAGGTCACACGAAGAGTGTAGTTAGCTTAGTAAACAATCAGGAGTGCCATCCAGAGTGGCCTGCCATCTCGTCCCAGCGAGGAAAGAAAGCCAAAAGTGGCTGTTTTTCTCGTCTCCCTTTGTGTTTCGTTTCTGCCCTGTCTGGTCTCGAACTGTGCAGCCTCACAGAACTCACAGGGATCCTCCTGCTTCGGCTACCCCACCACACCAAGCCTTGTTGCAGGTCTTGTCAGGATGGGTGTTGTCAAGATCATTGGCCTCCTCCTGACAACTGCATGGTACTGTGTTGTTTAATCTGTGTGTCCCGGAGGATGTCTGATGTGGGGCCTCAATCACATGTTTGCCCACTGGGCATTGAACCCACAGCCTCCCGCATGCTAGGCAAGGGCTCTCCCTCCGAGCCCCAGCCCCCGCCCTGCACACTGCCTTGACATCTGTGTTTTCTTGGGTGGGGTGTCCAGGTCTTTGGCCCACGTCTGTTTATTTTCCTAGTTTGAGGTTGAAGAGCTCTTTGTGTGTTTTGCATATGAGGCCTTTATTGGCTGTCTCTTTGCAAATATGTTTTTCTGCTCTGTGGTTTGTCTTTGCCTACTCTCAACATCTTCTGTAGAGAGAAACTTCTCCTCAGAAAGTCCACTTTATCACTGATTTCTTTCATGAATACATCTAAGTGCCATTTGGACTGAAGGACACCGAGGGTTTCTCTTCCTGGGTTTTCATGGGTAATGGTGTTCTGATGTCACTCTGTGTACCATGACATGTTTCTCCATATGTGAAGTCTGGAAGGGGCTTTAGCGCTTGTAAAATTATCACTAGTTCTTATTTTACTCCATTGTGAGTAGAGGACACGGATTGTGCAGTTCAGACTCTGGAGAGCCGTTGGAAACCCACAGTGGCCCAGGGTAGGCTTGGCTTTTGAATGATTTGTGTATGTTTTTATTGATTTTTTTTTTTTTTTTGGTTTTTTGAGACAAGGTTTCTCTGTGTAGCTTTGGGAGCCTATCCTGGAACTCGCTCTGTAGACCAGGCTGGCTTCAAACTCACAGAGATCCGCCTGGCTCTGCCTCCCAAGTGCTAGGATTAAAGGCGTGTGTCACCACTGCTGGGTTTATTTTTTTAAAAGAATGTATTTTCTCTAATTGAGGGCAAAGTTCCAAGTATGTTCACTAGTTCAGATTTGTCTATTGAGTTGCTAAAGGAATAAATATTTTTGCATATATGTATTTTAATATTTTATATGTATGGGTGTTTATCTGCATGAGTGTCTGTGTACCCATGTGTGTGCAGTGCCTGCAGAGGCCAGAAGAGGGCACCAGATTCTCTGGAACTGGAGTTACAGCAGATTGTGAGCTGCCATGTGGTTACTGGGAATCAAACCTGGGTCCTCTGGAAGAGCAGCCAGTGCTCTTAACCACTGAGCCATCTATATAACCCCTGAGTATACTTTTCTAGTCTCCTGCAGGTCTGTGAATCTGTGTGTGCTGATGCATTTGCCTATGTGTGCACATCTGGAGACCAGAAATGGACAGTATCTTGCTTTATCACTCTCCACGTTATTAATAAGGTCTCTCACTAAACCTGGAGCTCACTGTGTCAGCCAGGCTGGCTGGTCAGCAAAGCCCTCTCATCTACCTGTCTGTGCTCTCCAGTGCTGGAGTTAAAAGCTTGTATCCCCGTGCCTGCCTTTTTACACAGGTCTTCATTCTTACGCCACAAGCACTTTATCTACAGAGTCATCTCTGCAGCCCCTAATTTTCCTTAAAGTATTTTAAGCTATTTTAGAGCCAGGTGTGGTGGTTCACACCTATAATCCCAGCACTTGGGAGGTGGAGGCAGGGGCATCAGGAGTTGCCATCCTTGAAGGCCAGTCTGAGCTACATGATACTTTGTCTCAAAAAATAAAAATGACAACATATATGCTACAATTTCTTTTACTTTTTTTTTCTCATGTAGCCCTAGTTGGCCTGACTAGGCTAGCCTCAAACTTGTGGCAATCCTCCTGCCTCTGCCTCCTTAGTGCTGGGATTGTAGGTATGCACCAGTATGCCTGGTTTTGTCCTTAAATTTAAATGAGAGTGTAGGAGGATATAAAATTTCTGGTTTCAGCTGGATGGTGGTGGCGCACACCTTTAATCCCAGCACTTGAGAGGCAGAGGCAGGTGGATCTCAGTGAGTTAGTTCATGGTCAACCTGGTCTACAGAACCCAGGAGAGCCGGGGCTACACAGAGAAACCCTTAAAAAAAAATTCTAGTTTCAAAACGATATTCCTTCAGCAGAGAGGAAACATTCCTTGCTGTCTTCCGTCTTCTGCTGCTGGAAATGTAATTCGGTCATTTGTAAGTAGTCTGAACCTCTGGATTCTCAGATCCCGTTTTTTTGTTTGTTTGTTTTTTGTTTTTTGGGTTTTTTTGTGTTTTTTTGGTTTTTTTGTTTTTACTTTATCTTTTAACCTGTTTTGTTTTGTTTGACAAGGACTTCTGTAGCCAGGCTGGACTGGAATTCACAGTATAGCCTGGGCTGCCCTTGAACTCAATTCTCTAGCCCCAGGCTTCCCACAGGCATGAGCTACCACGTCCAGTGTATTTGGCATTTATGAGAAGCTCTTGCCTCTTTGTCTCTGAGGGAAGTTGAGACCTGTTTGCAGGTATTTTCCTTCACTGGATAGCGTGTCACACCCCGGGTGTCAGTGCGGAGCCAGGAAGGGATGGTAGGGTAGGAGATGCTGCCCTACGGGCTACTATCTGGCTCCCCCCACCGTCAGTGCACCCAGTGTCCACTAGAGGGCGCTGCTGCCCAGGCCTTCTGCCTGGCTATGGGGGCCGTATACCATAGTGAGAGACCCAGGACCAGTTTGTGAAAAGCTTGTAAGCAGCTTGTGGTGGCCTCTCCCTAGCTCTGATCTATTTCTGTCCCACGTGGTGGCCCCACTTTGTCTCCCCCTAAGGGTTTCTCATAGCTGTGGAGCTGTCTGAGCCCTCTCTCCTAGGACTTACTCAAAGGAGAGGTCACCCTCAGGACTGTTGAGGAACTGTGACTTCCCCCTCCCCATGCTAATGTCACCCTGTCATTTGTCTCTTCTGCAGTCAGACTGGTTCTTCAGTGATGACGAGGACAAAGGAGAGAGAGTAAGTGATGAGAGGGTGGGTGGGGTATGGTCTGAGGTGAGTGTGTGTGTGTGTGTGTGTGTGTGTGTGTGTGTGTGTGAGAGAGAGAGAGAGAGAGAGAGAGAGAGAGAGAGAGAGAGAGAGAGAGAGAGAGAGAGAGAGAGAGAGATTCAAATGGGTGTGGCCGTGGAGAGATGGCTCAGAGGTTAAGGACACCCAATGTTCCTGCAGAGGACCTGAATGTAGTTCCTGGGTCCACAGTCAGTTCTCACAACCACCTCCAACTCCAGGACTTCTGATGTCCCACACACACACAGCCTCCATGGGCACTACACTCAAGTGCACAAGCCCACACTCAGACCCAGATAGTTACATGTAATTAAAAATAAAAGAGGTGGGGCTGGAGAGATGGCTCAGAGGTTAAGGGCACTGGCTGCTCTTCCAGAGGTCCTGAGGTTCCCAGTAACCACACGGTGGCTCACAACCATCTGTAATGAGATCTGGCGCTCTCTTCTGGCCTGCAGAGATACGTGCAGACAGAATACTGTATACATAATAAATAAATAAATCTTAAAAAAAAATAAAAAATAAAAGAGGCAGCTGAGTGGTGGTGGCACAGGCCTTTAATCCCAGCACTTTGGAGTCAGAAGCAGGCAGATCTCTTTGAGCCAGCCTGTCTCCAGGACAGCCAAGGCTACACAAAGAAACCCTGTCTTGAAAAAAAATAATAGTAAGATAAAATAAACGAGACTGGAGAGATGGCACAGAGAACCCAGGTTGGAGTCCAGGACCCCAATGGCCACTCAGCCATCTGCACTCAAATTCCAGTGGTATCTGATGCACAGGTATACATACATATATATAGTCAAACTACCTAGGCCTATAAAAAGATTAAAATAAAAATAAAATCTTAAAAATAAAACAAAAAAAGATTGAAGCAAGAGAGACTCCTTAGGCCAAGGCACCTGCAGTCTGATGGAGGAGACACAGTCCTTCCCTTCAGGAGCACCGGTCCGAGGCGGGAGATGCAGGTCAGACTCTGAGGAAACCCAGTGTTTAGCGTGTAGGATAGTCCAGTCTGATGGGAGAGACAAGGCCCTTGTTCTCAGCTGAGGTTGCCTTCGGGATTCCGTCCTGGTGAGGCGACACCTAATAGCACCATGGGACCTGTCAGATCTAGTCTCATGATGTTCCCATTGAGGAGACGGCCCCGCCCATGGAGGAGTGGTGCATCCCATCATCAGGTTCTGATGAGCTGCGGGCTAGCCATCTGGGAGGCTGCTGGCTGACCCCTCCTCCTGTTTGCAGACCCCTGTTGATGACAAGGAGCCACAGTCAGTGCCCAACATCGAATACCTCCTGCCCAACATTGGCAGGACAGTGCCCCCCAGTGATCCAGGCTCAGGTGAGTGCAGGGACCTGGGAGGGGAGAGATGGGGGTGGTTCTGCCTTCCGGAGGGTCCCAGATACCTGGCCAGATGGTCATCTTCCCTGCCCCCCACAGGGTCCTGGCCTGGCAGCACCCCAAGATGGGCCATAGTGGGCTTTCCCCTCTCTGGGAAAATCCAGCTGTGTGTTCAGCATCCCCAGGACCGGGCGGGGCTGTTTGGCCGTCTTCACTGGCCTCTCTCCTGAGCTTTCATTTTCACAGCTGGCGGCGTTCTTCTGGGTGCATTCCTCCTTTTTAATTTCTCTTCCTTCTCTCCTTGCACCCTGTCCCTCCTCTTCTTCTCCCCTCAATCTCCTCCCACCACCTCCGTCCCCCCCTCCCTCTTCTTCTCCTGCCCTCCTCCTCCAGCGGACCTGTTGGAGATTTAAAGGGTATAGTGCGGTGTCGCGGCCTCGGTCACTAACAGTGGCGGGTGATTATAAGAAGGCTGGGCAGGCGTGAGTGGTAGACGTGTCCCCAGCAGTGAGGACCCCAGCGAGACATAGCAGTTGGCAGTGCTGGTCCACAACGGGCCCGTGGCCCCACCCTGCCTCCTCCTATTCCTGTCTTCCCTTCTTGGGAGGAAGCCAGACCCCTTGCCCGCCACCAGATGGCCCCCCTTCCCAGCCCCCAGCTCTGTGGCCTTCCCTGTGCAGAGCAAACACTTCTGGTTGACCAAGATGAGCAAAACTTGTTGGGGGACCCAGCCTCTGCTGGGACCAGTGATACCACCCCTAGAAGCCTTTCTAAAATGACAACTCCTATCTCAGGTCAACTCAGGACAACTCCTGTTCCAGAGGAAGGATGGCTTCTGCGCTCAGAGGCAAATGAATGCCCCCTTTCTTCTTGGTCCCAGACACTAGCTCATGTCTGGCTACACTGCCCTGGCAAGTCCAGTTCTTGTCCCAGAGAGAGGGCCCCACAGCAGCCCTAGTTATGAGATTCGGACTGGGAGTGGGGTGGTAGACAAGCCCCCTGTCTCTTCTAATCACCTGCTGCCGCCTGCCCCGTGTGTGTCCAAGTGTGGTCAGCCATCTTGCTCTTCTCACCGTTTGCAGGGGGAGGGGGCTGGGGGGGGCCGCTAACCTGCCTGCCAGAGAGTGTGGATTAACTGCACCTGCTCGCTATGCCGGATTTTGTTATCTGGTTCCTTCTTCATCCTGGAGACACCAGGGAGTGGGACTCTAGTCCCCCAGATGTACCGGTTTTGACTGGCTTTAAAAGGGTCCTTGCCCCTTAAGGGCAGGTAGATGTTGGCTCTGTCATCAGTCCACTGCCCCCCCGTATCTTACCCACCTCATTTCTGCTCCTTCACTCCATCACTTGGTGTGGTCCCTCTTCCTTCTCATGTAGGGGGGTGGGGTGCACACCTCTTCCTGCACTGTGTGGTCTCCATGGTCTTCAGAGTATCTGTGATGTGCTGTGTCGCACCATTGTGATTTCTGTGGACTGCATCCGATACTGGCATTTTCTCTCCAGTGCTTCAGAGTGACGGGGCAGGAGGGGGAGGGGAGAGGAGCCAGGCCCAAAGAAAAGCCCCCTTTGTCCTTAACCCGAGCAAGTGAAGACTTGGTGGCCCACAGCCTGATGTCACTTCCTGCCTCTAAAAGAAGTGGTGGCTGACATCATCTTCTGCTCTGGGCCATCCCACAGAAAATGCCAGCAGAACCAATGGCACTCCTAGGGCCTGGGAGAACACCTTCATCTCTGAACCTTTGAGGCAAGGAAAATGTGTTACTATGACCCGCACTTACCCTTCCTGGTCTAACATCCAGTTTTCTTTCTTTTGCCAACAGATTCCACCACCTGTAGTTCAGCCAAGTCCAAGGTTAGTGCCGAGACTCCCTAAATGTGTTCATTCAAAGTGGACAAGTGGCCCACTTTGGTTTTTGGTCAAGAGAATTAGAATGGTAGTTGGACTCAGAGGGAAAGTTGAGGGTTCCATGGGAAGGAAGGTGGGAAATACTGAGTGTCCAGGGGAAGCTGAGATATTAACCTTGGTGGTGCTTGGAGAGGCATCTGATGTAAAGAAGAGTTGATCTTAGAGTTGGGTGGCTGAGAGGCAGTGTGTCATCAGAATAGGCTCTGGAGGCAGGAAACCCTGAGTTTGAGTCCTGGCTTCATCACTCAGTTTTAGGATGCTAGGGTAATTCTTTCTGGATTGCAGCTTCCTGCTCTGTAAAATGAAAATAACAGCAAATATGTCTGCTGTGATAAATATGCTTTAAGGTCCCTAGGGGAAGCTGAGTATGGTGGCTCATGCCTGTAATTCCAACACTTGGGAGATAGGGGCAGCCTGAGCTATATACTGAGTTCCAGATTAGCCAGGGATACATAGCAAGATCCTGTCTCAAAACCAAACCAAAAAAAGGGGTGGGGGGGTGGCACTGTCTGGGAAGGCTTTTTTTTTTTTTTTTAAAGATTTATTTATTTATTGTGTATACAGCATGTATGACAGCAGTCCAGAAGAGGGCACCAGATCTCATTACAGATGGTTGTGAGCCACCATGTGGTTGCTGGGAATTGAAC
This sequence comes from Peromyscus eremicus, assembly GCF_949786415.1. NCBI lineage: Eukaryota > Metazoa > Chordata > Mammalia > Rodentia > Cricetidae > Peromyscus > Peromyscus eremicus. The sequence continues at coordinate 80,135,153 of NC_081423.1, forward strand.
TCAGGACCTCTGGAAGAGCAGTCAGTGCTCTTAACCTCTGAGCCATCTCTCCAGCACTGGGAAGGCTTAACAAAGTAAAAGGAAGAAAACAATAAGATGAGTGAGAAATCAATGAAATTGAAAACAATTAAGAAAAATCAATGAAACTACAAGCTGTTTCTGTGGGGAAAAAAAATCAATAATATTGATAAACTTCTAACCAGACTGACAGAATAAAGAGATGGCACAAATTACAATGCTAAGGATGACATAAGTACATCGACAGACCACACAGGCACTCACACAGGACATCAGTACAGACCACACAGACACACCACACAGGACATCAGTACAGACCACACGGACACTAACACAGGGACATCAGTACAGACCACACAGACACTCACACAGGACATCAGTACAGACCACACAGACACTAACACAGGGACATCAGTACAGACCACACAGACACTCACACAGGACATCAGTATAGACCACACAGATACTCACACAGGGACATCAGTACAGACCACACAGACACTAACACAGGACATCAGTACAGACCACACAGGCACTGACATAGGACATCAGTACAGACCACACAGACACTCACACAGGGACATCAGTACAGACCACACAGACACTAACATAGGACATCAGTACAGACCACACAGACACTAACATAGGACATCAGTACAGACCACACAGACACTAACATAGGACATCAGTACAGACCACACAGGCACTGACATAGGACATCAGTACAGACCACACAGACACTCACACAGGGACATCAGTACAGACCACACAGACACTAACATAGGACATCAGTACAGACCACACAGGCACTAACACAGGACATCAGTACAGACTACACAGACACTCACATAGGACATCAGTACAGACCACACAGACACTGACACAGGACATCAGTACAGACCACACAGACACTGACACAGGACATCAGTACAGACCACACAGACACTGACACAGGACATCAGTACAGATCACACAGACACTGACATAGGACATCAGTACAGACCACACAGACACACCACACAGGACATCAGTACAGACCACACAGACACTAACACAGGGACATCAGTACAGACCACACAGACACTAACATAGGACATCAGTACAGACCACACAGACACACCACATAGGACATCAGTACAGACCACATGGACACTAACATAGGGACATCAGTACAGACCACACGGACACTACTAACACAGGACATCAGTACAGACCACACAGACACTAACACGTACATCAGTACAGACCACACAGACACTCACACAGGGACATCAGTACAGACCACACAGACACTCACACAGGACATCAGTACAGACCACACAGATACTCACACAGGACATCAGTACAGATCACACAGACACTGACACAGGACATCAGTACAGACCACACATATACTCAGAGAATACTATAAGCAACTCTGTGCCCATAAACTCAGTGACTTAAAAGAAATAGACCTATACTTAGAAGAATTCAAACTACCAAAAGTTGCATAAGAAATAACCTAAATAGTCCTGCATTTAATTGTGTGGAAAAAACAAAAAAACAAAAAACCCTCCAACAGAGAAAATGCCAGGTTCAGATGGCTCCACTGGTAAATTTTACCCAATATTTTAAGTGGAAAATGTTTTGGTTTTTTTGTTGTTATTTTTAAAATTACATTTATTTATTGTGTGTGTCTGTGCACACTTAAGCATTGCAGTGTATGTGCCATGGTGTGTGTATGGAGGTCAGAGGGCAACTTTTTCACTATGTGGGTCCTGTAGGATTGAACTCAGGTCCTCAGGCTTGGTGGCAAATTCCTTTACCTGCCAAATCATTCATTCATTCATTTATTTTTGAGACAGTGTCTCTCTATGTAGTCCAAATTCCTGCTTTTTTCCTGAGTACTGGGATTACAAGTGTATGCCATCACACCTGGCCTATTTTTTTTAATTTTAAATAAGTAATCTATTTATCCAATTCTATAGAATCTTAGTTATAAAATAGTTGTTTTAGTCACTGTTCTATTGCTGTGAAAAGACACCATGACCAAGGCAACTATTATAAGAGAAAGCATTTCACTGGGGGCTCGCCTACAGTTTCAGAGGTTTAGTCCATTATCATCATGGCAGGAAGCATGGTGGCATGGAGGCAGACACTGGAGCAATAGCTGAGAATTACATCCTGATCCACAGGCAGAAAGAGAAACTCAGGGCTTGGCATGGGCTTTGGAAACCCACCCCCAGTGACACACTTGCTCTAACAAGGCCACACCTCTTAATCCTTTCAAATAGTTCCACTTCCTACTGACTCAGCATTCAGATATACATAAACGATGGGGCCATTCTTATTCAAACCACCACAGTAATGTAATTTAAAAGTCAATGGTGATGCAGACCTTTAATTCCAGCACCCAGGAAGCAGAGGCAGATGGATCTCTATGAGTTTAAGGCCAGCCTTGTCTACAAAGCAAGTTCCAGGACAGCCAAGGCTGTTACACAGTAAACACAGTGAAACCTTGAAACCTTATCTCAAAAAACCAAAAAACCAGAAGTCTCCTATTTCACAGTGACATTGTAGTCAATAGTGGGCCACATATACGAAAGTGGCCCCACAGCCTTATGTGTGTAGTAGGTTAATACTGTCAGGTTTATATAAGTACATACTATGATGAAATCACTTCATGACATGTTTCTTAGAGTTCATCCCCACTAGGAGGTGACCCACAACTATATTTGTCTAGTATTTAAATACTTATTTAAAGTGTACACAGGGGCTAGAGGGATGGCTCAGCTGTTGAGCGTGGACTGCTCTTTCAGAGGACCAGAGTTCAGTTCCTAGCACTCACGTTTGATGGCTCACAATCATCAGTGACTCCAGCTCTAGGGGATCTGGCACCTTCTTTTGGCCTCCAGGCTCATGCATGCATGCACGCACATGTAAGCACACGTACACACACACACACACACACACACACACACACACACACACACACAAAATAAATAAATAAATAAATAAATAAATAAATAAATAAATAAATAAATAAATAAATAAAAAAAACAAATCTAAATAAATGTTGCTTACATAGAAATACTACCACAGGGGTTGGAGAGAGAGATGTCTCAGAGATTAGAAGTACTGACTGCTCTTACAGAGGACCTGGCTTTGGTTCCCAGAACCCATATGGCAGCTGGGGTGTAACTCACACATGCCTGTAATTCTGGCCCCAGGACATCTGATGCCCTCTTTGGGCACTGCACTCAATGTTGAACATACAGGCATGCTCTTACATATAGGCATTAAACAAAAAATAAAATTTAAAAAAGAAACACATACACAAAAACCTACTACCAGTTCTCCAAAATCTCTTCCAGGGGGTTGAAGAGGCGGGACTCCTCAGCTCAGTGTGTAACACTGGCATTCCCCAATATCTAAGGAATATTCGTCAGGAGTCCTGCCACAGATCTCAGCTGAACCTCCCATACATGGCCTCTCTGTACCAAATGCTGAGGATACAAGAAGGAGCTGAGGGGCTGAAGATACGGCTCAGTGGTTGAATACTTACTGCTCTTCTGGAGAACCTGAGTTCAGTTCCCAGTCCCCACATTGATTAGCTCACAACCACTAGTAACTCTGAGTCCCAGGATCTGACACCCTCTTCCGGTCTCCACAGGCCACACCTTTTTTAAAAAGATTTATTTATTTATCTGTTTATCTATCTATTTATTTATGTATTTATTTATTATGTATGCAGTGTTCTGTCTGCATGTATGCCTGCAGGCCAGAAGAGAGCCACCATGTGGTTGCTGGGAATTGAACTCAGGACCTCTGGAAGAACAGCCAGTGCTCTTAACCTCTGAGCCATCTCTCCAGCCCCACATGCCACACTTATAGACACAGGAACACATACACACACACACACACACACACACACACACACACACACACACACACACACACAGAACAGACACACACTTCAAGAATTAAAACAGAGCCGGAGCCGGGCGGTGGTGGCGCACGCCTTTAATCCCAGCACTCGGGAGGCAGAGCCAGGCGGATCTCTGTGAGTTCGAGGCCAGCCTGGGCTACCAAGTGAGTCCCAGGAAAGGCGCAAAGCTACACAGAGAAACCCTGTCTTGAAAAACCAAAAAAAAAAAGAAAAAAAAAAAAAAAAAAACAGAGCCGGGCGGTCGTGGTGCACGCCTTTAATCCCAGCACTCGGGAGGCAGAGCCAGGCGGATCTCTGTGAGTTCGAGGCCAGCCTGGGCTACCAAGTGAGTTCCAGGACAGGCACAAAGCTACACAGAGAAACCCTGTCTCGAAAAAAAACCAAAAAAAAAAAAAAAAAAAAAAAAAAAAAAAAAAAAAAAGAATTAAAACAGCTGAGCAGTTAGATTCCTATCCAAGCAGGGCTTATCTAGATTCCAGTATTGTTCTAATAAGCGAACAACACTAGCTGGTAGGTTATTGGGACACTGTGGAAGCAGAAGCTGGGTGGAATTCAGATCTCTGGGGGTTGGGGGTGTGGGGGAATGCATGAACAGACATGAGAAGCCTAGCTGAGACGAATTCAGAGCAAAAATGCAAAGCCCTGTGGGTACAGGGAGGCTTGTATGAGAAGAGGTGGGGCTGAGATACATACCCCAGCCCTCAACCGCCACCCCCAGGGGTAGCAACAGGAAGGAGGAAACATGGCTAGCCTTAGGGCCCTGGTGGTGGGTTGTGAGGGCCTCAACTGAGTCAAGTCTGAAGTGGGTTGAGGAAGCCTCAGAAGGCTGCTCTGCCTAGCTAGCTCAGTGCCAGATAGGGATGTCCTCTGTACGAGCCCCTGGACAGAAGTCCTCCTCATTATCCCCCGTGACCACACCTGTCTGCGGTCGACATGACACCTCCCCAGGTTCTGGGCCTCCTTAATCCCTGTGTTAGCCTGGTGGCTCCTCTGGAGGCCCCTGCTTAGCCACAGAGCCTTGAACATACACAGCATGCTTTTCAGAAAGTATCTGTATAGACTGACTTGGACATCCAAGACTCTAGTGAGTTCCTCGGTCACTAGTGTGTGAGCTCATGTTTGCAGACATACACTCACACCAACTCCATGCCATCTTTACTAGACCTCTGAGTTCTGTTCCATCCTCATGTTATAGATAGGAAAGGCAAGCGTGGGGGGTCATCAAGGGGTGGGGATCTGCGATGTCCTCTTTCCTTGCTGAATGCCCCCCGGGGGACCCGGTTTTGATCCCTGCTTCACTCACAACTGACTGTAACTCCAGATCCAGGGGATCCGAGGCTTTCTTCTGTCCTCCACAGCAAAAGGCATTCACACAGTCAAAACATCAAACACATGAAATAAAAGAAACCTTTTAAAAAAATTAAGAGCCGGGCGGTGGTGGCGCACGCCTTTAATCCCAGCACTCGGGAGGCAGAGCCAGGCAGATCTCTGTGAGTTCGAGGCCAGCCTGGACTACCAAGTGAGTCCCAGGAAAGGTGCAAAGCTACACAGAGAAACCCTGTCTCGAAAAACCAAAAAAATAAATAAATAAATAAATAAATAAATAAATAAAATAAAAAAATTAAGAAAAAGAATCTGGAAAGACCCATATTGTAGGGCTAACAAACACCTACAGGTCCAGCTCCAGGAGGCTCCCATGCCTCTGGTCTCCTAAGGTACCTGCACTCAGCTGCACACACTACACACACACACACAACTAAAAATAAGTAAATCTGAAAAAAAAGGAAAAGACAAAAAAAAAAAGAAGGAACTCAAGAGTTGGAAGCTGGTCGTGGTGGCGCACGCCTTTAATCCCAGCACTGGAGAGGCAGAGGCAGGCGGATCTCTTGAGTTCAAAGCCAGCCTGATCCTATGGGGAGTGAGGTCAGCCAGAGCTACATAGAAGCCATTGAATTGATCTAGGGTTGGAGACTGGCGGGTGAAAAGGCAGAAGTGACCAGGGTGGCCCTGGAAAGGAAGGCTTCTCAAGTGGGGTGAGTGGCCAGTGAGAAGGGTAGATGCTTGTAGCCAAGGAAAGACCAGCTGAGGAGCAGTGTGCTCGAAGCATTAGCATTTACAATGGGGGATCCCATAACCAGACACACTGACAAGGACTGTCACTAGTGTGTCTGAAGAGTTTATCTGGAAGTGGCTGGAGAAGACCCTCCCCAGATCAGAGAGGATACTGAGTTATGGAGAACAGGCGGTGATGATCCTTGGCTGATGGTGACACTCCAGCAGGCACCGAGTGGGCGGGAAACTTCTCGCCTGCTGGTGTGGGGACTGGCTTGTTTTGGACATGGTAATCGGATGCCATGTGGGGAGTAGGACTGTGCAAGGTGATGCGGATGATGAGTCCTTCCTTGCCCTCATTGTCTCCTCCCACAGGGTTCGTGGGTCCCCAAGAAAGAGCCTTACGCCCGGGAGATGCTGGCGATCTCCTTCATCTCTGCGGTCAACCGCAAACGGAAAAAGCGGCGGGAGGCGCGGGGCCTGGGCAGCAGCACCGATGATGACTCCGAGCAGGAGGCACACAAGGCTGCGGCGGCGGGGACGCAGGAGCCACCCGAGGAGCAGCTGCCCGGCCCCGCAGCCGTGGAGGCCCCCGGTCGCCTCAGCCCCCCGACGGCACCCGACGAGAGGCCTGCGGCGGACACGCGCTCCATCGTCTCGGGCTACTCCACCCTGTCCACCATGGACCGCAGCGTGTGCTCGGGCACGGGCGGGCGGCGCGCGGGCGCGGGCGACGAGGCGGACGACGAGCGCAGCGAGCTGAGCCACGTGGAGACGGACACGGAGGGCGGCGCGGGCCCCGGGGGGCGCCTGGCGCGCCGGCCGTCCTTCAGCTCACACCATCTTATGCCGTGCGACACGCTGGCGCGCCGTCGCCTGTCTCGCAGCCGCGCGGATGGAGAGAGTCCGGGCGCGGGCACGGCCCGGGCGGGTCCCCGCGGTCCCGAGCCCCCGGGCTCCGCGTCGTCCAGCAGCCAGGAGTCGCTTCGGCCCCCGGCGGCCGCCCCGGCGCTCGGATCACGACCGTCGCGCGTGGAAGCCCTGCGGCTGCGTCTCCGCGGCACCGCCGACGACATGCTGGCGGTGCGGCTCCGGCGCCCGCTGTCGCCAGAGACCCGGCGGCGCCGGAGCAGCTGGCGCCGCCACACGGTGGTGGTGCAGAGCCCGCTGACCGACCTCAACTTCAACGAGTGGAAGGAGCTGGGCGGAGGGGGCGCCCCGGAGGCCGCGGGCGCTCGACCGCACAGTGACAACAAGGACTCTGGCCTCAGCAGCCTGGAGTCCACCAAGGCACGGGCTTCATCCGCCGCCTCGCTGCCATCGGGGGACCTAGGGAACCTGCAGGGCCTGCCCCCGCGCCGCTCGGCCGCCGCCCGCCTCCACCAGTGTCTGTGACACCCTGTCCGGTGGTCGGGTGGGGAGGAAGAGCGGTGCTGGTGCCGCGGGCTGGAGTTTGGTGGGATGGGCAGAGGAGAGTCGAAGAGGGAGTCTTCAGAAGAGGGGAGGGGCTGCTGGGATTCATGTCCCTTGGATAAAGGACTGAGTGGCCCTTTTCTGTGAGTCCACTTAGGGACCCTTGTTGACAATGGAGTGTGTGGGTGGACCGCCCAAGTTTCATACTGAAGGAAAGATAGAGCCGGATTTTTGTGTCTGTCCTCTGCCCGTCTCTCACCCCCATTAGCTCCTAGCCAAGGAGGGGAGGATGAATGTTTGGGGAGCGGATGTGTAGGGTTGGATGTCCATGGGAGAGGGGGCTTGTGTGTGTGAGTGTGTGTAGTCACTGTGCAAAGGTGTTTCCAGTAGCAATTTGCCCCAACCCGTTCACTTCCCCACCTGTCCCGAAGCCAGGACCTTTGGTGGGCACCTTATCCCCAAGCTTGTCAGAGCCTGAGACTGGGTTGAGGCCCCTTCCAGAGGCAGGACTGAACCCCGCCACTACCACGTCACTCCTCACACCCTTTGCCAACCTCCGAAGTCACCCCTCTAAGCTCTTTGACCTGTGGACCTGCCTGCTCCCCAGTCTTTGGAGTGTCCAGGACCCCCTGCAGCTGGCGCATTCCTCCATTTCACCCTCGTTCCACAGCTTAGCATGAGACTCACCTTCTCCCTTCAAGGGAACAGTCAGGAAGAAGGCATTGATTTAGAGGGTCCCAGCTGGGCTGTTCTTGCGGGGTGGGTGGGACCCAGCCCCCCTTACCCCACATTGTAAATAAACCTTGGAGCACACTGTCCTAACCCCCCCCCCCCCCCCGCCCTCACTCAGCCCTCACTCATTCCAGGGAAGCCCGGTGGGGCTGCCAGCCCTGCCCCCCCCCCCCCCCCGTCTGTCAGTCTCCTTGGTTTTCTGCAACGATTTGCTGTAAAGTCTCTTCCCCTTCTCCCTCTACTGTAAATATTGTCTCTAATGTGTAACATATTATAAAGAATTTATAAGGATTTTTAAAGATGTTTTGCTCATTTTAAAAAGTGTTGTAACAGTGTTGGATAAAGCCCCCTACGTCTGCATGGCTCCACCCACTGTGTCCATGACACACCACCTCTCTAGGCGATAACTAAGATTCCTGCTTCTGAAAGTCCTGTCTTAAAAGTACAGTCTATATCTTGGAAATAAATGGCCTTTCTCAGGCTCGAACCAGCGTCTCACTTGTTGATGGGGAGAGGGACATGGCAGCATCGGGATGGACATGGTGAGATCCGTGTCCTTGTGAGGAGGGTACCGGGGCTGAGTGGCAGGGTAGAGGGAATCTCTTCTCTGGTGGCTTGTGTCCTAGGAGACTGGTATGAGTAGACAGGCACACAGAGTGGGTGGTGTGTTGTCCCCACACTTCCATCCCGACATCAGCAAGAGCCCCCCCCCCCCCAGGCGCCCACTCTGCAGTACCTGCAGAGGCTCCTTGTCTCTCAAGCCTTCAGAGTGGCCTCAGATACTACTCCACAGCCAGGAGACTTAGCCAGTTGCCACCATAGGCATCTCAGGCCCAGCAGCATTACCAAAGGACACTGTAGGACTTGCCCATTTTCTGTATCATCTATGTAAGCCTGCAGGCTCCCCTCAGTCATGGCTCTGCAGCTGCCGATACTCGAGTGAGCTCAGAACCCACCTTGAGAGCTTTGCCCTAAATCCCACCTCCAACCCTCAAGCTCAGTGCCGTCATGATGTCCTTTCTGGATGTGAGAAAGCTGAGGCATGGCACAGGATGTATCTTCCCAAGGTCACCCTGTTAGTAAGCCGTGGAGCCAGGGAGCAGACACAGAGTGAGGTTGAGACAGAGTTGGGGTGAGGGTGGGGACTCCCTCCTCACAGGGTGACCTTCTGCAGACAGCTAAAGACTCTAAAGATGAGACGGTCAAACGAAGATACTTCTAGATAAGAAAAACTAAGAATTCAGCTGGGCAGTGGTGGTGCACGCTTTAATCCCAGCACTCGGGAGGCTGAGGCAGGCAGATCTCTAAGTTTGAGACCAGTCTGGTCTATACAGAAACTCTCTTGAAAAACAAAAACAAGACAAAAAAGACAACTCACACACAAAGCAATAACTGCAAAACTGTTGTCCATAAAGGTGTGATTTGTATGACTAATCACATGAGGGAAGGGGGAGGGGCTGGAGCAACATTGGAGAAACATTTTGGTTTTCGTTGTTTTGTTTTGCTTTGTTTTAGTCAGGGTCTCACTATGTAACCCTGGCTGGCCTAGAGCTCACAGTGTAGACCAAGCTGGTCTCAAACTTACGGCAATCCTCCTGTCTCAGCCTCCTGAGTGTTGGGGATTCCAGATGTGTGCCACCATTCCTGGCTTATGGTTTGAGTCAACTGTCTCCCACAGGCTCAGATCTTGAGCTCATGGTTCTCAACTCACTCAAAGCACTATTTTGAAGTCTGTGGGGCCTGGCTGGCAGAAGCAGGTGACCAGAGGCAAGCCTTTGGCGGTCGGTCACAGCGCCCTCCGTCCAGCAGCTGGCTGCGGTCCGATGTGTTCTCCACCACGATGGATCAGAACTTCCTTGAAAGTGCGACGCAAAATAAACCTTTTATTTACTAAGTTGTTTCCGTCAGGGATTCGGTCACGGCAATAAATAGAATACAATTTTAAAATGGAAGTTTAGAATAAGAAACCATGTGAGCTAGGGTAACTATTCCAGTATGAGACAGAAACTCTAACTAGGGATGAGGACATTTTGTTTCTAACCAGGTTCAAGGACATTTTGTAACAGTCTATAAGCCAGCCAATCAGGCCATCAAGCAGGTGTGTTCCCAAGGACAGCCCAGATTCGGGGAGTCTAACAGGCTTGAAGGGAAACTATACAACTTACTATGTTAGTTGGAGACTTCAACATCCCATACTCAGTGGTGGACAGAACTAACCACAAGGAAGAAAGCCCGACCACTGTAAACCAGCTGGACTCAAGATCTGAAGAACACTCCAAAGGACAGAACAAAGGTACACATGGAACATTCTGGGGCAGACCATAGAGTCGGCCTTCAGCAAGTCCCCATGCATGTCAAGGAGAGGAGTCACACAGTCTTGTTCTCAGCCACGATGGGATTAAGTTAGAAATTGAGAGGTTTGGGGTCAATGAGATGGTTCATCAGGTAAGGGTGCTTGCTACTAAACCTTACAACTCGAGTTTGATCTCTGGGACCCACTGGGTGGAAAGAGAACCACTCTTTTGTTGTTTGTTTTGTTTTTCGAGACAAGGCTTCTCTGTGCAGTCCTGGCTGTCCTGAAACTCGTTCTGTAGACCAGGCTGGCCTCGAACTCACAGAGATCCGCCTGCCTCTGCCTCCCGGGTGTGTGTGTCACCAGGCCCACTTAGCTGAAAACCACTCTTGAAAGTTGTCCTCTGAGGCTGGGCCTTGTGACTCATGCCTTTAACCCCAGCACTCAGGAAGCAGAGGTAGGCAGATCTCTGAGTTCAAGGCTACCCTGGTCTACAGAGTGAGTTCCAAGACAGCCATGGCTACACACAGACCTTGTCCTGAAAAACACCAAAACAACAACAAAAAGAAGAAGAAAGAAAGTTGTCCTCTGGTCTCCACACAAACACCATGGCACAAGACCACACAGAAAAATAAAAAAGACTTACAATCAAGATATATGGCTCAGGTATGGGACTCAATTCCCAGTACCACATAAGCCGGGTTGGGTGGTGTATGCCTGTGATCTCAACAATTGAGACCGAAAGGCAGGAAGTTGAGAAGTTCAACATCAGCTTTTGCTACATTAAAGAGTTTGGGGTTAGCATGGGATACACGAGACCCTGCCTCAAAAAAAATGGATACCAATATTGATATCTAGACCAGATAAACAGAGCAATGTCAAGAACATAAGAAGAGCTGAAAAAGACATGGAGAAACCAGAACCCTCTTAGGTGGGAATGGAGTCCAGAGCTGCTGCTTCGGGATGGTGTGGATCAGCCAGAAGAGCATATGCCACATGCTGGGTCGTTCTGGGTCGTGCTGGACAGGACCAACCCGAATTTGATCCCCAGAATTCACACAAAAGTACAAGGAAGGAACTTACTCCCCAAAGTTGTTCTCTGACCTCCACACACGTCTGCCACCAGACATACACTTGTTACCTGCACATGCATGTACTAATGACCTAACGGGGGACTGATACACACATGAATATTATGTCGCATGTGCATGGAGAAGGCCTTGGCTGGAAATGGAGTGAAGTTCTGATGCCTGCTGACCCACAGCTGCCTCTGCAACACACGGTGTCAGAAAAGAAGCCAAGCTGCGGTGTGATCCCATCCACGGGGAAAGTCGGGGGGGTCCACACAGGGAGGGGAAGGAGATGAGTAATTCCCTAGGGATGGGGTGCCGCAGACGAAGAAGCTGAAGTGGGTAATGACAGTTGGGGTCAGAGTTTTTGCAGGTGTTGAAAATATTCTAAAATTAGACTGCAGCGTTGGCTGCCCGTCTGCAAACACACCAAAACCCACTGAGGTGTAGACGGTAGGTGGGGATTTCATGGCTTGTGAAATGCACCTGACTACAGCCACAAAGACGGACAAGCAAGCTGCTCTCTGACCTTGCTCCCCTGCCCGTAAGGTTTGCTGTTTCCTCAGAAATGTTTCTCCGAAAAACTCTAGCTCTGCTGGGCAGGGGTGGCGCACGCCTTTAGTTGCAACACTTGGGAGGCAGAGGCAGGCGGATCTCTGTGAGTTTGAGGCCAGCCTGGTCTACAGAGCAAGTTCCAGGACAGCTGGGGCTCTGTTAAACAGAGAAACCCTGTCTTGAAAAAACAAAAATAAAGAGGAAGAAAAATTCCAATCCTTTTTTTTTTTTTTTTTTTTTTCTTTTCTGGAGCTGAGGACCGAACCCAGGGCCTTGTGCTTGCTAGGCAAGCGCTCTACCACTGAGCTAAATCCCCAACCCCAAAATTCCAGTTCCATTAGTGTTGCAGAAGAGAAATGCCCTGCCCCCATACACACAACTACCACTTTTCTGGCATAGGAGAGGACAGGATCATGGTTATGTGGGCCAACTAAAGTAGTCAGATGAGTGGCCAGGGGCCAGGGATAGCGTCCGTTGGAGGGAGTCCTGGGCTTCGCTCCGGATCATTATTTAATGTCACTGCCAAGACTACTGACACTCCATTCTCCTCTCCTGAGATGCTGAATTGTCACCCACAACTGTGAAAGCTGCAGCAGGAGCCATTTCTGCATCACGTGGGCAGCTCTTGCACACTTAAGAGTACATTGCTCCCGCAGAGGGCCAGTGTTCGGTTCCCAGCACCCACATCAGGCAGCACACAACCACTCCTGTTCCAGGGGATCCAATGCCCTCTTCCAGTCTCTTCAGGAACCTAAACTCATGTACACAGACTCCTCTCCCCACCCCCAACATACACACTTAATTAAAAATAAAATATAGCCGGGCGATGGTGGCTCACACCTTTAATCCCAGCACTCAGGAGGCAGAGGCAGGCAGATCTCTGTGACTTCGAGACCAGCCTAGGCTACAGAGTGAGTTCCAGGAAAGACATCAAAGCTATGCAGAGAAACCCTGTCTCAAAAAACCAAAAATAAATAAATAAAATGTAAAAATGTATGAAAGATCCTCATCACTTGCCACAGTTCCTAGAAGACATGCAGCTTCCTGTTCCTGGCCCATGGCCCTGCCCATCTCCCTGATTGTCCCTCCTTGAGCTACTTGGATTTTATTTCCTAGAACCCAAAGGCTACTCTCCCTCCCCACCCCCCCCACCCCCGCACCACCCCCCTGTCTAGGACTCTGAGTTATCAACTCTACCAAGTGACTCACCTATTTGTCTGGTTGGCTAGTTGACTTTATTGAGACAGAGTCCCACACAAAACTCAGGCTTTTAACTCAAGGTAATCCTCCTGCATCAAGTACGGGGATTACGGGTGTGGGCCTTGTCTGACTTGCATTTTTTCTGGAGAAGGTCTCTCTCTGCAATCCAGACTGGCTCTAGAGCATCCTGCCTCAGCACACACGCACCCCTGCCCCAATGCCAGGATTCTAGGCATACCACTCACGTTGTGTACGTTTTATTAATTTATTGATTTACAGATTTTATTGGGGGCGGGCACAGGATTATGTGGCAGGCAGAGGACAACTTGCAGGAGTCGGAGCTCTCTTTCCACCATGTGGGGGGTTCCACCTTTACCTGTCAAGCCTTTCCTCAGGTCTTGTTTGTTTTGAGACAGTGTCTCATGTATCCCAGGCTGGCCTCCAATTCACAGCATAGCTCAATCTGACTTCACTTCCTAACCCTCTGCTCCCACTTTCCAAGTGCTGGGATTACAGGCCCGTACCCGACTCCCAACTCCACCCCTCTTTTTGTGACTGTTTTGTTGTTTTTGAAGACAGGGTCTCACTTTGTAATCCTGGCAGTCTGGAACTCACTGTGTATACCAGGCTGGCCTCGAACTCACAGAGATCCACCTCCATTAGGAAATTTGCTTCACTTTTTAAAACTGTGTGTTAGTGTTATGGGTGTGTGCTCATTCACACATATACAGAGGCCGGAAGTGGGTGTCTTTCTCTATTGCCTTCTAGCTTCTCTTTTGAGACAGGGTCTCTCACTGGACCTGGAGTTCACCTATTGGATAAAATGGCTGGCCCGTGAGCTTGGAGGGATTTGTCCCCAGCACCCTCTTCCCACTCTAGGGTCACAGACCCGAACCTCTACGCCTGGCTTTTATATGGGTGTCGGGAATCCAAATTCAAGTCTTCATGTTTGTGTGACAGACACCTCAGCCACCACCCCAGCTCTTTCATCCTCATACTTAAGCTCTCCGAATCTGAGGAGCTCAGGGCCTGGCCACCCCGGGCAGTCCCCATTGCTCCTTGCCACCACAGTTAGAGTTGTTCTTTTGTTCCGCTGCTTGCTGTCAGCCACAGTTTGTAGGGGTGTGCCTGTTTCCCAGCCCGCGCCCCAGCCAGAGGCTAGGCCCAGTAGCCAGGGCTATTCGGAAGCCATTTGAGGGTCAGGGAGGGCCCGGCATAGTCTCTGGCAAGCAGGTGACTTTGGTGCTATTTGTTCTCCATGTTAAATTGCCAGTGGAAGGGAGGGGGGAGGGGGAGGGTTGCCTGACCTGTTTTCCCGGAATACGAAGGGACATGGACAACAGGACCTGCTGACATTCTAAAAGACACAGGGACAGCCTCTAGGTGGACCGAGGTCTGGCTGCATTGGTGTCTGAGGGGGGCAGTGGCAGGAGGCGGCTCATGAGGCAGTATTCCCAGTGAACAGTGAGCAGTTTCTCAATTCTGGCTTGCTCGTGGGTCTTAGAAGAGGTTCCAAAAACGGCTGCGAGTTTGTAGCTTCAGGACCCTGCCACCTCACGGGACAGAGGTAACTGGGGAATATGGCTGTTCAAAAGGTCTGGTAACTCCAGGCCTTGCCAAGTAGAATATGGGGAAGCCTCTGTGTCAGACCATGCAGGAGCTGTGGCAGACCTTTGAATTCTAGTAACTCCAAAACCCTGGGCAGGACATCTTGCCCATTCCCTGAGCAGTGTGGGGAGCAGGTACATTTCATTACATCTCGGTGTTTCAGGTGGGAGTTCCTGCTAGTTCTGGAAGTCTGGAAGCGACTGTCCTAGACATGACGTGAAGGGTCATTCCTCCCAGAGGGCCAGAGGCTGAAACCCAACATGGCGCTGCTCCACCTCTAAGCATTGGCTTTGAGGCCAGGTGGAGCTGAATTCAAATTGTGAGTTTACAGATTGCTAGTTCTGTGACTCAGTATCTCTGGGCTGGCTTTGTCACTCATGGGTGTGAAGAGTCACCTCACTGGTAGTTATGGGGACTAGATGGGGCCTCTCCTGCATCATCTAATCCAGAGCTGTTTCTTAAGAATTAGCGGGGTTAGCAGGGTGTGATGCCTCCCAACACTCGGTCGGCAGACAGAGAGGCCTTTGAGTTTGAGGTTAGCCTGGTCTACAGAACCAGTTCCCAGAATGCCAGGGCTACATAAAGAAACCCTGCCTTGAAAGTCCAAATAAATAATTCGTGGGGTCTTTCTTCTATGTCCCAGTGGTATCAGCTGTCATGAGTCCTGAGTAGTGCCAGCCCTATGGCTCCTGACCTGTCTGTCCTTTCTCCATGCCATGCCTGCCGATGTGAGGCATGCTGGCTTCAGAGAGTCCCCACCCCTAACTAACTAACCCTGTGTTAGTCGCCCCAGTTCCTTCCAGACCCCCGAAGGTGAAGAAGAGAAATAACGAGGCAGAAGCCCAGAGGAAGAAGATCCAGGAGAGAAAAAAGGAACAAGTTTTATTAAAGCCCCAACACTCGGCTAGAAAAAACCAGAAGGGAAGAGAAGAAAGCAGGGAGGTAGGGAAGAAAAAAAAAAGACATTAAAAAAGAGACAGAAAACACAGCAACCCTTTCCATTTAGAAATTGTCAAGTTACACCGACAGAGGTCACAGGATATCCACAGAAGCCATCACTGCTACACCAACACAGGCCCTACGGGGTGGATGAGTGGGTGTGGAACCAGGCTGGCCTTGGGGGGCCCCACTTGGGACCCCACTAAAGCCTTGGCCCTGAGGCCCCTGGGGAAACAGTATATTGTGGAAGGGGCCAGAGAGAACCCCCCATGCGAGTAACACAGCACAGTGGGCAGGGGTGAGGGGACCGGGTACAGGGTCCCCCAATGTGGCAGTTTCTCTTGGCAAGCACACACTGATGGACAGAGCGGCGGCGAGGCGCATGCAGCTGAGGGGGGCATTGACGTGCTGTGGGCTTTGAGAAGGTGCGGGGAGGGAGGCCTCAGGAGGGGAGCCGGGCGAGTGGTGCAGGGATGATGGAACACACACACATGCACACGCACACTGACACACACAGAGGCCCTCTCACACGCCTGCCTGCATCTGTACACAGCCATACCCACAGCTCATGTTACCTCTATCCATCCACATATGGTACTCACATGAACAGTCAGGCATGTCTGCACACACATTACACATGTTCTTACTCTCACGGTTCCTTTCACACGATCATGCTGATGCCCAGGCAGGTTATGTTCACATACATGTACAGAGCGTCACACGTACAATATAAGTTCTGCCTATGTACACACACTCCATGCATGTGCACACACTTAAGTTGTGTAGGCTTGTGCCAATGTGCACACACACATAGGCTGCACACAATCCCATACAAATGCCCTCCAGCACACACAGCGCAGGAACCAAAGTGAAGAGCTCTATAAATCCCACAGGCCCTGTTTGAGCATGTGGGCAACCCCCATAGGGATGGTCACTTCTGGCTCCCCCTCCCTCCCTCCCTCCCTCCACAAAGGATACTCAACTCAGGACAATGACAGAGGGGCACACACTCAAGTCACAGGGCTGAGGGGGTGTGGGGGCAAGCAAAGAGTAGCAAGCAAAGAGAGATGGAGTGGAGGGGCTCCTCCCCCTCCCCTCCCAAGCCAGGGGTCTCTGTACAGCCAAATCAAACTGCTTCACCGGACTACAGAAGCCAGGTCACACGCCTGTCCCCCAGCCCCCTCCCCTGCCAGACAGCAGCCAGGGAGAGTGTGCTGTGGTTTTCTTTTTTTTTTTTCTTTTTTAAATATTTATATATATTTATATTACGTATATTATATATATATAATATGTAAATATATTTTTAAAACAATATAAAATGTTAAGACACTTCACTTAAATGTAAAGAGTTGCTTGCAATTAAAAGTAATTGCATCATTGTGAGGTCCTTTTTTTTTTTTTCTCCCCTATTTTCCAGGGTTTTTTTGTTTGTTTTCTTTTTTGTTTTTTTTGTTTTTTTTTAAATTTTTGTGTTTTGTTTTTTTTTTTCTTTTTTTTCTGGGAGGGATTTTTTTTTTTCTTCTTCTTTTGTTATTTTTCAAAAAGGCTTGCTTGCCTTGGTACAAAAAATGACCCAAAGCTAGAAAACAAGGATGAACCAACAAAACAGAAATAAAAAAAAGAAAAGAAACACAACCCAGTTTTCCCTCCCTCCCCAAACTCAACAGCTGCCACTGGCCTCCCCAGCCAGGCTCCGGGGCCTTGGGGTTCTGTCCCTTCAATGGTTCCTCTCTGTGCTTACTGGGGGACGAGTCCCAAGCCCACATCTCTGTGCTTCCTCTACTTTGTGCTCCAGATGGAGCCCCGTCAGCCTTCTAGCCCTCCCCTATGATCCTCTTTCTTGCTCTGGCCCCTCTGTGCCTGCTGGGGACCAGGCCAGGATCAAGCCACCCTCTCCCATTGCCTCCAGGGCCCACTCAAAAGCCAGTCTGCCCTGTTCAGGACTCCTGCAAGGTATCCACAGACTGGAGGACTAGCTGGTGGTCCTGCCTTGGGGATCCTCAAACACCTCACGGTGGTCACCAGATCCCCACAGAAAAATCACATCTCACCCCTTCCCTGAAAACCCTCAAGTCATAAAGGCTGGTTGAAGGTCAAGTTGCCCCGGCGAAGGGTCAGAGTCTTTACTGCACCCACCCCCTTCTCCCAATGTCCCTCACAACCAGGCCCTTCCCACCCTCCAAACATGTTTCTAGGCCCTTCCATCTTGCCCACCCCACCCCCATAAAATAAGTTAATGGCATTTAAAGTGCTAAATTAGGAAACTAAAAGTACCAAGTGCCCTGCTCAGGGCTGCCTTCTCCCAAGGCAGAGCCCCAGGGGCAGGCTGTCCACAGGAGCACCCCTCCAGAACAGGGGGCCTCCTTCTGTCCTTTGCTAGCACCAGCCAGACACTGAGCAACAGTGAGCCGGCTCATCCCCTGGCACCTCGTGTCCCCCTTCCCCCCAACACACACTCAGCCTTGGCCTCTTCGCTGGGGATCCCATCCGGCAGGCCTGCTTACAGGCCCACCCTGGTTCGAGAGGAACTGGCAGGCCAGCAGCAGAGTTCTGTCTCTTCGAAGGCTGGACAAGCAGTGGGGTGTCTCCAAGGCCAGGGTCTCCCATGTCCATTGTCCAGCCTGATGCTGGGTCAGTCCATGTCCATTTGTTCCTCCAGGAAGGAACCCAGTAACGGGAGGGGGATCTCTCTCCGCTGCAAGTCTCCGTGGCTCAGAGTTTGTTCCAAGTGTTCTTGGGAAGTTAGGGGAGGTGGGAACTTTGGATGGATTTGGGGGGAAGAGGGAGAAAGAGCAGAGGGAGAGAAGATGACAGGAAGTAGGCGGAGCAGGAGCCATTAGGAAACGGGAAGTCAGGGAAGTTGGTGTGTTTGGTTTTTAGTTTTCTCTTTTGCTCTTAAAAAAAAGGAGGGAAGAAAAGATAATTAAGAGAGAATCACTTAAAAAACCAAAAACACCAAGAGGAGCTGAGAGAGCCGAGGGCCATGGCCCCAAAACCCTTCAGGTGTGAGAGTGGGGAGGGCGGAGTGGGCATGAGAGGAAGTGGAGAATGATGGGGAGTGAGGGAGGGCAGGCTGGGGTGGAGGCATGAGGGGCTTCTAGAAGGAGATGGAAGAATTCCTTGCCCCAAAGGAAGTCAATACAGGGATGGAGGTTCTGGAACCAGAGGGCTTTTCTGAGACTGGGCTCGAGGTCTCATTCGACCCGCTCATCTCTTTAGATGGTTTAGTGGCCTGGAACAAAAACAGGGTCAGGGGTCAGAGAGAGCAAAGGCCAGCCTCCATGCTGGCTCCTGGCTGAAGTGTTGGAAAATGGAAAAATTCCATGAGTCCGAGAGAAAATTAACTGCAAAAGCGAGAAACCAGAGGGGACATCTGGAGAGAGTGGCCCTCTCAACTGGGAGGACAGGGTGGGGAAGTGTCTGGGGGGCAGGGAGGGGGGCAGAAAGAAGGGTGAGGGGAAGCATGGGGTTGATCAAAGGCCTGGAAACCAGAGTGGGGGTGGTTTCAGTCCATGGTTACTGAGAGGAAAGACAGAAGAGAGAAGAGACCCAGCCCAGGACAGGCAGAGGGGACAAGGGGTGGGAGAGTGGGTAAGGGGGGAGAAGAAGTAAAAAGTTAGCAGCAACAGGGGTGCATCTGAAGCCGGCAGATGGGGGTCAGTAGCTCAGCCCAGCAGGAAAGGTCCAGCTTCTGGCCTTGGTGGGAGGCCAGTGCTCACCAGAAGGCCCCTGGTGTGAGCTAGCCCCACCTGGAAACTCAGAGAAGGCATCCACTAGCATCCCTCCCAGCCCAGAATCCCCACTGTAGCCCTCCCTGGTCTGTCCCCCAGCTCTGCGTGCTCCTAACAGTAGCTGGAGACCAGGCTATATTCCCAGGCTAGCTCTCCCAGTCAGAAGCCCCTGTGCGCATGCGCGCGCACACACACACCCTCCTTACTTCTATATTGGCCCCCGGGCTGGTCCTTTGGAGTCATGGTCTCCAAAGTATGGTTTAAGAACCGCCTGCATCACCTCCACTGGACAATCCATGGCATGTATCACAAATGCAGGTTCCTGGTACCCTTTCCGGAACCGTCTCTACTTTGGGGTGGGAATGTGCATTTTAAGCAGGTGAGGGTGACACTGGGTGAGGGAGACACAGACCGGACGGCTCAAACCCTGTAACTAAATCCAATGACTCACCTGGAGTTTAGCTACCAGGGTGATAACTGAAAGGCCTTGATTAAAAAAAAAAAAAAATAGCTGGGTGGTAGTAGCAGCAGCGCACGCCTTTAATCCCAGCACTCAGGAGGCAGAGGCAGGCAGATCTCTTTGAGTTCGAGGCCACCCTGGTTTACAGAGCTAGTTCCAGGACAGCCAAGGCTACACAAAGAAATCCCGTCTCAAAAACAAAACAAACAAACAAACAAAACAGGCTAAGGCAAGAGTTTGGGCTACACAGCGAGACCCTGTATCAAACAAACGAAACCAACCAACGAAAGTCACTATGAAGAAAGAGTGAAGAGTGTGGCACACTCCAGTGACCTGCCTGAGGGTCCTGAGGTCAACGCTAGGCCTGTCTCTTCCTAAGGACCTATGGGGCCACCCCGCTGATAGAAGGCTCTCTCTTGAGTACTCTGGAGTGGAACACTACCATCTCAAGCGAGCCCTGCTTACCGCAGCCTTCAGGACACTGGGAGGCTGCCACTTGGCTGGTAACTATGTCCTTCTCTTTGGCAGGTGCGCGAGTGGCCCACCAGTGGTTTATATAGGCTTTACCAAGCTTCAGCTGGTAGCCAAGGCTTCCCTTCCAGGAGAGTCAAAGCTAGCTGTGGATTCAGTAGTATATCCTCTACCGTGGCCCTCATCATCAGTCAGGGTCCTACCCCACAGCAATCTTTGTCCATTGCCATGGGCCAGGTGTGACCCAGTCCTCCTGGCTCCAGTACCCGGGCCTCAGAACAAACTCCAATCAGGCACCTAAGTCCTCTCTGCCAATTGCCTTGGGTTCAGTTCTGCCCTCCCCACTTCTGCCTTAGTGTCCCTTAAAGTTATATAGCTGAGAAGCTGGAGAGGAAGGTCAGTGGTTAAGAGTGCTTACTCCTCTTGCAGAGGACCTGGGTGCAGCTCCCAGCACCCACACGGCAGCTCACAGCTGTAACTCTAGATTGAGGGGTTCTAATGCCCTTTCCTGGCATCTATGGGTTCCTGCACACATGTGGTGCACAGGTGCATACAAACTGACTCTGACTCACAACCGTGCACATTAATAAAAAATTAAGCCTGGTGGTGGTAACACACACTTTTAATCCCAGCATCAGGAGGCAGGGGCTCTGTAGACCAGGCTGGCCTCCAACTTAAGAGATCCGCTTGCCTCTGCCTTCCGAGTGCTGGGATTAAAGGCTTGTGCCACCACACCCGGGTGCATTCACACGTTTATGGGGATGCATGTTTTGGGGAGTTCTTACGAGCCTGCTTCCACCTAGGGATACAATGGTTGTTGCTCCACCCATGATCCACTAAGCCAAAGGGAGTGGGCTTGCAACTCTATGCCGCTCAGAGTTCCCTAGTCTCCGAGGGTTTCTGTACATCCACATCACCTGCCAGTGGTCCTCTGTGAGTTCTATTTTTTTTAAAAGATTTATTATTATTTTATGTGTATGTGTGTTTTGCCTGCATGTATGTATGTTTGTGCACCACATCTATGCCTGATGCCCATAGATGTACCCATGGGGCACCAGATCCTCTGTGATTGGAGCTACAGATGGTTGTGCACCACTGTGTGGGCACTGGGAATTGAACCTGGGTCCTCAGTGAGAGTAGCGATTGCTCTTAACCACTGAGCCATCTCTCCAGCCCCTCCCTCCACCCCATGGGTCTTGATTTTGTTAAAAGTAGCAGAACTTCCCCACCTCTGTGACGAGACAGAGGCCTGCCTCAGAGAGATTCAGCTTTCCTCTGGGAGAAGCAGGACACTTCTGGACACAGAGGCCATGACAGCACCCTTCCCCTGCTAGACCACACTGCACCAGATACTCATGCTACTGCAGGACACCTGTCCCTCCATGCTCTGACCCTGAGTCCCCTATGGGGCTGGTTCAGGCTGGAGCCGCACACCCCACTGGCTGCCTTAGCCAGGCCATTCTGGTGTTACCCAAGGACTACCAGGAACTGGACTCTGTGCTGTTACCTGACTCTCTCCCCCTAGGGTGCTCACAGCTGCAGTTAGTACTAGTCCCTGGTCTCTCTGTTCCCTCAGTACTCTGGTGGTTCCCTCACGTGAGGCATTAAGAGACAGAGTAAGTAGCTGGCCTAAAAGAGGTGTCCATTCACCAAGCCCCGGATTCCTCAGCTCTGGGAATGCAGTTCCTACCCCATCCACCTTAGGTCCGACGCACAGCGGCGCCTCCGTCATGTCCACTGCCATGCCCAGCCCTCTTGGAATTTCCTTTCTGCACCTGCGTCCCTGGTCCCCACCACTTCCAATTCTCTTCATCTCATCAGGTACAAGAGCTCCGAGGGTAGGGCTTAGTGCCGCAGGCCTGTCATCTGACCTACTCAGGATGCTGAGGCAGAATCCACAGGTCGAGGTCTGCCTAGGAAACTGAGTGAGACCTTGTCACTCACTGAGGTGGCCAGAGCATGTGTGCACGCCGGAGCAGAGCCTAACGGAGGACCAGCGTGCGGCCTGAGCAGCCGGTGAAGGGCCCAGGGCAGCAGTGAAGGGATTCAGTCTGGGGTTTGAGGGCGCAGATTTAAAACTGCTATGTGTGTGAGCTATCATCTGCACTTTAGAAAGTCCTCACAGGTCTTAGAAAATTGATGAGAGGTGACAGTAGTCACAGATGACCTTAGAAGACCATGAATTTAGGTGGTGACACCGCCTGGTTTGGTTTCCATTTTGTTTTTGTTTTTTTTTTTTTTTTTTCCTACAGTCCTGGGGGATCAAACCTGGGGCCTCATCCCTAGCAGGCAGGCAATCCTCCACTGAGCCCAACCTCCCCATATCTGCTACTTTACTGTTTTCCTTATTTAACAAATCTCCTAAGAAACATGTACGGCTTTGTCAGAAAGAGAATGTGTTTTGAAAGGGCAGACCCTGGTACAGCAGAGGGGCAGGAATGGCCTGGCCAAGGGCAGCAGGGTGGGAAAGAGGCCCGTCCTTGGGTGGGGAGGGGCAGGGAGGGACCAGTGGAACCCAGCAGCTGTGGGGTTTGGGGGCTGGGTGGTGGTTCTGGGGGGACTACAGCTGGAGAAGCCACAGGTTGGAAGGGCTGTTATGTCCAGACAGAGAAGGGGTGGAGGTGAGGAGCCCACCACAGTGGCAGGGCAAAGCAGGAAGAGAAAGGAGGCAGGTATGTGACAGTGGCCTGGCTGTGACATCTGTCCCCTCACTGATTGTCAGGGTTGATTTGGCTGGTCTGTCTGGCTAGGTGGGTACCCCCCCTTCCTCCATATGCACCTCTCCCAGGGCTGCATGGTTGGTCCAAGAGGACAACCTTTCCCTTTTCCTCCAGAGAAGACCATCCTTGGGCCAAGGGCATACAAGGAGATGCACTCTCCAGCTCAAACCTTCAAACAAGCTTTTGAGGTTCATAAAGGAACCAGGGAGGGCTGATGGGAGAGCTGGGGGTGGGGGGGTACCAAGCCAGGCATAGATATGGGGGATGTCTAGACAGCCACATGACCCAGAGGTAGGGAGAGAGAGCAAAGAGCCTGCCTGCATGGCTCTTGGAGGCCTGGCCACACCCTGGGGAGAGGTAGGAAGGCTGCAGAGGGTGAGGCCCAGGATGTCCAAAGCTGACCCACAGGACAACAGGTAGCAGGATGGGGCTTCAGGAGAGCTAAAACACAGGGTGGGGGTGGCGATGTGGAACTGTAGTGGGGGGTACTGACTGGCCCGGAGCAGGCGTGTGTACATGGTGGAAGCCTGTCAAATGGCGTGGATTTTCATCCAGTCTGGCTCTTCACCTCTCCAACTGAGGTAAGGTCCTACCTCAGACGGCTATGAAAACAGACACTGCATGCGCCTGGCACAAGAAAACATCCACAACCACCAGCTGTTTTTCTGGGCATGAATGAGGGGACTCCACTACCACAGACAAGACAAGAGGTACCCACTGTAGTAGCAGAAAAGAACTGAGAAGATGGGTCTCACCAGGTGGGCCTGGGGCTCATGAGAAAGTGGGGGCTGGTCAAGAAAGGCTGGGGGAGGACTGACTGCTTGTCTTCCCAGGAGCCAGCGAGTAGACAAGGTTGTGTGTGTCAGGGCTATCTGGGGCCTGTGGTAGGAAGGGGTTTTAAGACAGCTAGGTCAGTCTTGGCTCTAATGCCATTGCTGTGCAGGTTGGGAAGTTTCTCTCCTGCTATAAGCTGAACTACATAGCCAGCCTTGCCCGTCCCGAACCTTCCACTTCTGAGCTTGGGGTCTCCATCTGGACAGAACAAGGCCTACCTGGGACCTCAAACGGGTCTGGCACACAGGAGCTACTCAGGAGAGGTTCTGAACTGAGCAAGCGCACACTGAAGGACTCTCAACAGCTACATCCAGGGCCCTCCTCTACTCTCTGACCAGGCAGACCACACAAGCAGGCTCCAGGGTCACAAGGACCATGGGTAAAGTCTGTCAACTCCAAACCTTCAAAGGGAACCCAAAGGGATTGTTGCAGGGTTCCTACCACACCTCATCGGCCTTACAAAGGTCAGCTGAGCCCACCAACCTGTGACCGAAAAGCAGGTGTGCCAAAGCAGCTTCTTCCTGAGCTGAGAGAGAATGAAAGGGCAGAGCAGGTGGCGGCCATGCACAGGAGCAAAGGTGGGCAGGAGGGTAAGACGGCTGTGGGACAGGCTGGCATTAGAAGGGACCCAGCCACTGAGGAGGGAGGTGAAACCGCCCCGGGCAGGCACTGAATGGGCAGGGAGCGAGGCTCCTCTGTCCTTGAGCAGGAAACTGGCTGGGAATTCAGGGACTCCTGTCTAAACCAGATCCAAAGCACCGGGGCTGTAGGAGGAACAGGATAGAGGTCGGGGCATCATGGTGGAGGGACCCACAGTAACTGAAAACATCACTGGAACAGTGGCACATAGCAGAGGCTTGGCGTACGACCCTCCAGGGGCCTGGGTGTCCCGTATCTCACCCTCACCTGCTGCTGGGCCTGGATCCTCACGTACTCCGACCTCTGCTTGCTGTGTTTGCCTTTGTCTGGGCTGCCTGCTGGGCCCTGGGTCGCCGCCTTCAGCCGAGATGCTCCCGGAGTCACCACCTTCATGGGTGGCACACTGCCACCACCACTCTGTGGAAAGAGAAACAGGGCTGGGGTGGGACAGTTCTGGTGGAACTCTAGGGCTGGGTGGAGTCTCTGGGGTTAGGACCTCCACAGGGAGGCCCTTGGAGGCCTGGAGATCCCTTCCCTGACTCCACACAAGCATCCAAGACTCAAGTCCCTCTGAGCCCAGGTTCAAGGCCTCCCTGCAGGAGATGATCAGGCTAGGCCTTGTCCTGAGTGAGAGCTCATTTGTGACTTTCCTGAGGGGCCCAGGGGCAGCTGGCACCCTCCTAGGAAGCTACTTTTACACAGAAGGCCCCAGTACCACTCAACGCCCAGCCAAGGACACCATCCTGGTCCAGGAGACAGAGCTGGAATTGGGGTCTCTAGGAAGAGAACATCCCCAGGTCCACACCACCCCCAGAGCAGAAGGCAAAAGGTGAAATATCTCCCCCAGAGATGGGCACATCTGGCCCCCTGGCCATCCCCGTCATGTAACAGCCCTTCCCAGAGAGACTCTGGGGACCCAGAGGCGCGAGCGTGAAACAGCTGACAGAAAGACTCAGAGACAGGAGGGGGAGAAAGGGGTAGAGAAGAGGAGAAAGCTTTATTCTCTGGCTTACAGAGAGCAGGCAGGGACAGAGCCCACCTGGTTCACGCCCAAGCAGCAGAGCTGAGTCCTGGGTGGGCCGGCTTCCCGGCCGCCCCTGGCTCTGCCCATAGGCCCTGGCCTGGAAACAGGCTCCCGGAGGGTGTGAGGCTGAAACAAAGACAGTGGGAATGAGGGGGGTGGGCAGAGCTCCGGTGGTCCCACTCTCTCCACTCTGCAGGCCCAGAGACCGGAGAAGGAAGGCATCAGGGGAGAAGAGGGAGGCAGCCACCTGGGGGCGTGGGGGTGGGGGCTGGGGGCTGCTCGGACACTTCAAAGTGTTGGCGCCCATCTCGCTCAGGGTGGCTTCTAGCTCCTGGAGCGTCTCCTCCAGGCTGTCCATACGCAGCGGGACAGTAGCATCCTGTACTGTGCTGCCTGAGCTGATGGCCTGCTGAGCTCTGTTACAAGCTTGAGGGTCACATTCAGATCTTTGAGGGGTCTCCTCTGAGTGGGTCTCAGCAGTAAAAGGCTTCTGAGTTTCATCTGGGGATGGTCCCCAAGGACAGAGAACTCCGGCTTCTGCATTGTGTGGGCTCTGTAGAACTGCTGTCTTATTTCTGGATAGAGAGCTGCTCCTGGGCCAGAGTACTTCAGCAGCTAGTCCTGGCAAGGCCTGTGGGTCATTCCAAGCCCTTCCAATGCCAGCCAGGGTCCGGGGTCTCGGTGTGGGGACTGTCCTGGGACCCAGTTCCTCTAAGCTGGTCTCTGACAGAGAGGGAGAGCTGGAAGGGCATTCTGTCAAGATGATCTGAGGGATACAGAGGACCCTGGGACCTGAGGCATCCTGGGGGACAGAAAAGGAGAAGGACTGTGATCCCTGCAGTCTGAATCCTGAGCTAGGATGAGCCCACTTCTTTCCTCTCCCAGATGGGGAAACTGAGTCAGGGAACGTCCTGATGATGTCACCCAATAAACTGGAGGCAAAGCTGAGCCTAGAGTGCTGGTGTCTTTCCATCCGCACAACCTACGGTCTCCCTGCTTCCTCGTATCACCGCCAGGAAGTTTGGGGGTGCGCTCCTTTCCCATCACCCAGGTAAACTTGGGAGTAAATCTCAGGCTTCATCCCATGCACAATGAGACAGTAACATGGGGTGCGCAGCAAAGCAAATGAGTCCAGGAGGACACTCTACTAAGTGCCTGGCATCATTTGAGCAAACATAAGCTAGTGGCTGAATTGAGCCAAATAATGGAGATCTTCTGCAGGGAGTAGATGCTGGCTTCTACCTCAGGGAGGGGCCATCTTCCTCATCCTGGGCTCTGCACTCACACCTGTGAGGCCTTGCTCGGTGAACTCAGCTATAAAGGGGAGGAGTGTGGCCATGGCCAGCTCCTGGGTCTCACACACCGGGCAATGCTGCAGTTAGGCACCTGTTTCTGTGGGAGCAGCTTGGCTACGGCTCTGGGCTAGACTCAGAGGCCTCAGGGACCTTGTGACCTGAGTGAATTCTGCTCGAACTGTACGTATCAGCCCATGTCAGACACTATGGCTTATCTTCAAGGCTTTCTGCAACCCATGAAATGACTGCCACTCTCCTTGCCCCCGACTCACGGGTCAGGAGCATTATGACGCATATCTCGTCCAACCCTCGGCTAGCTAGTGGTAGAGCCTGGATCTGGACCCAGATAGCCTAGGTTCAAGACCAGCGCTCTTTGCACTAAACAAACTGGGGGGAGACCCCTCCTACACCTCCCAAGGCAACCCACCCAGCCCCGCCACTGCTTACCTGGAAGTAGGGTGCACACAGGGAAGGCAGAGAGGGCCCCCCAGCTCGCCAGGCTCCTCTGCCTGACAGCGCCTCAGGATGCAGAGAGGCAGCCAGGGAAGGGGGCTTGCCTGCTGGGTTCCCTCATGACTGAGCCCCAGAACCAGAAAGGGGCAGAGCTGGGTGCTGAGGACAAAACCAGTCAGGAAGTGCCCCTCTCACACTGCTCAGGCCCTGAGGACGGCTGGGGTGGACTGCAGACAGCGCTGTCCACCTTCCAATGCCTGTCTGCACCCCTGCCAGAAAACCAAAGGCCACCAGGCCTCAATCCAGGCCACAGTGCTGGTGGCTGCCATCATGGTCCCCACTGTGGGCTGGGAAAAACCACACAAGGAAGGGGAGGGGTGTGTGCGTGGGAAGTTGAGGACAGAGGTCCTCTTACCCCAACCTGGCTGGGCAGAGGGAGAGCTCCCCCAGACCTTTCCCCACCCCACTCCTCAAGCACAGTCCCCTGGACTGCAGACAGCAGGCCCACCCCCAACCATCCCAAGAGGAAGTAAATACAGCAGAAGAGCAGCAAAGGCTGGGGTTAGGAGAAGGAAGAACTTCTCAATGCTGAAAGAGAAGCCCGGCAGCCAAGGAAGACCACGGGCTTCTGTCATTCCAAGCTCCCTGACCAAGGCGGCAGGAATGGCCATGGGGCAGGGAGAGGCTTAGGGAAGCCATCCCCCTGGTCTGTCCTGAGCACCCCAGTGCAAGGCACAGATTTCAGTGAGAGAAGCAGAGCCCCTTCCTGGCAAGAGCAGCAGAGCAGGGCATAAGGGAAGGACCAGGCAAGGTCTCAGGACAAGGTCGGATCGAGCTGGACTCTAAGCCATTTCCCGAACAAGATCCAAATTCCAATCTCGGCCCAAGACAACTCACAGGCTTTGGACCCAGCCTAAACTCAGGCTGTACATGGGAACAAAACATCCAAGAGCCAGATAGAATCAGGTCTGGAAGTGAACTTAAGGGTCACACCAGACACCCAAGCTGCAGTCTCCAAGGAAGACCCCCCCCAGGAAGCCTCAGGAAGGGACAAGTTGTGCAGTTGTGCGCTGCCCTTGGCATGTGCAGGAGACTGAGTCCACAGGCGTGAAGCTGGGGCAGTGGCAGAGGGGCTGGCGTGGATGGCGTGTTAGCGGGTTAGCGTGAGAGGGGCGGAAAAGGAAGCTGTGGAGGAACAGGCAGAGAGAGCCGTGAGAGGTGCAGGGAGGCCCGGGAGGCCTGTTACCTTCCATGGGGAGCCCAGAGCTGAGCCCCCAGGGGACCCCAGGTCCTGGGGGGACAGCAAGGTGGGGATCGGCTGGCGACGGGGCGTAGGGGGAAGGGAAGATACTGAACTTCTTTCAAACACCTGGGGAGCAGAAGGCAGGGGCAGGTTTGGAGGACGGGGCTCCAGTGAGGACCCAGGTGCTGGCTGAGTACCTAGGCACCTGTGGAGAGTGGCCCAGGATGGCATGGGCCCCAGTGTCACCCTTGGCACCTCTCCATGGTCACTGACCCACTGGGCAGTCTCTCGAGTCTCTCCTCCCTATAAGCTGTGTCTTGTAATAATGCTAGGCCCTTTAGCATGAGGGTCTCCAGGAGTCTAGTCCCAGAATACTGAGGCACGAGGGTTTTGGAGCATGAGCTGTCCTCAGGATTGCTTGGGTAGCGTCTCAGTAAGCTCAGAATACGCAGGTCTGGGGCTTTCAGACTATAGTGGGTCTTTGGGTCCGTGGAGGAGCTGAGAGATTATAATGAAAACTCAAACCTTCCAGGAGGAACTTTAGGCTCTCCTTCCATTTCACAGTGGAGAAGAAATGGAAGCTTAGAAGAATAGGTCCTAGGGCTAGCACTCTGCTGCCTGCCCAGGGCCTGCTGCCCAGCCCTGAGGAAGGCTTGGCAGGGAACTTGGCCTGGCTGCGGCCTTGTTCAGTCATGCCTGACCCACCTCCAGCTCAGCGATGATGCGCTCCTCATCATCTTCATCCTTGATGGCAGAGGCCATGATGGGTGGTGTGGAGGCAGGGCGGGCCACCTCAGACACAGCCCGGCGTAGCTTCACCTGGGGCTTCTGGACCTCCAGCTCCTCAGACTCGGCCTTCTGTGAAGCCCGGGGGTCTTATCAAGCCTAAGTCCTTCCCTCCCTCCATCAGGGACTCACCCCCCACCCCGGGCCCACCAACCATAGCTCCACCGGTTCCCTGCCAGGAAGACCCACCCCTGACCCTGCCAGAGCTTGCTGCGGGATTAGAACAACACACAGCCCTAATTCCAAGCTAGAAGTCAAGTTGGGTTGCACCGGCTGACTCCCATCCTCTGAGAGGTCATCTTGAGCTTAAAGCACCCCTGAACCCCACCAATTAGAAGTGTACCTTAATGAAGGCCGAATCTTTCTTGCTGGTGACCACCACCTCTCCAGTACGAGTGGTGGTCAGGCCGTGGGAGGAAGGGAAACTCCGGCGGGGCGGGGGTGGCGGGGGTGACTTGGAGGGCTTCTCTGTGCGGTATCGGGGCACCGTGAGCTCATCTGTAAGCAGTGGGGATCTGGAGTCAGGGACCCACCACAACAGTATCCCCGAGTACTTGCTCCTCCAAGAATGACTAAGAGGTCAGGGAAGAGGAAGAGGAAGCAGGACCCCTCTCTTTCCCTCTTCCCAGGCCTGCCCCCCCCCCCCCCCCCCCCGGCTCACTCAGCCCCACTTTCTCCAACAGCACTCAGCTGCTCAGTGCTGTCTGGGAGCCAGGAAGACTGCAGCACCTGACAGGCCCCCTGCCCTGAGCTGCTGACCCAACATGGGCATCCTAACGTCCCCTGAGGTTCATGGCCACACTCAAGCCTGGGACTTAGTGCCGCTCTGATCTGTCTCATGGCCACAGCTGTTCCACGGCCCCACCAGATTCAGAGTTACAGCCTTTCAGCCTTTCTCTGAAGAGCCTGGTCCCACTCACCATCCCCCTTCCTCCAGCCCGGTTTCCATGGCAACCTACTAAAAGGTCACTCAAACTATAACACCCTCGCCTTTGATTCTCCCGTGGCTTTCCACCAACCCAAATAGTCCTAGTTCCTAGTCCAGCACCTTCCGCCACCTCTCAGCCTTGCTCTGCATTAAGGCCCAGTGTGAACCCTGCTCTGGCCAAGTGGCACCTCCCTGGCATTTGCCACTCTGCCCCCTGGAAGGTGCACTCACAGCTGGGAAGTGCCTGCTTGCTCCTAAGGCTCCACTGGAAAGCACTCTCCTCCCTTCTAGAACTGCACAGCTCCAGCCAAGCTCAGGAGCCACACTTAAGCCCCTTTGTTCTAGGGACACATTAAATGTGGCCTGGGACAGATTACGTAACCACTTGGAGTCTGTCCTCTTTGTGAGGAGGGAAAGACTGTCTGCCTTCTTCAGCTGCTGCAAAGTCATCAGGACTGACCCCCAGAAGGTATCATGTAGTAGGTGCCGGACAAATGTCACAGCCTGTCCCACCGTTACATGCTAAGCACAGCCTGGAGAGACAGCTCAGAGGTTAAAGGTGCCTGCTGCACAAACCCGATGACCTGAATTTGATCCCCTATCAGAAGGAGAAAATTAATTCCCACAAGTGGTCCCCTGACATGTATGCACTTTCATTCACACACACACACACACACACACACACACACACACACACACACACACACAAAGATAATTAAAAATCTTTTAAATAAAAAAAAAATTCTGGGGCTGGAGAGATGGCTCAGTAATTAAAAGCACTGGCTGCTCTCCCAGATCCAGGTTTGACTCCACCCAGCACCCCTGTGGCGGATCACAGCCATCTGTAACTCCAGTTCTAGGGGATTCAACACTCTCGGGCCTCCTCAGGCACCAGGCACACACATGATGCACAGACATACATACAGGCAAAACATCCACACACATAAAAATATAAGTTCTGAGCTCTCTGAAGCACCTTCCACAGTCAGTGTTGCCGGAAGGAACGCACGAACTAATGATGGCCGTACCTGTTGATCAGATGTTACCTCCCCACCATCCTGCAGGCTTGGGATGACATTCTGGTCAGGGCCCTGTCATACTGGTAAGCACTGCACTGCTCAGAGCAGACTGCCTCTTTCCTCTGTCTCCCTCTGTCTCTCTGTCTCTCTGTCTGTCTCTGTCTCTCAGGCAGGGTAGGCAAGGATCATTCTCCTTGGATGTATCCCTTGCACGAGCCTTCCAGAAATAGTGGGGAGAAAACTGATGGACAAGAGCTTACCCTGTCCTTCTGTGTCCCGGTCCCTCCCGTGATGGCTAAAGGCTAGCACCCCATTTCTCCAGCAGCCCGGCTACCATGATGCTCACTCCTAGTGCCTCCCCTATAAGCCACGCTCTGAGGATGGGACCTTAAATCCCCATACCTGAACCTCTTCTCCCACTGGGCTCTGTCCGGGGGGCTGCCTTCTGACCATGGGGTGCCTTGGGGGGCTTGTGGTCTGGGGTGGGGGTGGGTCCCGGGTGGGCCTTGCTGGCACAGTCCAGGTCAGGGATGGCCTTGAGCAGTTCAGCCTGTGTCTCCTCCAGCAGCCGGTTGATGTCCTTGGCACTGTACTGGGTCAGGGCTGCCCGCTTCTCTTCCCAGTCTCTCTCTGCAGCCTTGAGAGAGGAAGCAGAGCTGGGGTCAGGACTCCTGCCTGTGACACCCTGAGCTCTGGCAATCAGCCCCTTCCCCAGCCACATGCACTAAGAAGAGAATTTCATGGAATTTAGCCCCTCCTACTGGGTGCTACACACTGTCCCTGTAGCTTAGAGAGACCACTTTCATTAAATACAACATTATTAGGTTTATTCCTGGATGTTCCATTCTGTTTCATTGACTACCCAGTCTGTGTTTATACAAGCACCATATTGCTTTATTTATCATTTTATATATACTTTCTTTCTTTCTTTTTTTTTTTTTTTTTTTTTTTTTGTTTTTTGAGACAGGGTTTCTCTGTGTAGCTTTGCGCCTTTCCTGGAACTCACTTGGTAGCCCAGGCTGGCCTCGAACTCACAGAGATCCACCTGGCTCTGCCTCCCGAGTGCTGGGATTAAAGGCATGCACTACCACCGCCCGGCATAGTATACTTTCTATCAGACTTCTCTGATCCTCCTCCTAAAGGGCCCATGTGTTCCTTCGGTACCTGCCATTCCAGGTGGCAGCAAGAACTGTGAGCCTAGCTTGTGCCCTGCCCTGGCCCATCACCTCAACAGACACAGCTTTGTCCACGCTTCTCTTCCCGGGAGCATCCAGGCCTTTGGTGGGGTTACTGCTCTTTGGGGTAAGAGGGGCTCCTTCAGCAGGCCCACTCAGCTCGTGGAGGTTCAGTGGAGGACTCGGGGGTGGTATTTCGAAGTCCAAGCCTTTGCTGAAGTCTGTTTCAGCTGCCACCTTCTTGGGAGACTGGCTCAGGAGATTATTGGGGGGTGGCCACACACCCTCATCCACTTGCCTAGGGTTGGGAGAGTTAGGAACAGCAAGTGAGAATGGTAGCCTCTGGAGCGGAACCTGCAGATGTGAGGGGGGCTCTGTGATCTTACAGGAGAGAGGGGGGAGCCTAAGGTGGGGTGTGAGGGAGGGCCGAGGCATTTGCATGCAGGGGTCACAGGTCCAAGTTGAAGAAGAGATCTCGCTGGCACAGAGGGACCTCCGCGGGGTAAGGATAAGGGGTCAGGTGTTCCTATGGGTCCGGGCCCGGTGTGCAACGCCATGGGAAACTACAGACAAGGGAGAGAATGACCTGCGGATCTGCGCCAGCGTGTCCGTGACCCCCCGGCAGCGCTTGAGAAGCCCATCGAGGCGCTGAGGCTCCTCCTTCAGGAACTTCACTGCTTCCACCTCCACACGCAGCACCACCCGCATCTTACTCTGCAGGCCTGGGAAATGGGCTGAGAGGGCAGGAGGAGTCAGCTGGCTGGGAGGGAGCACCGGGGAGTCGGCACGCTGCAGGGGAGCACAGCGGGGACCCCCTCAGGGTCACCCTTGCCGGGGCAGGCTCACCCTTGAGCTCTGTTAGCGTCTCCCCAAGCTGCTTCAGCACCAGCGCCTTCTCCTCCAACTCAGGACCGGGCACCAGCCGGTGGTTGTGGGCCACATCCCTCTGGATCTTCTCCACTGACTTCTCCAGGTCACTGCAGGCACAGAGAGACCCTTCTCAGCCCCTCTGGCCCCAGCCTAGCCCCCTGAAATTGAGCAGCTGGAAAGAAATTATGCCACCAATCAGATCAAAATTAAAAGCTATAGCCAGGTGT
This sequence comes from Peromyscus eremicus, assembly GCF_949786415.1. Lineage (NCBI taxonomy): Eukaryota > Metazoa > Chordata > Mammalia > Rodentia > Cricetidae > Peromyscus > Peromyscus eremicus. The sequence continues at coordinate 80,168,836 of NC_081423.1, forward strand.
AATGGCGTACTCCTGTAATCCTAGCACTTAGAAGCCTGAGGCAGGAGGATTGTTGAAAGTTTGAGGCCAGACTGGGCTACATAGTAAGACCCCCACACACACTCAAACAAAACATAACATTAAAAAAAATTTACAGAGTCAAAAGCCATCCACCAGGCTACAAACCCAAGGGAAACCAGAAAGGCTAGACCTCAAAGATGGAATTTTCACACAGTTCCTTAAGAGGTACCCAGGCCTCCCCACAAGCCCTAATCTATGGGAACATCAGCTTGCACCTCTTTCCCTATAATGTGCAATCTCAGACTCTAACTCTTCCACAGAAGCAGCGAGAACATGGAGGCCACACAGAGTCTTACAGAATCCTAGAGGTGGCTGTGTATGTCTGAGGGCACAGTCATGCCCATCATCTTTTCTCAAATGATCCTGCCACAGAGCCCTTCACCTTGAGGCCAAAACCGCCTCAGGTTTTCAGCTGGTTTATCGTAAACATTATGATCTCATATCTTCCTAAAATGTAAATCAGGAGCCGAGCACAGCAGCACAAATGTGTCATCCTAGCACTTGGAAGGCTGGGGGAACAGGATCCCAAGTTTAAGGCCAGCCTGGGCTACAGCTGTCTCAAAACAAACAAACAAACCAAAAACCCAACAAAAGCAAACCAAGTCTTTACTCTCTGTGTTAATTTCTTTCTTTCTTTTCTTTCTTTCTTTTTTTTTTTTTTTTTTTTTTTTTTTTTTGGTTTTTTCGAGACAGGGTTTCTCTGTGTAGCTTTGGAGCCTGTCCTGGAACTCACTCTGTAAACCAGGCTGGCCTCGAATTCACAGAGATCCACCTGCCTCTGCCTCCCAAGTGCTGGGATTAAAGGCGTGCGCCACCGCCGCCCGGATGTGTTAATTTCTTAATGTGTGGGTGGGAGGGAGGCCAAGGCTGGCTCAGTGGGAACAGTGCCTGCTGCAAGCATGAGAAGCTGAGTTCAGACGCCCAACACCCATCCAAAAGGGGGCAGAGACAGACCAATCCTGGGGGCTCACTGGCCAGTTCCAGTGCCTCCAAAATTAGGGTAGAGAGGTTGGAGAGATGTTTTAGCAGTTAATGAACACTTGTTGCTTTTGCAGAGGACCTGGGTTCCGTTCCTAGCACCCATATGGTGGTTCAGAATCCTAACTCCAGTTGCAGGGGATCCAACACCCTCTTCGGACCTCCCTGAACACCAGGCATGCACATGGTGCACATACATGTAAGCAAACATACACATAGAATAAAATATATAGATCTTTTAAAAAAATGGAAAGTAAAAGACATGATATCAACCTCTCACACTCACGTGTGCACCCACAGACATATGTGCACTCACAGCCACATGTGTATACCACACGAGCACAATCTATATATAATAGATAAATAAAAATGAAACCCTAAGTGGAGCCACCATCCTGAGGCTAACCCCCAAACTTAGCTCTACAGTCGGTGAGCTCTGAGTCTTTTCCCTTCTCTGTTGTCCCAGCAGAAAGCTCTTGCACAATCACCTAATGTCCCTGGGCTCTCAGGGCCTCAATCTTCTCACTCAAGAGGAGTGTGCCGGGGCTGGTGAGCTGGCTCAGCAAGGGGGCACACCTGCTGCCAAGCCTGAAGACCTGACTTCCATCCCCAGGACCCACACGCACACTGTGGCACTCACGTATACACACTCAATAAATAAATACATGTAATTTTTTAAACAGGGTATCAAAAGTTCTAAGTTCCTGGCTGGCCTGGAACTCACTGTGTAGACTCATGTGATCCTCCTGAATGGAAAGTACCACTATACCCAGTCTAAAAAGAAAAAAATAAAATAATAAGAAAAGAAATGGGTCTGCTACGAGTGTCTCCCTCGTGGCTACTATGAGGACTAAAGCAGCCAGTGGTCCCTGGAGATGACTCTTGCGTGTCTCTCTCTCTCTCTCTCTCTCTCTCTCTCTCTCTCTCTCTCTCTCTCTCTCTCTCCATCACTACCTTCCCTCCTTGCTTCTGCTTAGATCATTCAGAAGTTCCCGGAAGTCCTTACAAGCGCTGCTCTCTCTAGCCCTTTAGAACACCATAGAATACTCAGTCTCGAGTATTTACCTGCACGCACACGCTAACTGCCATGTTAATTTCATCTCGGGTCTCAAAAAGAAGCCCTTCCCGTCTCCTCACTCAGGGTTGGGAGTCTTCTGCCTCCCAAACCCGAGGCTCCTCTTTGCTGGCTTGTGAACTTTCTGCACCACTAGCTCAAAGCAGGCAAGAACAATGTCTTCTCTTGTATAATATTAGAAGGACCAGCCTTAATATTATACTTGCCAGGGGCTCAGGAGAGAAAACTACGAATGGTGAGAATTATTTTCGGGAAATGAATCTAAGTACACCAAGCTCTTTGTCTGTCTTCTTTATTTCTCTGGGATAAAATCCTACCTACACAGCTCCGTTCTTGCCTGATTTCTCTCTACATTTATCTACTGCTCCCTCTAGGTTCCATCTTAATGCTCTCGTCTTAATTCTGCTTCATCTAGGTCCTTCTCATCTTGTTCTTACCCTGCTAGCACTTCCCCATCTGGCTCTTCCTCATCTTCCATCTCATCCACATGTTCTCTCTGGACAAAATCCTCCTTATCCCTCTTAGTTCTCCGTCCTCAAGTTCTCCATTCCTCTCTTCCTCTCTGTCTCCTCATACTTCTAAGTTCTATACCTCTTCTCTGGAAATAAAACTGCCTTTTTATCCCTTTGACCCTTATCTCTCCAAGTTATCTCTGCTCCAGCTGTTTCTGGAAAGTGTGCTTCGTCGCTAGGCAACTAGGCCAGGCAACTTCCATCACAGCTAGATGTATCTGCAAGCTGTAACCCTTTAGTTCTGAGTTAATTGCTAAGGGTTGGTCTAAAGCACCCTCTAAGTCTTAGAGATAAGACTTTGGAAAGGAGAAAGTTAAGCTTAATTGGCACATCTGCCAGGCCTTCTCAAACAGGTAGTCTGTTCTTAGAGAGTGCAGAGGTATCTCTGATAAGGTACTCTCCTCCGTCTGGGGATGGACCTGGCCAGATGCCGCCAATGGCGATAATTACAGGGAGGCTTGAACTGGTGGGGTTCTGGCTGTACACAGCTGTCAGCGCAGAAAATTATCTAAATATTTCTAGAAGTGGTTACATAAGGAGTTAGAGGTCTATAAAGTCAGTAAGGCTGTAAGAAAGGAGGGTCTGAGCTAAATTGTGCAAAGCTATTACTTAATATTACTTATTACACCTGACCTAGGCGGTGTCTCCTTATGAAATTTTCCTTAAATCAGGAGAGTAGCATGTGGTGGTCTGGACTGTTATTTCCGTTAGTCCTTGAAAGTGGCTAAGGGAGATATCTGATTCCAGGGGAAGCCTTTCTTGAGGCTGTTCTCCAAATACCTGGAATGTATGTTTCCAAAGAGTGATCAGTCCACACTGTTAGCCCTTCTTAGGGAAAAGTCAATTGGGAAAACTATGAAGGCACACATGATTTTCATAACAGAAGACAGCTGATATATAACAAGCCAAATAACACCAAATGCTCCTTGGAATTTGGCTTCCTCTGAAGGAATTCCTTAATCCCTTCAGGTAGTGACTTTGCCATAAACAGCGGAGTTCTTTTTTCTTTTTTTCTTTTTTTTTTCTTTTTTCTTTTTTCTTTTTTTTCTTTTTTTTTTGGTTTTTCGAGACAGGGTTTCTCTGTGTAGCTTTGCGCCTTTCCTGGAACTCACTTGGTAGCCCAGGCTGGCCTCGAACTCACAGAGATCCGCCTGGCTCTGCCTCCCGAGTGCTGGGATTAAAGGCGTGCGCCACCACCGCCCGGCATGCAGCAGAGTCTTATGATACATTCCTGCGGCCCGCGGCACTCTTCCAGCTTCATGTCTGGAAAGCACCCAGCTCGGTGCCTGGTTTGGAGCAGATACACGGTCAATAATTGTGGAAAGGGGCTGGAGAGATGGCTCTGCGGTTTTGAGCACACAGTGCTCTTGCAGAGGACCTAAGCTGGATTCCCAGCACCCACACCAGTGGGTTCTGACACCTCTGGCCTCTGTGGGAGCCAGGACACGCATGCATATACCCACACACAGACACAGATGTTATAGATTTTTTTAAATAATTTTTATAAATTAAATATTTTTTTAATTGTCAGATGAAGTGAGAAAGAGCTGCTGTGGGTAGGTAAGTCATCTCAGTCCTGGACTTGGGTCAGTGGCATTCCTTACCCACATGCAGGACTTTATATACAGTTCTGGCAAGTCCCACCTGCTGGATTTCAACTCAACAGGGCAGGTGCAAATGACTTGAATCTGTTCTACCATCTGATGTGTCTGCTCTTTCTCTCTCTCTCAAAGTTCAGTGTCATCAGCCCAGCTCATCAGCATGCCTTAGATATCACTATCCAACCAGCAGGTGAAAAGACCCGACCAGGGCAGAGCCAAGGGCAAAATCCCGAGATTCAGCACCACTGGTTAAAGAACTACTTTGCATTAAACACTTCCTGTTCATCAGGTGCCACATCAGTCCTATACATCCATTTCCTCATTTTAACCTTAAAACAGGTCCTGGAGGTAGAACATTACTTCCAGTTAGCACATGGGCAAACAGTGGTTCAAAAACTAAACTACATTTCCCAGCTTTCCTTGCAATTAGAAGTGGGCATTCGACTGTGGCCTATCTAGTGAAATGGGGATGGAAAGGACACACGCTGTTCCCAGATCTAGTCCATAAACACCTCCTATGCAAGCTCCCTCTACAGTCTTTCCCTTTCTGGTTGGTTATGAAGACCATGATCTGCTGGGTGATTTTGGAAGGCACAGGCTGAACATGGCAGAAACTCTATCAGCCTGGATCCCTGACTGGCTGCATATGGGAGAGAAATTTGCTAACCCATCTAGCATTTTCTAAGAAAGATCTCTCTATCTTTTTTTTTTTTTTAAAGTTTATTTATTTATGTATACACTGTTCTGCCTGCATGTCTGCCTACAGGCCAGAAGAGGGCACCAGATCTCATTACAGATGGTTGTGAGCCACCATGTGGTTGCTGGGAATTGAACTCAGGACCTTTGGGAGAGCAGCCAGTGCTCTTAACCTCTGAGCCATCTCTCCAGCCCTTTTTTTTTTTTTTTTTTTAAAGAAAGATGTATTTATTGAGCTTTAGGTGTGTAAGTATTTTGCCTGCATGTATGAGTACTGTGTGCAGGCCTGGTGCCCACAGAGGCCAGAAGTATACATCAGAATCTCTGAAACTGGAGTTACAGATGGTTGTGAGCCACCATGTGGGTGCTGGGAACTGAATCTGGGTCTTTTTTCACTACAAGAGCAGTAAGTGCTCTTAACCCCACAGTCAGCTCTGTCCCCTTTAAGTTTTTGAGCTGGGATCTCAATATATCCCAGGCTGGCTGAAGATACGCAGCCGGGGATGACCTAGGGCTGATGATGGCTTTGCCTCTACCTCCCCAGTGCTAGGATTACAGGCTTACACCACCACACCCAGTCTAATGTCTTTGACTTTAGAGCCATTAAACGATTTGGGAGTTTTTTGTTGCAGCAGCTGCCTTAAATAAATAAGGAATCCTAACTGAGGTTTGGCTTTCAAAAAGGGGGGTGGCAGAGGCTCTGAAATGAACTAGTTCAAGGTCACACAACTGTTCTGTGGCGTAGCAGTATCTACTCATGTGGAACTTCAGCCACTGGCTCCCATGTGTCTCACTTCCAAACTAAATGATGTCACCTACCCGCTGTCCCACCTAGCCCTCGCTCTACCACATGGGGAAAACCAGCCCTTTCCCACAGCCAGCGATGGGTCAGCAGACAGACTCGGGAGTCAACAGGCTTCAGTCAGCGGAACAATATCCAGAGAGAGCCCAAGCCTTTGGCTAGACAGACAGGTGAGTGAGCCCAGCAGGAACAAAACCAAAACCCAGCCTCAGCTGCCAGCAGGATGTCAGAAAAGAGGAAAGAACAAAGGAAAATGGACATGAGAGAAAGAGAAAGAGAGGGAGAGAGCCGGACAGCGCGAAAGAGAGCACAGGCGAGCACGTAGGGGCTGCAGGGCTACTGTGGGGCGGCTAGGGCAGGAGGCAGGGCATGGTTCTGAAGGCCAGACCAGAACCATCATAAGGCCCAATCCCTGCCTCAGTCAAAAGAGCCAAGTGCCAGGCTGGAGATTGGCATCTCCTGAGTTCTCTACAGTGAGCAGTCTGAGTAATGGGTGTGATAAGGCAGAGGATGGGGACTCGCAATGCTCCTAGAGAACTAAGGCCCCTAGGAATTCAGGAACCAGACACTCACGAAGACCAGGGCATACATCAGTCCTTTTATCTCTTTTGCCTCCGTGCTTTGATGGTTCTCTTAATTTCCCTTTAATGTCTCGGTCTAACTCCTTTTGAAAACCCTGGCCCAGCTCCTCTATGCAGAATGGAAAGAGACAGGAAGGGATAGGGAAGCGGGGAACCAGAGTCCCTGGACGAGAGCATGGCAGCAGCTGCTTAGAGGTCTGCCTGTGGCTGTCACTAAGTCACCCCACCTGGACATGATGGAGGGCTGGGGTTGCTGCTGCTGGCTTATTTCAATTACTGCATCTCAGCGGCATGGTGTCACAGGACTCCAGGACTCCAGGACTCCTTGCCTTAAACATTGCCAAGACGCATACCAGGTTTGCATGGGCCCCCAGGCTGACCTGTGACGACCTCACGGAGCCCCTGGTGAGGTCTCCAAATATGACTTAGTAGGATAGCACTGTCTAACGGCTCTCTTGGCTCCCTGGTCTCAAGCCCCTTAGTGCAATCCAAGCCCTCAACTGCTTCGGAAAGAACTGCCAAAAAAAAAAAAATCTCAGTACTGATGAGGACGCTGAGGCATAGAGAGGGGCAGCAGCTACCTTGATCACATAGCCCCTTGATCCAGAGCTGTCTCTGGATCCCCTACTGCACTGTGTCACTAAAAGGGACCACAAGGAGGGGTGGGGCCTTTGCCTCAGCCCAAGTAACTCAGGAGAAAAAGCTGCGGTGGATGGCGGTGGATGGCTGCGGCGGCGCTGCTTCCTGAATGGACGCAGGAAAAACAGCAGCATCTCCCTTCCCAGGTGCCAGACAATGGAATTGCGGCCAGACAGCCATTTGCTAAATCTGGATCAGACTGTCTTCTGTTAACCCTTCTGTGTCTAAGCACTCAGAGTGGGTTGTTCTCTGTCCCTCCTCCTTCAGGACTGCTAGAGCCCAGCTGCACTGTGCTGAGAAGCGGGGCGGGTTTTCCTTGACTCTTGGTCTCAAGGATCAGGGCGGCAAAGGGTCAGCAGCCACCTGGACAGGTGACGACACCTCTGACTCGCCACCTTCTTGCTCAACCCAGGGGTGAAGTTGCATAGGTCTTAGGTCATAAGGAAAGCAGGCAGAGGTCAGAGGGGAAATAGACAGCTGGCTTCATGAGAGTAGGCTGCAGGCCACAGGAAGCAACACCATGGCAGAGGCAGGCACCAAGCCAGAAAAAAAAGAAATCAGGAATTATGCCAGATGGCCAAAGGTTTGTGGGTCACGGAGAAATCAGGCCACAGTGGAGGGTGAAATCAGACTTCAGAACAGACCAACGTCATCTATGATTCCCAAGTAAACGAGCTGCGCCTCCCATGCAAATCAGGCTGGGTCACCCCCCCCCCCCCAACCCCATCCGCGCGCGCGGGGGCCCAGCCTCACTTGAGCTGCTGAGTAATGAGCTCCTCGTCATTGAGGTAACGCAACCGCTCCTCCTCCACCAGGGTGCGCTGCCGCTGCAGCGGGTCCTCCTGCCGCCGCGCCGCCTCCGACACGCGCATGCTCAGCTCCGCCTCGGTGCGCTTCAGCAACGTGCGTACCGACTCCTGGTTCTGGAGCTGCGGGGCGCAAGGATGCCCTCGTGGGCAAGGATGCACGCGTGGACCGGGCGGGAGGAGGACGCATGTTGCTTGGGAAGGGCTGGCAGAGGGCTGCCCCGTGCAAGCAAAACTCCGCGAAGACGTGGCAAGATAGACACAGGGGTCAAGGGCTGAGTTGGGGAGAACCCAGCAGGAGATCCGGACCGAGGATGATAGGGCTCACGGAGAGGGCAAAGTTATTATGGGTTTCGCTCAAGTTATAGCAGCATGGCTGTGGCTTCGGCGGCGCGCAGCAGCAAAGGGTGGGACAGCCGGGAGCGGATACCAAGATTATATTCTGGAGTATAGGGGCAGGAGAATGGGATGAGAATTGGTGTGGCCAACGGGTGGCACTAGGTAGGACCCTGAGGACAGTGTGACTGTGTCGCTATGGCCTCAAGTAGCCCTGAGTGGAGACAGGGCCTGGGGTGAAGGACTCAAACTCTGTGGTTGGTAGGGTCTGCCGCTGTGGCTGGGACTGCAAGATGAAGGTCCAGATCTGAGCCCAAAGGACGTGGGTGGGCGAGATCTTACCCGGGGCCCAGATGGCAGCTCTCTGCCTCCCCCTCTCAGCCTGTCTCTGCTCATTATCCTCACCTGACAAGCCCTGAGCCCCTCTTGAGGAGGCGGCGCAGTGATGCCAGGCTCCTGACAGGTGGGACCATCTGCCAGGCAGGGCAGGACAGCCACTACAGGCTCAGGAAGGAGGAGCTGAGGGGACTTTGGGAATACCGATGTGGAGCCTGAAGGAGTTGGGACAGTCTCAAGGGATGATGCATGGGGGAAGGGGTGGGCTCAGGGAGGGAGAAGGGGACTGAGGGTCAGTGAAGGGTCGAGGCTCAGTGAGTGGACCAAGATTTAATGAGGAAGTGGAAACTGGAAAGGGAAGAGAAGAAAAGGCCCGAAGAAAGACCACTTAACAATGAGGGATGGTGGGGAAAGGTGGGGGCAGAGCTGGGGGAGAGGAGTTATAGCCAGCAGGTGGGGTGGGGTGGGGTGGGGTGGGGGTCGGTACCTGGAGCTTGCGCAATTGCTGAAGCTGGCCGCGCAGGTCGCTAGCACTGTTCTGTAGGCCACGCAAGTGCATCTGCATCTGCAGCCGGCTGACAGCGGTGGGCTGCCCTGCAGGGGTGCTGCTGGCCGAGGGCGGGGGAGGGCCCGACACCGGAGTAGCCCCGCTGCTCCGACTACCCGATCCACACGCTGCTGAGAGGGACCAGAAGGATGAGCGATAAGGGAAGTGGAGCTAAAGGTGAGGGGAAGGAGCCATCCTCCCTATTCCTGGCCCCACACCCAGGCAGAGAGGCACGTGGTTATGACTGTCCACCCCAAGTGGTGGCAAGTCCTAGCACGAGTCAAGTGCCTGGGCTAAGTAAGATGGCTGGCTACTCATTTTTCTGTGGAAAGCCCCATGACGTAGCTACGGGTGGAGCTAGTAGCCCAGTTTAAGGATTAGCCAACTAATCCTAAGACTCTGAGAGGAAGAGAAGGGTCACTCACGTGCTGAAGGGGTGGCTGCTCCATTGGAGCCTTCAATCTTCTCACTGTGACAGAAAGAAAAGAAAGTGGTCACGGGAGCTTGGGCTGGCCTCAGACCATCAAAGCTGAGGGGCCTTAAATGTCACCCGAGCTCCCTGATCTTAGGATAGAGCCGCAGAAAAGGGGATCACTCAGAGTCACACAGTACACACAGGCAGAACTGAGTCCAGGGCTTCTAATGGGGCTCACTGCCCTCATCCCTGCCTCAGGCCCAGGCCCTGATGGTGGTGTTGGGAGAGAGGGCTCTCACCTTGGGGTCTCAGGCTCTGAGCCTCGCAGCAGGGCACTCTGCACCAGCCCCGTGAGGCTTGCAATCTGCTTTTCCATGGCCTCCATGCGCTCCCTGGGGAGGAAGGTGGCTCTGAGCAAGGGCTCCGGTGAGTTTGTGGCCCCACCCGCCCACTCAACTCCCCACTCCTAAGATTAGCAGCAGCCAGAGGGCAGCTAGTCTTCCCTTGGCGGCCACACAGAACAGGAACCCAGAGCCAAGGACCAAACACCTAGCTCTCCACGGCCTCTCTCACCACAGGGCACACTGACGCAGAAGGATTGCTGAGTTTGAGTAGCCTGGGCTGCATAGCAAGACCCCGTCTCAAGAACACAAAACATGAACACAAAAAGCCCAACTCCTCCCCATCCCGAGACTGCCCCAGTGAATTTCAGCGGGGCCCTGTGCTGGACAGCTCTCGCTGCTGCCCAGGCACCAAAAACGGCTGAGTCAGCACTCCATTTTCCCTCCCGGTAAACCGAGGCTTGGGGAATAAATACAAACTCGGGTCTCTACTGCCATCATTTGAGGCTTCACCCATCCATCCAGTGTCCATCCCGCCACACCGAAGACACTCTGGCCACCCGCTGTGACCTAAGTCCAGAGAGAACCTGCCCCCCTCCGCAGTGCCTCCTTCTTTGAGGTCCCCTCACCTGGTCTCTGTGTCCTTGGCTGGCACCGGCGGCCCAAACCCTACTAGGGAGCGCTCCCCAGGTCCAGGGAAGAGCTCAGAAGGTGGTGCTCCGGCCGTCGAGGCGCTCCCGGTGCTGCGGGCCTTGCCTCCGGGACTCTCCGCAAAGACCGACGAGGAGCCCGAGTCTTTGCGGAAGGACTGGCGCACGGGCGAGCCACGGCTGGGCGGCCCCGAGTAGGGGCTGTGCGGGGGCGGGGGTCCCCCAGAGGGCGCCGACACGTCGGCCAGCTTCTGCGGGGACGAAGGCGGCAGGCGGAAGCCGTAACCATCGCCGTAGAGCGGGCCGCCGGCGCCGGCCTTGTAGAGCGAGTCCTCCAGGTCGGACTGCAGCGCGGCGGCCGAGTAGGTGCTGAGCGAGCGCACGGAGCCCCGCTTGTACAAGCCGCCCGCGCCCGGGTAGGCGAACGGGTCCCCCGCCGCGGCGGCCAGGCTCAGGCGGCCCTCGTGCAGAAGCCCGTAGGGATCGGCGTAGAGGCCCTCGCCCTTCACCAGCACCATGCCGCCCGCCTTGCCCGCCAGGTCCTCGTCCGGCTTCACGTCGCGCCGCTCCAGGATGGCGCTGGGGCTGGGGCTCACGCCCTGGCTTGCCGGGGCACCTCCCAGCCGCTCAGCCGCGTGGTGCACCGGACTGCCGGCGTAAGAGGGCGGGCGGCCCCCGGCGTAGGAGAGGCGTGAGCGCGACGGCGAGCCCGACGGCAGTCCCGACGGCAACCCCGACGGGAGCCCTGGAGGTGGCGAGCTGGATGCTAGGTGCGATGCGGGCGACAGGTTGTTGAGGCGCCGCGTGGGCGACGACTCCCGCGACGCGTACACCATCTCTCTCTGCGCAGGAAACAGCCCGAAAAGCCCATGGAGCGGGTCACAAAGGGGACTTCTTTCGCCTTGTTTGAGGAGCCAGCACCTCACCTTCTCCCCCAATCAGGCCTAGGAAGCCCCCTCTGTCCTGTCTCCTTCTGCATCCTCGGCCCCTTGCCCATCAGTACTCCCAGCATGGGAGTAAACCGGCAGATGGAAAGACATCAGAAAAGCAACCCTCAGCCCATCCTTGATGAGGACCAGGAAGGAGAAGAGAAAAAGGAGTGACTGGGGGAGAAGCCTTCCAGTCTCTAAAAGCCCTTTAGAGAAATCTTGAATGGACAGTGAGGGAGGTAACAGGTGAGCAGTGGGGTGGTACCTCCCACAACCTCACAACTATACCAGGACAAGCCTGTCTCAGCCTCTCAGTTCCCATCTCCGAAACTGTTCAGGCTCCATCTTCTGCCTAGATTTCACCTGCCCAATCTCACCAGTGCCCTGGGCGCTCCCAGACATACCCGGAGGTCCCCGTTGGTGAGGTGTGAGCCAGGAAAAGCTGCATACAGTGGCTCCTTCCTATAGATCTTGATAATACTGCGGTCCTGGATATCCCTGTCAGGTAGAGAGACGGGCAGAGGGTCACCATGAGCTCCCTCTCCCTAGCTGGTAGCAGCTACTTCAGGCAAACAAGAAGGCCCTGACACCCAACCCTTTCCCCCTTTCCTAACCCCAATGCTCAGTGACTCCTGGTGCCTGGGGGGAGGGGCATCCCTGCCACCAGCAAGCAAGCAAGTACACGGGGGAGGGGGGGAGAGGAAGGGAGGAAGGGGGGTCTCCACCTGTCCACTTCCATAGCTTCCTGCTAGTGGGAACCCGCAGGGCTGGATGATTTAGCAGAAAGGGCGGGGCGCTAGGGCTTCGGGAGAGGAGGTAATGGGTGAAGAGAGGGTGCATAGTGATCTAGGGAAGGGCCACCAGAGGTCCAGCACTCTTTAGAGGAGATGTGTGGGAAAGTCTACCCAACCCCTGGGGCCTCGCCCACCGGACGTCCTCCAGCTCGTAGAAGATGTTCCGAGCTTCGTCTTTGATGAGGATGGCGGTGTTGGGCGACTTAAGCATGCCCATGGTGAGCTTCTGCGGGAACATGTGCGCGATGAGTGCGTGCAGCGTGTCCAGGCTGCTGACCTCATGCGTGATGTGTACGCGTCGCGTCTCCTCCCCAAACTGCAGGAACAGGACCCCTGCGAAGGAGACGCGGCCCTCAAGGTCACTGCCTCTATCGGCCCGCCTGGCGCCAGGCGAGTGCGGTGAGCCCTCGGGAGCGGCATCAGTCCCACAGCGGCAAGGTCTGAGGCCAGAGGCTGCCCCCGAGTGCAAGTGCACCCACGCGCTCCTCATGCCGCCGGTTTGCGGCCCGCCTCTCCAAGCACCCACCGACCCCAGGCAGCTGGAGATGGGACGCGGAAATGGGGCTGGGGGCAGGAGCTGGTGGGGCAGAAACTGAAGGGAAGTCGGGAAAGTTGGAGAGGCTGGCGAGAACGCCCGGAGGAGGGGGGATGGAAAAAGCCTAGTAGAAAGAGAAAAGGGCGAATAGAGAGGAGGCTGAGAGAGCATTAAGGGCCAGCAGGGTATGCTAAGGTCTAGTAGAGGAGAAAGAAAGAGCGCCCGAGGACACAGCGAGGACTTCGCGGAGGTGACTGCCGCTAGAGGAGGGGATGGCAGGAGATGAGGTAGCAAAGGGCGGGAGGAGCCGGAGGGGAGGAGCTGTGGCAGGGGCCTGAAGACCAGCAGGCTGGGCAGTACCTGGTGAGCGCAGCTTGGTCTGGCTGGCAGAGCGGGAGAGAGGCAAGCTCTGTCGGAAGCGGTTCATCCTGCTGAAGCCCAGGGGCAGCTCGGCCTCGGACATGGTCTCCAGCGACTCAGCCGAGGCGTAGGACAGCTTGGCTGCCTGGTCTGCCAGCCCTGGCTGGGCTCCCTGAGTATGGCGCGAGCTGCGTGTCTGCAGGGGCAGGGCAGGGCGAGAGGCACCAAGCATGAGCCCCCACCCCCATCCCTTGCTCTGCCACTACCTCCATCTGGGCCACAGAGCTCCGGCCAGCCAGCAACACACACACACACATTCAGAGGAGGGTCTCCTGGGTTCCAGACTTGCTGGGCAGCTGCAGAAAAGATCCCCCAACTCTCGAAGGCCTTGGCTTCCCTGGGACACCCTGGGGTAGGCAGCGGGCAAAGGACTCAGGCACCCTGGGAAGCCATACAAGAAGCCATCTGAGTTGGACCCATGGGCACGCCTGCTATTTTAAGCTTCCAGCGAACAACAACAACAACGTAAATTTGTCACCGAGGTGAGCAGCAGAATTGTTGAGCAAATTGGAGCATTAGTTCCAGACATTAATTAAGCGGCGGGTGTGTGAGCGGCGGATTTATTCTTCATGGAGTTGTGGGGGGAGGGCTTGGGGATGAGAGACCCCAGGCTTTCAGCACTGGGAGGTGTCCATGCCCAGAGTTCTTGACTTAGAAGATTTTGTAACTGG